>NC_044986.1:95250942-95600922 GCF_008728515.1 Papio anubis
ATGAACAGACATTTCTCAAAAGAAGACATTCATACAGCCAACAGACACATGAAAAAATGCTCATCATCACTGGCCATCAGAGAAATGCAAATCAAAACCACAATGAGATACCATCTCACACCAGTTAGAATGGTGATCATTAAAAAGTCAGGAAACAACAGGTGCTGGAGAGGATGTGGAGAAATAGGAACACTTTTACACTGTTGGTGGGATTGTAAACTAGTTCAACCATTATGGAAAACAGTATGGCGATTCCTCAAGGATCTAGAACTAGATGTACCATATGACCCAGCCATCCCATTACTGGGTATATACCCAAAGGATTATAAATCATGCTGCTATAAAGACACATGCACACGTATGTTTATTGTGGCACTATTCACAATAGCAAAGACTTGGAATCAACCCAAATGTCCATCAGTGACAGACTGGATTAAGAAAATGTGGCACATATACACCATGGAATACTATGCAGCCATAAAAAAGGATGAGTTCGTGTCCTTTGTAGGGACATGGATGCAGCTGGAAACCATCATTCTTAGCAAACTATCACAAGAACAGAAAACCAAACACCGCATGTTCTCACTCATGGGTGGGAACTGAACAATGAGATCACTTGGACTCGGGAAGGGGAACATCACACACCTGGGCCTATCATGGGGAGGGGGGAGGGGGGAGGGATTGCATTGGGAGTTATACCTGATGTAAATGACGAGTTGATGGGTGCTGACGAGTTGATGGGTGCAGCACAGCAACATGGCACAAGTATACATATGTAACAAACCTGCACATTATGCACATGTACCCTAGAACTTAAAGTATAATAATAATAATAATAATAAATAAATAAATAAATAAATAAAGAGAGGCTGTGCGGTGAATGGGGCTGTATGAAATAGCAGAAGTGATTCACAGGCTCAGGTGGGCCTGGCACACAATTCCCCCGAATCACCTGCTCACCTGCCCAGCCAGAGTTCAGTGAATGCAGGCATATGATGGAAAAGAGAGGCAGTGTGGTGAGAGTCAGGGAATCTGAATTCAAGGTGCTGAACTGCCCTGCACGAGTCCCGTGCCTTTAGGTAAGTCATTTTCATTCTCAGAGCCTCATTTCTCACTAGCAAAATGAGAGGTTTGGACCATCCAGCATCCAGCTCTTTGGTCCCAGAATAGAATCTTCCTGCACATGCTTGCATGGCGGTACTGCCCATGACCCAACTCTCTTTCATGCCCAGCAGGTCATGCAAAGGGAGCAGCAGTGACGTGGTAAGTTCAATGATAAGTATACTGGGCTTCTGGGAGGAAGGTATCGGGTAGCCAGAACTTTAAAGAGGACACCCACGTGGGGCAGTACAGGCAAGACCAGCTGCTGGCTTCACCTTCTACCCAGGAAAGGAAGAGATTAGCTCTGACATCTCATTTCTCTGGCAACTCAGCTGCAGGAAACAGCACACCTAACCACCCAGATCCTGTGCTAGTGAGGAGCGCGTGTTTTTCAGCTGTGTCCTTACAACACCCTTCCAGCTCATGCCTCTCTCCCCTGTTGGCCACAGAAATTCTGAGTTAAGTTATTTTAAAGTAACATGAATGCAGTCCTGTAGGTAAGCAGATTCACATTTATACCTCATTCCCATGCAGCAAAATAGCGATTGTGTGTGTCAAGGATATTATTATGTATAGGTTTATTCAATTACAGCGCTATGGCTTGTTCATGGATGGTCAGTATTCATAGTTCTTGAAAATAATTGGAATCTTATTGTCATTTAACATCCAGGTACCAGAATTTCTAGATAATAACTAATAAAACTGAAACCAGGCATTCTCCAATATTAAATATGTAGACGAATGGTAAAGTTTTGGAGTGTTTCTTAAAATACAGATTCCCAGGCCACGCCACCAGAAATCCTAGATTAGCAGATCTGGAGGAGCACGGGAGTTCGCACTGTAAATGGGTACACTAGGTGATTCCAAAACTCGTGGTGGGAGGGGACGCAGCTGGGGAGATATTGATCTCAATCCCAGCCCTCTGCCAGTTTCCCTTTCCCAGACGCCTGTCTCCTGTTTCAGACCTTAACTGGTTCTTCCTGAATCAGCCAAACAAATCTCCTTCCTGTCTCCCATCTCCAAACTTAGTTTATATGGATTTCCTGGGCACCAAGTCTGAATTCACAAGCAAACATCACCCCACCTGACTCAAGAACGACTCCCATGAGCCTGAGTTCCAGTCTTTCCTGTTCCATCCTTTAGATTTCCCATTTGGCTGATCATTTGACTGCAGGGAGCTCAAATTGGTACCCTGAATGTTTCTACTTGCTACATTATAGTTCAACACCCTAATATTTCTCCTGGAAAATGCCTTTCAGTTCTAGCATGGGATTCCAGACTCTTTTCTCCCAAGGAAAAGGCTCTAGAGACTCCTTGGTCTCTCCACACTTCCTAGACATGGGAGTAGGACGTCTCACTCCCGGAACCTAGTGAGCGGGTCCAAGAGAAGAAACTTCCCCAGGGATGGGGGCAGGGTTGTTGCAGGGGCGCGGCCTCCAGATGGCCTCCCCTGGGCTGCTTTTCTGTCTTGGGTCCATTAATTCATTTTCTTCCAAGAATTCTTGGGCTTGTCCCATTGCTTTGATTTCCACTGTACCCACCTGTTTCTTGGGATCAAGGTTTCCTTCCTTCTCTGGCTCCTAAGCCTTGGGATCAGCCATAAATACCCTCCTACTCTCTCACTCCTGAAGTAAAGCCACAATCCTTTAATCCTTTTGAAGTTGGAAACAGCTGGAAACAGGCTGAGGGTAAAAAGAGCAGAGACCCATGGATGTTAAGTACAAAGTCTCCCTGGCCACTCTGTTCCCCCAGACACATGTCTGGGGACATATGTCTCCCAGACATCTGTCCATGTAACTGAAGCCTGAGGCCAGGGTGCTTCCCGGGACACCCCGCCTTCTTGGGAGCCCCTCCCAAATCCCCTCTCCCTGAATCCCAGACTTGTCTTCCTCTACCAGTCTCTCTCTCTTCAGTAGTCCTTCTCCTGATTTCATTATGTTATTTATTTCATTTCATGCTTCCCTCCACCAGCCCTACCTCCACAGGAGAGAAGAAAATTGGAACGACACTATTGATAGGCCTCCAAAAGATCCCAAGAAAGATCCCTCTGCGTTGTAGAGAAGCAGACTGTTCTCCCAGTATCAACTTCTTTTTGTTTTAAACCCAAAAAAGTCCACATTCTCTTCCTCCTGGGAAACAGGGCTGGTACGAAACCATGATAGGACTTTTGGAGCTGGCATCTGAGAGGCACTGGAGAACTAGCGGGTGATGACACCCACTGGCACTCAACCAGGAAGCGACATTTTTGTCTGTCCACCATGCGGCCCTTCTTCTCTGTTTCATGTCACAGAACACTTTCCCACAGATGGTCTCTCTGAATTAATATATCTGTCCATGCCTAAGAGGAGGTTCATCTGGCTCATTCAGGGGTTCACCATGAGCCCACAGAAGGAAGTCACGTCCACATCCACCTATGTAGCCATTCCAGCCGCAAAAGCAACATTTGCCAAGGCTGTTCCATGTAGTCATTCCATGGGCAGCCTCAGGAGCTGAAAGCCTGGGTTCAAAGCCCGATTCAACACTCATATAACCCTCAGCAAGCCATTGAACTTCTCTGTGCCTCCGTTTCCTCATCAGTAAAAGTGGAGCAGTAAAAAAACACCTTCTAAGGATTGCTGTGAGAATTAAGTGGGTTAACCCATAAAAGGCACTTAGTGCAAGGACTGTATTCATCGTTCACCTCAGTTCTCTAAGTATAAACCCCTCCTCCTACTATTTCACTTCCATCTATCTGCCTCCTTTGCTTACTCCTCAGCTCCCTCAAAACTCGCCAGTTCAATCCAAGTTGTAACCTCTTCCAGACAGTCAAAAGCAACATGTTTCTTAGTAAGTTGCTTTGGAATTTTTCTAAACATGTATAGATATTTTAACACCTTTTTGATCACAAAGATAATCTAAAATGCAAATTAACTCACACAGTTGATCAATAGGTAATGAGGTTAGTAGAACCAGAAAATTGTTTGGGTTCATGGATCTTTCTCTAGGCAAGGGGCGCCATTCTAGCAGCAATAGAATTGTAACCTTCATCAGCAAGGGTAAAAGAAAACCCAGATTGATTACACACCGACACCTATAAACGATTATTACTATTTTTACTTTAAGTTCTGTGCTGAACGTGCAGGTTTGTTATGTAGGTATACATGTGCCATGATGGTTTGCTGCCCCTATCAACCCGTCATCTAGGTTTTAAGCCCTGCATGCATTAGGTATTTGTCCTAATGCTCTCCCTCCCTCCCTTTGCCCCCCAATCCCCAACAGGCCCTGGTGTGTGATGTTTCCCTCCCTGTTTCCATGTGTTCTCATTGTTCAACTCCCACTTATGAGTGAGAACATGCAGTGTTTGGTTTTCTATTCCTGTGTTAGTTTGCTGAGAATGATGGCTTCCAGCTTCATCCATGTCCCTGCAAAGGACATGAACTCGTTCTTTTTTATGGCTGCATAGTATTCCATGGTGTTAAATTATTTTAAAGTAACATGAATGCAATCCTGTAGGTAAGTAGATTCACATATATACACATTTATTATATGTGCCACATTTTCTTTATCCAGTCTATCATTGATGGGCATTTGGGTTGGTTCCAAGTCTTTGCTATTGTAAATAGTGCTGCAATAAACATACATGTGCATCTGTTTTTACAGTAGAATGATTTATAATCCTTTGGTTATATACCCAGTAATGGGATTGCTAGGTAAACAGTTATTTTTAAGCAAATAAACAATACTGGCCTCTGGGGCACCCTCCGTAGAGAAGTGAAGCCCAGCCTGTGCTGCGAGGCTCTCTTCTTGGGGCAGATAGATGCCTCAGGACCCACCTTACCAGCAGCCCAGGGCCTCCTCCACCTGCCCTGTTGATTCTCATGGAAATGTGGCCAGCATAGCCACTCTATTGCTCCACAGCAGCATTTTCTAGCTGCACTGTGCTGTCTAACTGGGCTGTTAAGGTTATTGTTTCGGGAACCATCCACTTTTTGTTTTTATACCGCTCTGGTTACAAAGTTGCATAGTTTTGAGTGGCCTGCTCCAACCACAATTTTTCCTAAATTTGGTTACTTTAGTACACGGTTTTGCAGAACACAGGGTTTTGTAAGAAAACACATATCAAGTTAAAGCAGAAACACCTGTATTATTATCCCTACTTTGAAGACATTTTTCAGTGTATCCACATTTTCTTTGTAACTGGATTTCAAGTCCTTATGTTAAGTCTTGAAATTACCACAAAGAAAACTTATGGGCTCATTTGTTTGGAAATTAGATAGTGTTCTAATACTCTTTCACTCAGGTAGTATTGATCCAGTGTGGACTGATTTTTAAGATCAGTTGAAGATACTGTCTAGACTTCAGTTTTTGAGCTACATGAGTTATCTCAGGAACTGAGCATGGCCTCCCTTCCTCCCTCCCTTCCTTCCTTCCTTCCTTTCTTCTGTCACTCTTGGATAGGAGGGCTAATTTTATTAAAACCTATTTCTTGACAGCACAGTGGATCGTGCCTGTAGTCCCAGCTACTTGGGAGGCTGAGGCAGGAGGATCTCTTGAGCCCAGGAATCCAAGGCTGCAGTGAGCAGTGATGGCACCACCACACTCCAGCCTGGAAAACAGAGCAAGACCCCTTCTCTTAAAAAAAATTTTTTTTTTTACCTGTTTCTTAGTGACTGTTTTACTTTCAGTGTTGTCAGTATGATATATCATACTAAGAGAATAATTTATATTCCTTGAAGGAGAAATAAAAATGATATTGCACAATGTGAATTTAGAGAGATTACTTAGGTGTTTATTTGTTTGGATATTTCACATACAGGGTCTCCATTACCTTGCTGTGTGATATGTGATTCATTTGCCCAAAATGATGATGACATCAAATCAAAAAAACGTAACTGATGTTCATACAGAATATACCCCTTTCTATGAAATCCATCCAGATCAAATCCTTGTTATGGCCAGGCTCAGTGGCTAACTCATGTAATCTCAGCACTTTGGGAGGCCGAGGTGGGTGGATCACTTGAGGTCAGGAGTTCGTGACCAGCCTGGCCAACATGGTGAAACCCTGTCTCTACTAAAAATACAAAAATTAGCTGGGCATGGTCGCAGGTGTCTGTAATCCCAGCTACTCGGGAGGCTGAGGCAGGAGAATCACTTGAACCCGAGAGGCAGAGGTCGCAGTGAGCTGGGATCGCACCACTACACTCCAGCCTGGGTGACAGAACAAGATGCCATCTCAAAAAAAAAAAAAGGAAAAAGAAAAAGAAAAAAATAATCCTTGCTGTATTAGGTTGGCGCAAAAGTAATCACAGTTTTTGCTATTAAAACCAAAATGGCAAAAACCGTGATTACTTTCGCGCCGACCTAATAATATTTACACTTACCATTCTCTTCACATACATTATTTAATTTAAAAATCATCTCAATATCAAATAAATTAGTAGCCTATGTTTGTTAAATGCTTATTGTGTGCCGAGTCCTCTTCTTTTTAAAAAAATGCTTTTATTTCCATAGGTTATTGGGACATAGGTAGTATTTGGTCACATGAATAAGTTTCTCAGTGGTGATTTTGAGATTTTGGTGCACCCATCACCCAAACAGTATACACTGAACCTGATTTGTAGTCTTTTATCCCTCACCCTCTTCCCACCCTTTCCCCTTCAGTCCTCAAAGTCCATTGTGTCATTCTTACGCCTTTACATCCTCATAGCTTAGCTCCCACTCATGAGTGAGAACATACAATGTTTGGTTTTCTGTTCCTGAGTACTTTACTTAGAATAATAGTCTCCAATCCCATCCAGGTGGCTGCGAATGCCATTAATTCATTCCTTTTCAGGGCTGAGTAGTATTCCATTGTATATATATATACATTTCAGTGGTAATTCATTTATCCTCAAATCACCTCTTAGAAGGTAAATGCTCAATTTTCAGGAAAGGAAATTGAAGCCCAGAGGGGCTAATGTGCCTAAGGTCAGACAGCTAGTGTGTTGTGAAGCAGACACTGACAGCCCAGCATGTGGCTCTAGAGCCTGCAGCACAAATGTCTCCGCCCCTCAGCACCACCATGCTGCCCTATGGAAGGAGAAACATCATTTCCATTATGTAGTTGAAGAAGCTGAGGCTTGGAGAGGTTAAGTTCCTGTTCCAAAGCCACAGGTGTTAAGTGGTAAAGCAGGAATTTGAGCTGAAAACACATGCACTTGACCTCTCGGGTCACTCCTGAATTTTATGCCCCTCTGTTGTTGCAGGCTCCTATAACTTCATGTATCTTCTCCCTTGAAGATTTTTAAGGCTTCAGGAAGAAAAACCTAATGCATTGCACGTATTACTTTTAAATTTACATATTTATCATTTATTTCTAAAGTGTATGCAGACATATCTGGTTGAAACAGGAGGTCTTTAGTAAAAAGACATCAATTTGAAAGAATTCTCAAAAAAAGTTCTCAAATGTGTAAAGACTTTTTTTCTCCATCTAAAAACTAATCGAATGAACTGGGCAAAAGACTGGCCATTCCTGATAGCTTTGAGATTCCTTCCAATTTCTCTTAAAGTTCTCCAGGAAGATAAACAAAAAGATTGAACGGGGAAATGAAAGCTGAGAAGACCATATGCAAAACACCAGCCTGATTCTCCACTCTCTGTATCATTGAAAAGGGATTGTATAGAGCTGCACATTTTTTGGATTAAAAGTTACACACTCCATAGCCCGAACCAAAACAGGACAGACGCTCCCAGAGGAGACTGGGCCTGCTTCTGAGTCATGCATTCTGTTACTGTGAAACATCAGGTTAGCACTAACCAGAAAAACAGACAGATTCCCCCACTTTTAAAGCGGTCAAAGCCAGATTTCTGCTGTCCACCCACCAGTCAGCATCTCCTGTTTTGTTTTGGTCAATCTCTTCCACTGTTCTTCTTTGGCCAGAGTGGTGGTAGAAGGTGGATGGAGGAAAGCAAGTGGGGAGTACTGGAGAAACAATTCTGTAGCTCCCACTGGAAGAAGACACTGACGACATGCAGTTCCCAAAAGAAAAGGGATCCAAATCTAACCGTTTCGCCCGCGAGATCGGCCCTAGATAAATCAGCTGACCTGGGTTCTATACAGCAGCCTTATTCTCCTATTCTCCTGCATAGGAAAGGGCTGCTGCCAGCATCCACATTCCCTTTCTAAGCCAGAACCTCCATCCCCCATGTGCTGTGAGCTGAGCCACTCTCGAGAGTTGACAGGAGCTGCCTCACTTGGAAATGTAATGTTCATCCAATGAGTGACATTGTGCAGAAGCCCAGACCCTTGCTTCAAGGGAGGACAATGCTGTGGGGTTGTTCACACTTCAGAGCTCCCCATGGGCTCAGGCTGAGACCAGACTTCGGCTGAACCCACAGTATCATCAAGCTCCATCCTCGGCCACGTGCTGCTGTGTCTCTTACAGGTTTTACCCACAAGCGCTGTCTCACCAAGTCACTGCACAATAATCTCCATCCCACGGCCAGGCATGGTGGTTCACGCCTGTAAACTTAGCAATTTGGGAGGCTGAGGTGGGCAGATCACTTCAGGTCAGGAGTTCGAGACAAGCCTGGTCAATATGATGAAACCCCATCACTACTAAAAATATAAATATTAGCCAGGTGTGGTGGCATGCACCTGTAGTCCCAGCTACTGGGGAGGCTAAGGCAGGAGAATCACTTGAACCCAGGAGGTGGAGGTTGCAGCGAGCCAAGATCACACCACTGCACTCCAGCCTGGGTGACAGAGGGAGACTCCGTCTCAAAAAAAAAAAAAAAAAAGAAACAATCCCCATCTCAGGCTCTGCTTCTCAGAATACCAACCAAAACTACTACCCATTCTAGGTACACTTAGTATCTTGTAAACAAAGGTGACACAAAACCTTCCTATATGTATTTTTTTATTTTATAGATTTCAAATTCAATTCCAAACAAACACAGAGCCAGACTGTTCTGTAGCTCTGAAAATGCATTGCCAAATTATTTTTCTACAGGGATTGTCCCAGCCGTAGTCCCTCCAGCAATGTTTCAGAGTTGAAGCCAGCACTAGAACTCATCAACGGTCCAAACCAATAAGGTTATGTTATTGCTGCTTTTATTTGTATATCTTGGATTGCTAATGAGGTTGAACGTTTCCCCACATTTGTCTACTAATTGCACATCTTTCTTATGTGGATTTCAAATTTGAGAAGAAAATTCCACGCCGGCTTTCCAGAAGTTTCAACACCATGAGATTAATTTCAATGTGTGTGAGGGCTTTTCAGTTCCATGGAAGACAATTCCAAGTTTAAAAACTGGGCAAAGTCATCAGGACTGTTTTTCCTGTGTAGAAAGGTTAAAGTAAAACAGATGTGAAACTCACCTCCAATCTCTTTTCTGACTGTATTATTTGTCAGGGGATGTTAACTCTTGAACGGACACGCACAAGAATGCTGGAGAAATAATTTAATAGTCATCCAGCTTACACATCACGCCCTTTTACTAACAAAAACAAACACATTAATTAAATAAGCATAATTGTGATAAGTGACTGACTGCCTTGGCCTTCTTTCCTCAGCCCATGGCAAATGCTTCTTGTTCTACTGTCCCTCTTATTTTCTTCCCTTTCTTCATCTTCAAGTGCTCTGAAGGTATGTACTCCCCAAATTTCAGTCCCTGTACCTTTTGCTGTTTCCTGTTTACACTCTTTTGTGGCAATGTGTTTTGTTTTGTTTTTGAGATGGAGTTTCGCTCTTGTTGCCCACGCTGGAGTGTAGTGGCACGATCTCGGCTCACTGCAACTTCCGCTTCCTGGGCTCAAGCAATTCTCCTGCCTCAGCCTCTCTAGTAGCTGGTATTACAGGCATGCACCACTACCCCTGGCTAATTTTGTATTTTTAGTAGAGACAGGGTTTCACCGTGTTGGTTAGGCTGGTCTTGAACTCCTGACCTCAGATGATCCACCCACCTCAGCCTCCGAAAGTGCTGGGATTACAGTGTAGCGTGACCCACCGCTCCTAGCAGGTAATGTATTTAAACTGTCTGGAGGGATTTTTTCCAGATCTTTCCATTTTACTGAGGACTGTCAAATTCCTCAGGGTTCCCCACAAAGTCAGCAGTGCTCTCACATGGGAGGAGAACCTTCACACTGAGGACACGCACTCCTCAGTAAGCACTGCTCAGGAGGAAATGCCACAGAGATAACATGGGTGTTTCCATATCATTCCCGGACCACCATCTGCACACTGATCTGCTGTGTCAAGACAGCTTGTTCTCCATAGCAATGAACTTTTTGTTATGTGCATAAAACAGGAGTTGTTAGACAAATTTGGCCAGGTGTGGTGGCTCACGCCTGTAATCCCAGCACTTTGGGAGGCCAAGGCAGGTGGATCGCTTGAGGTCAGGAGTTTGAGACCAGCCTGGTCAACATAACAAAACCCTATCGCTACTAAAAATATAAAAATGAGCTAGGCATGGTGGCACGCACCTGTAATCCCAGCTACTAGGGAGGCAGAGGCAGAAGAATCACTTGAACCCAGGAGGCAGAAGTTGCAGTGAGCTGAGATTGTGCCACTGCACTATAGCCTGGGCAACAGAGCAAGACTGTCTCAAAAAAACAAAACAACAACAACAACAAAAAAAAAAACAGGAGTTGTTAGACAAATTCTGTCCAAGGATGTGTGTTTCTGGCCTGTGTGAAGACTAAATTACAGTGGACTTTTGAACAACATGGGTTTAAACCGGTGGATCCATTTATACATGGTGACCTTTGCTACCCCTGAGACAACAAGACTAGTCCCTCCTCTGCCTCCTCCTCCCCGCAGCCAACTCAGCATGAAGACATTCAGGATGAAAACCTTTATGATGGAAAATCCACTTCCACTTAATGAATAGTAACTGTATTTTCTCTTAGGATTTTCTTAATAACATTTTCTTTACTCTAGCTTATTCCATTTTAGGAATACAGCATAGATATAATGTAGGTATTAGTCTGTTCTCACACTGCTATACAGAAATACCTAAGACTGGGAGATTTATGAAGAAATGGGGTTTTTGGCTCTGCAGGCTGTACAGGAAGTATAGCAGCTTCTGCTTCTGGGGCAGCCTCAGGAAGCTTCCAAACATGGTGGAAGGCAAAGAGGGAGCAAGACGTTTTACATGGCAGGAGTAGGAGCAAGAAAGAGACTGGGGAAGTGCTAACACTTTTTTTTTTTTTTTTTTTTCCTGAGACAGAGTCTCACTCTGTTGCCCAGGCTGGAATGCAGTGGCATGATCTCGGCTCACTGCAACCTCTGCCTCTCAGGTTCAAGCAATTCTCCTGCCTCAGCCTCCTCAGTAACTAGGACTACAGGCACGTGCCAGCACGGCCAGCTAATTTTTTGTATTTTCAGTAGAGACAGGGTTTCACTGTTTTAGCTGGGATGGTCTCGATCTCCTGACCTCGTGATCCGCCCGCCTCGGCCTCCCAAAGTGCTGGGATTACAGGCATGAGCCACTTTGCCCAGCCGCTAACACTTTTAAATGCCAGATATTGCAATAATTCACTCACTCACTATCACAAGAACAGCACCAAAGGGATGGTGTTAAGCATTCATGGAAGACCCCATCCACCATCTAATCACCTCTCACCAGGGCCCACCCCCAACACTGGGGATAACAATTTGACATGAGATTTGATGAGGACGCAGTTCCAAACCATATCACTACATATAGCATACAAAATTATATGTTAATTGATTGCTTATGTTATTGGTAAGGCTTCTGATCAACAGGAAGCTATTAATAGTTATGCTTTTGGGGATTCAAAAGTTATCTGCAGATTTTCAACTGCATGGGAGTCGACACTCCCGACCCCCACGTCGTTCAAGCATTAACTCTACTTGCCCATCTAAAATGGGAGATCTCATTTCCAATTTCTAGTTTCTCTTAAAAAAAAAAAAAAAAAAAAAAAAAGCATCTGACCATATTAGGCTCCTCATTCCCGTGTGGCAAGGTACTGGCCTCTCTCCTTTTAATTGAGGCATGTACTCTACAGTTTACTACAGTCCCCATTGCTCTCTCTGGCCTTCAACCTCCATGCTTTTTTGCCTCTTAGTACCCTTTCTTCCTTCCCTTCCTTCCTTCTTAAACATCTTCTTGGCTGGGCGCAGTGGCTCACACCTGCAATCCCAGCACTTTGGGAGGCTGAGGTGGGCAGATCACCTGAGGTCGGGAATTTGAGACTAGCCTGACCAACATGGAGAAACCCCATCTCTACTAAAAATACAAAAAATTAGCTGCGCGTCGTGGCACATGCCTGTAATCCCCGCTACTCGGGAGGCTGAGGCAGGAGAATCGCTTGAAGCCAGGAGGCAGAGGCTGTGGTGAGCCGAGATTGCCCACTGCACTCCAGCCTGGGCAACAAGAGCGAAACTCCGTCTCAAATAACAAGAACCCAAAAAAATCCTCTTTCCCTGGCTGGGATTCTGTCTCCCTTTATGCGCCCTTCAACTTACACCTCTATGTGGCATGGTCTATTCCATGCAGAATCCTGACTGATGGCACCTCTTCTCTATAACCTCTACTGACTGCCCCCACCAAGTTAATCCTTGACTCTTCCGTACTTCTTCTCTGGCACATGTATACCTGCATGTATTTACCTATAAACATTGGGTAGCAAATTTATATTGAGAGACTAGAATACAACAGACGCTCTGTGAGGGGTTTCACATATAAAATGCTCCAGGGTAGCATGGAGTACATACTTGGTGGAAAATGCCAGGATCACAGGTTGTGCAGGGCATCATGGGAGGATACAGGAAAGCCCACTCCATCTGAACCAGACTACCTGGAGTAAATGACTCACTTGATCTGAGATTTGAAGGACAAGGAGAAACTAGCTTAGCTAACAAGTTAAGGAAAGGTGAATTTCAGGGAAGGAAAGCAGTATCTGAGAAGGCACACGAGCCTAAAGTTTGGTGGCAAGAACACAATATAGGTCTTTTTTTAAATATCAAGACTATTATGCTGCTTTGTTTTCATAACCAGCAATGCAAAAATTAAGGAAAAAGTTTTCACAAGCACAGTCAAGCAAAACTGGATGAGGACATGCAAGGCTTTCTCACTTACTTGGGGCTAAGTAAGAACCCATTTTATCCAAAGCTTTTCCAAAGTATTTTCTGGAAGTTGCAATGAAATAAAATCTGATTCCCCAAATCTCCTCGTGGGGATCATTTAGCAAATAAAAAATGTAAGTGAGTAACAATTTCCTCCCAAACTTCCAAATTAAATTTTTTGCTATAATGTCACAAAAATTATTACCTGAATTTATCTTGCAGGCAAATTAGATGATGTTTTACATTCTTTCCCCCATGAAATCACTTTCAAGAATTAAGTCAGAAAGAGAAGAGGCCAATTTTAGCAGCAATTTGCTCTCGCTGTAGCTGGATTTTGGTTAAAACTGCCTGAAGTAAACTTAATACACACTCATATCACGATCTACCTCTTAAAATTTCAGGTTCCACATACAAAATTCCAGCTGAATCTGCCAAATATGCAAAGCCCCAATGAAAAGTATTAGTTTTAAAAGTTTGAAGTTATTGGTAGCTTACTTAACATTCTGAAAACGAAATCCCTGTATTCTTCAGCCAAATATCTTTCCTTGTGATAACTTGGAAACTTCAGGATAGAACATGAGAACTTTGCCATGAGCATTCAAGTTCTCACAAAGCAAGGCATGTATTCTAGTACTTTCCATGGGATTGACAACCTTGATAATAATACGAACAAATCTCATATTTGTTTGATTGCCAGGCAGGGTTTTGGATGCTTAGCAGTGAATACCTGATTTTTTTTCCTGTCAAATTCCTCACTGTGAATTCCACATTATTGGAGCATTATTAAATGCACATTCTTATCGATTTAAACAAAAATTTTAATTATTGCATTTTTTAGAGGCATGGTCACTCTCTGTCACCCAGACTGGAGTGCAGAGATACAATCATAGCTCACTACAGCCTCAACCTTCTGGGGTCAAGCAATTCTCCCACTTCAGCCTCCCAAGTAGCTGGGACAACTGGCATACATACAACACCATGCCTGGTTAATTTTTCTGTTCTTTTTTGTAAGGACAGGGTCTTGCTATGGTGCCCAAGCTAGTCTCAAACTCTGGGCCTCAAGCTATCCTCCTGCCTTAGCCTCACAACATGCTGAGATTACAGGCATGAGCCAGTACACCTGGTCCTATTATCAATTTTTAATATCTCATTTGTTTGGAAGAATTTTGACAGAGCTTCAAATACTTTATTAGGTTTAGTTGTAGCACCGCAAGCTTGAGAAAATAGCTCCTTTTTTTCTGCATCCTCCTTAACCACAAGTTATGCAGAAGCACATGGTGTAGCTCAAAGTTCTTGGGGGAACTAATGATAAGAAAATGCAGGCTGGGTGCGGTGGCTCATGCCTGTAATCCGAGCACTTTGGGAGGCCGAGGCGGGCGGATCACCTGAGGTCCAGAGATTGAGACCATCTTGGCCAACATGTGAAACCCTGTCTCTACTAAAAAATACAAAAATTAGCTTGGCTTGGTGGTGCACAGCTGTAATCCCAGCTACTCGGGAGGCTGAGGCAGGAGAATCGCTTGAACCTGGGAGGCAGAGGTTGCAGTGAGCCAAGATCACGCCACTGCACTCTAGCCTGGCAACAGAGTGACACTCCATCTCAAAAACAAACAAACAAACAAACAAAAAACAAACAAAAACAGAAATGCAATGATTTGATCTTTTGCAAAACTCAAAGTGTCATGTCAGCAGGTAAGACATTCTAATGTGTGACTGTAGATTCCAAGAAAGAAAAGTTCTGCAATAGTTTCTACGTATCCATTCAAATAAACTTGTGGCAGCACTCAGAACACATAGTTCTTTGAGAATTTCTTCAGTGTTGTGAAATTTTGTTCTCCAATGATAAAAAGGGCTACTGATATTGTTTGGCTCTGTGTCCCAAATCCCATCTCGAGTTGTGATCCCCATGTTTCGGGGTAAAAGCTTGGTGCAAGGTGATTGGATCATGGGGGCAGATTCTTGCCTTGTTGTTCTTGTGACAGTGAATGAGTTCTCATGAGATCTGATGGTTTTAAAGTGTGAAATATCCCCCCTCACTCTCTCTGCCTCTTCCTGCCACCATGTAAGACGTGCCTTGCTTCCCCTTGACCTTCAACCATGATTGTAAGTTTCCTGAGGCCTCCCTAGCCATGCAGAACTGTGAGTCAATTAAACTTCTTTTCTTTATAAATTACCCAGTCTCAGATAGTTCTTTATAGCAGTGTGACAACAGACTAATACAGCTACTTTATACAAAATCTTTACAGCCATTACAACATCTTCTGTATATGTTCCAATATTAATATTATATATGCAGATAATTGCACTCTGTAATAATAAAGGCTACCCATATAAAAACAATTTGTATAAATTTGATTTAAATGCATTAAAGCTAAGAAAGGGCTACATGGTTCCTTTGACTGGTGTTTTCTTCACATAAAACACACTGAGGAAGTTGAATCCCTGTTGCTTGCAATATACCTGGATCTAACCTTGATATATAAGTAAGTCTCATCAGATTTGAGTGTTTGGGCTGCCATCTTCAGCTGCCTTATAGACGAAAAACATTAATGAGGAGTATTTTCAAGAGTGCCAAGCTGGTTTTGAAGAGTAATTAGTGCTGCTAATGGCAGTTGCTACATGACTGCCTAGTTTCTTCTCATACCTGAACCTTATAAGCACACTGTTTGTTCATTCTATGAGTACAAATATGTTGGAGGTCTAAAATATGCCACCCATTAGAAACCCAAACCTCGACATCATACAATATACCATGTAACAAACCTGCACATGTGCTCCCTGAATCTAAAATAAAAACTAAGGCTGGATGCATTGGCTCACATTTGTAATCCCAACACTTTGGGAGGTGAAGAGCGAGGGTCATTTGAAGCCAGGAGTTCCAGACCAACCTGGGCAACATAGCAAAATTCTGTCTCTACGACTGTTTTTTAACAAACAGCCAGGCATGGTGATGCATTCCTGTAGTCCCAGCTACTAGGGAGGCTTAGGTGAGAGGATTGCTTGAGTCCAGGAGTTTGAGGCTGCAGTGAGCTATGATTGCACCACTGCACTCCAGCCTGCATAATACAGTGAGGCCCTGTCTCAAAAAATAAAATAAAATAAGATGCTACCTTTTAATAGAGACTTAGGCAAGGTTTAAAATATTTCTTATGATTCTCTGATTTTTGTTGTTGTTGTTTGTTTGTTTGTTGAGATGGAGTCTCGCTCTGTCACCCAGGCTGGAGTGCAATGGCACGATCTCGGCTTACTGCAACCTCCACCTCCCAGGTTCAAACAATTCTTTCACCCCAGTCTCCCCAGTAGCTGGGATTACACCCACCATCATGCCAGGCTAATTTTTGTATTTTTGTAGAGACAGGGTTTCATCATATTGGCCAGACTGGTCTTGAACTCCCGACCTCAGGTGATCAGCCTGCCTCAGCCTCCCAAAGAGTGATTTTTAATTTACTGTTGGACTGAACTCCATTGTTAAACAATATAAAGATATATAAAGAAAAACGAATCATTCCCCAGCCTCTCTAAAAACTAATCCCTCTGATGTAAATCAAGTTATCCATCTACCCTACTCTTCCTGTACCTATAAATGTATTCATACTTACATTAACATACACACAAACATGCAGTGTTTTTATCTTATAAAATAAAATGGTATTATATTGCACATTTTCTTGCAACTTGCTTTATCACTTAACAGTTTCTCATAGATGATCTAGCTGGTCCATAGATGGATGTATAACTCATTTTCATATTAAGGAACACCATAAACTGAGATTCTGATTTAATTTGCATTAAGATAGAGAAGTTTTTTTAAATCATACTATATTTTCATCCAGTAACATGGCATAAGTTTTCATTTATTAAGGTTTACTTTATATTCTTCAAGAAAAAAGATTTGCATATAGACACTGTAATTTTTTGTTAAGTTTTTTAGTTTTTTTCTTGCCTGTTGGGAAAAGGGCTTTATTTTCCATTTATATTTAACTGCTTTTTGTGAGTATGGTAAATTGTATTATTTGTCATTAACTACTCCCTCCTTGGTTAGAGGACTATACATCCATGCATGTTGGGTATAATTTACAATACCTTCAGAGATGAAGCATGCTTCCTCCCCCCATTTGGGCTGGCCATGGGATTTGTTTCAGCCGATGAATGTGAGTGAATGTGACATAAGTACATCCAAATAGATGTTTTAAATCAGCTGTGTGATTTCACTTGGCCTCTTGAGCTTCTGCTCCATGGCATGGAAATGTCCAGGTAGGGGCTGCTTCTTTAATCTAGATCCCAGAATGAGAAAGCTTGTGAAGCAGACCTCCCACTGACCCACAGTATGGAGCAGAGTAGCAGCCAACTGTGAAGAACTGGGAAGGGTCTCATATTTCACTGTACTTTCAAGCCAATATGTTAACTTGCCGTTTCATGGATGCTGACTAAAGACACTTGGGTTAGAGACAAAACACTTGATTACAGCAAAAGTCAGAATGTCAGCATGTCTGTGTTGGCTCCCTGAGTCTTCATTTTCAGTGATGATATGAATAGGCCCAGATGGATGCCTGAACAAACGCTGGGTTGCATTATGGGAAAGAAACATAGAACTTAAATTCCATCATTTCATAGCAAGTAATGAGCAAGCCAGCTCTTTGTCCCAGAGGTAAAAATCACCTCCTCCCTCAAGGTTGCTTGTTGTAAACACAACCCTGAGAAAAGGCTGGGTAGGAAATGATTAGGCCCTTGCATGCTTAGCACACCCAGCAAGATATGTAGGAACAAGAGCAACACATGGAGGAGAGTTTCCCAACATCAACCTTCAGCCCTCATGTAATGTCAGTGAGAAATAAATGTTTGCTCTTGTAAGCCACTGTGATGCAATTGTTTTCATATACAACAAAGTTGTAGCTAGTACAAAGGACATTATATTTGTATATTTATCTTATATCTTGCCACCTTACCTAATTCTCTTATTTTAAAACATGTTTTCAATAGTTTTGTGGGTTTTCGAGGTATAATAATGTCTTTGCAAATAAAGTGAATTGCCTCCTTTCCCAAGTATTTATATTATTATGGTTTGTTTGGGTTTTTTGAACCTTGTGTATTAGCCTAAATCCCAAAACAATTTTGATTAAAATGATGATAGTAAATATGTCATTTGTTAAGTTATTGTGTCTTACTTCCAAAGTCAACCTTTGTTACTCTGCTGGTAATGACTGAGCTGGAACTTCAAACCATATTTTTGCTTTGCAAGTTGGCTCCCATTAAACTTTGGTGATAGAGGTGCTTCACGGAGCTCACAGGCTGAATGAGGAGGAAGGGGCTTGTTCCTTCCTGCATGTTTTTTGGGGGCTTCCTATTTGCTTCTTTTTCTTACAAGTGGCATCCCACCAATGCTTCTTCATCTTGGCAGCAGCAGTTCCTTCCTGTAGCAACAAGTGAACCCAATTGACAGTATTTCTAAATTTGGAAAAAATTGCCTCACTGCATCTCCCCCAGAGATACTATCAATACCTTCTACTCAGAGGTCTGAGCTTCATTTCCAAGACAGCCCGTCTCCAAGCTCCTAAGCTTTAATAAATTCAACCTCTTTTCTTGATCCCACCCAATCACAGAGCAGTAGCTGTTTTCTGCGGTTCCTATTTCTGTGATCTCAAGTTCTCTTATTTTTAGCTACCTCATGAACGATTTAATACCTAGTTAATAATTCTTTAGATTAAATTCTCTCTGCTAAAATAACTGGTGTAGCTTCTGCTTCCTGACTGACCCTTAACTAGTACATTAGGTATTCCAACCTATTTCCTGATTTTAACAATAGTTGCTCTAGGTATTTGCCTTTTAATATGACGGTTGCTGGTTTTGAGTTTTTGGCTAATCACTGTTGAAGTTTATCAAATGTGTTTCTTGTGTATATTTATAAATACATATATTTTCCTCCCTTAATAGTTAATATAATAAACTAGATATATCTCATGTTGACTCATCCTTATATTCCTGGAATTCATAACTAATAAATAGTATAACACATATGTAGTACTTACTACGTATGTCCTAAAACTGTATACACACATACGTATACATATTCCCTTAATAAACCTATATAGGTTTATACAGTTTATAAATATAGTTATAAATACAGTTTACAAATACTTATAATTAATGTTAATGTTGCCAAATTTGCGTTACCAAATATTTATTTAGAACTTATATTCATAACTAAAATTGAACTATACTTAGAATTTTCTATCTTGTACTGTTATTATTACTTGTTTTCTACCTATCTGATCTCTCTGTTGAATTGAAAGATTATTAAAAGTCAATGCCTTACTGATATTTTTCTCTTACAAAGTCTATATTATAGTATCTTGCACAGAGCACATGATTGATATACATGTTGAATGAATAAACACAGGTAATAGATCTGAAAGTAAGCATTTTTAACAAATTAGCATTTATTCTGTAATATAAAATTCTAATTTCATACATTAAAAGTATTTGTAAGGAATAAAAATACTTAACAATAGATAAATTTGGTGTTTAACTAGGTTTTTCTGGGCATATGTGTTCATTTCAGAACTCGGAAATCTTTAAAGTTAATGCAGATCCTGTTTCTTTAAATGTCTCTTCACAGAATTTTAAAAATTCTCCATTTAGTTAACAGCAATAATTGCTTTTGTACACTTAAGAGTTACTGTATTATGTTTTATGACACAGATTATGTCAAAATTAGCTCTTTTTCCAGAAGATTAAAGAAAAATTAATAGAAGATATGCATCAAGGATTCTTAACGTATAAAACCATTTTCAACAGAATGCTTTTTATTTAAGTCAAAATTGGATTTCCATGGTTTGGGGCTTGAGGGTTTCTAAGGTTTTGCTCCTGCAGATTCATGACTTGTAGTGGACATCGAAGGTAATCATGTTACCCCTTCAAGACACTAGCTAAAGGAATTGGCAACTATTTACAATTTAGTTTTGCTTGAGTCCTTCTCTTCAAAGTAGCTATCAATAGGTCTTTGTAATTATGTTTAAGGACAAGACATGTCCTTATTTATTTAAGTGTGTTTTAAAAATTGTATTTTAAGGACCTTCTGTGAACACAGCACAATACTGGGAGACAAATAAGAAAAGTAAAAATGTATCCTCTATTACCAAGGATCTTACAATACAAGGGAGAGACCATATGCAAACCCAAATTTTATATTAGAAACAACAGTATAGGACAAGAATTTTTTTCAGTCCCAATAATACTAAAATGAAAAATCCATCAAAATGGAAGGAATAGAGTGCTTACGGGGAACACTGAAGGTGTTTGTTTTTTTTTTTTTTTTCCTATTTGTTTTTTGTAGTATTTTGTAGTTGTTTTAATTCCAGGTTCTAATTTCATGTGATTGGGGAGGTAATAACTGACCATTTATGATCATGATAACAAAGAACATTTTTCTCATATCCTCAGGCATGTCTGGAAGCAGTAATGTAAACAACAATAATGGGAATTATTTTATTCATTTTGAAAATAAAAATGTAAATATTTGTTTTTATACTTCCTTACAGCCCTAAGGTTTATAACCGTAATTTTTACTATAAAGAAAGATTACTATGTATCCTTATTACTGAAAGACAGTAGTTTTACAAAGTCCAGGCTGGAATTATTTGAGAAAATATTATTTTTGAATTTATTATAGATCCTAAAAGTGACACAAAATATATTTTATCAGTTCATTTCAGTTTATGTACCTCAACCTATGTGGTTTCAATGTGTGTGTATGTATCATACATCTCATGATGGCAAAAATCTACACAAAGTTCTGAAAACCATGCAATTTTAATGAAACTCATCTAAACTTTAGAAGTATATGAGGATATAGAACTATAGTTTGATTATATCAGGTATAGTTTATATTACTATCCTTTTTTTTTTTTGAGATGGAATCTTGCTGTCACCCAGGCTGGAGTGCAGTGGCGTGATCTCAGCTCACTGCAACCTCCGCCTCCTGGGTTCAAGCAATTCTCCTGCCGTAGCCTCCCGAGTAGCTGGGACTATAGGCATGCGCCACCATGCCCAGCTAATTTTTGTGTGTGTGTATTTTTAAAAAAGATGGGGTTTCACCATGTTGGCCAGGCTGATCTTGAACTCCTGACCTCAAGTGATCCCCCGGCTCATCCTCCCAAAGTGCTGGGATTACAGGCATGAGCGACCATGCCAGGCCTACTATCCTATATTTTTAATCCAAGTTTTTACTTTTCTTCTCTATATAGATCCTTCTTATCATTGGTTTTCTTGGATGATGATTTAATGACAAGGAAAAAAGAAATACATATAGTTTGCAAGTTGTTAAGTGACACAAACATCTATTTCAGGGAATTAAAATGGCAACTTGGGGGAATTTTGTTTTCTTTTTCATTAGGTTTATTAAGAAATATAAGTTTTATCATTCACATCGATTATGTTATATTTAAAAATACTAGAGTTGGCAATTTAAAAATCCACACAATTGACTTAAAGAAGATGTTTGCAAGGAAAAAAAGAGAGAAAACCCAAATAAACAAAATAGACACAAAAAAAGAGACATTACAACTAGTTATCACAGAAATACAAAAGATCGGCCAGGCACAGTGGCTCATACCTGTACTCCCAGCACTTTAGGAGGCCGAGCCTGGTGGATCATGAGGTCAGGAGTTCAAGACCAGCTTGGCCAACATAGTGAAACCCCATCTCTACTAAAAATACAAAAAAGAAAAAAAAAAATTCCAGGTGTGGTGGCAGGTTTCTGCAGTCCCAGCTGCTTAGGAGACTGAGGCAGGAGAATTGCCTGAACCCAGGAGGTGGAGGTTACAGTGAGCAGACATTGTGCCATTGCACTCCAGCCTGGGTGACACAGTGAGACTCTGTCTCAAAGAAAAAAAAAAAAAAAGAAAGAAATACAAAAGATCATTAGAGACTATTAGGAACAACCATGTGCTAACAAACTGGAAAACCTAAAGGAAATGGATACATTCCTGGATGTATACAACTTACCAAAATTGAATGAGGAAGAAATAGAAAACCTGAGCAGATTGATAACAAGTAATGAGATTGAACCAGTGATTAAAAAGTCTCCCAACAAAGGAAAGTCCAGGATCAATGGCCGCATTGCTGAATTGTACCAAGTTTATAAAGAAGAGCTAACCTCAATTCTCCTAAAACGATTTCAAAAAAACTGAAGGGCCAGGCGTGGTGGCTCAGGCCTATAATCCCAGCAGTTTGGGAGGCCGAGGTGGGCAATCACAAGGTCAAGAGATCGAGACCATCCTGGCCAACATGGTGAAACCCCATCTCCACTAAAAATACAAAAATTAGTTGGGCATGGTGGTGCACGCCTGTAGTCCCAGCTACTTGGGAGGCTGAGGCAGGAGAATCACTTGAACCTGGGAGGTGGAGGTTGCAGTGAGCCGAGATTGTGCCACTGCACTCCAGCCTGGCGACACAGTGAGGAGGAAATTCTCCCTAACTCATTCTCTGAAGCCAATATTACCCTGATACCAAAACCAGACAAGTGCACAATAAAAGAAAACTGCAGGCCAATGTCCCAATTAAAGATAGATGCAAAAATCCTCAAGAAAATACTACCAAACTGAATCCAACAGTACATCAAAAAGAAAACACACCATGATCAAGTGGGATTTATCCCAGGGATGCAAGGATACTTCAACATACACAAATTGGTAAACATGATGCATCATGTCAACAGAATGAAGGACAAAAACCACATGATCCTCAGTAGATGCAGCAAAAGCATTTGATAACATTCAACATCCCTTCATGATAAAAACTCTCAACAAATTAGGAATAAAAGAAACATACCTCAATTTAATAAAGGCCATATATGACAAACTCTTAGCTAACAACATACTGAATGGGGAAAAGCTGAAAGTCTTTCCTCTGAGAACTGGAACAAGACAAGGACAACCACTTGAACCACTCCTATTAAACACAGCAAGAAAAGTCTCACCAGAACAATCAAGCAAGAAAAGAAAAAAACACAAAAAGGCATCCAAACCAGAAAAGAAGTCAAATTTTCCCTCTTTGCAGATGACACAATCTTTTATTTAGAAAAACCTAAATACTCTACCAAAAAAAGTCTTAGGTCTCTCTGATAAATTCAGTAAAGTTGAAGCACACAAAATCAACATCCAAAAATCAATAGTATTTCTACACACTAATAACAAACTATATGAAAAAGAAATTAAGAAGGATTCCATTTACAATAGCTACAAAAATAATAAAATACCTAGAAATAAATTTAACTAAAGAGGTGAAAAAACTTTACAATGGAAACTACAAAACACTGATGAAAGAAACTGAAGAGGATGCAAACAAATGAAAAGCCATCCTGCGCTCATTGGTCAGAAGAATCAATATTGTTAAAATGGCCATACTATCAAAAGCAATCTATAGATTCAATGGAATCTTTATCAAAATTCCAATATAATTTTCCACAGAATTAGAAAAAACAACCCTAAAATTTGTAGGGAACCAAAAAAGAGCGTAAATAGCCAAAGCATTATGCTACCTCACTTCAAAATCACACATATATATATATATATATATATATATACACTTTTTTTTTTTTTTTTAGACAGAGATTTGCTCTTGTTGCTTGGGCTGGAGTGCAATGGCACAATCTCAGCTCGCTGTAACCTCTGCCTCCCAGGTTCAAGCGATTCTCCTGCCTCAGCCTCCCAAGTAGCTGGGATTACAGGCACACATCACCATGCCCAGCTAATTTTGTATTTTTCTAGTAGAGACAGGGTTTCACCATGTTGGTCAGGCTGGTCTCAAACTCCTGACCTCAAGTGATCCACCCACCTCGGCCTCCCAAAGAGCTGGGATTACAGGCATGAGCCACTGTGCCTAGCCCAAAACATATTTCAAGGCTATAGTAAACAAAACTGCATAGTACTCACATAAAAAACAGACACACAGACAAATGGAACAGAAGAGACAATCCAAAAATAAATCTACATATTTACAGTCAATTGATTTTCAACAAAGGTGCCAGAATGTACTTTGGGGAAAGGACACCTTTTTCAATAAATGGTGCTGGGAAAATTGGATATCTATATGTAGAAGAATGAAACTAGACCTGTATTTCTCACCATATACAAAAATCATTTCAAGATGGGTTAAAAACCTAAACGTAAGACCTGAAACGATAAAACTATTAGAAGAAAACATAGGGTAAACACACTAGGACATTGGTCTAGGCAAAGATTTCATGGCTAACACCTCAAAAGCACAGGCAACAAAACTAAAAATCAGCAAATTAAACTACATAAAACTAAAAAGCTTTTGTACAGCAAAGGAAACAATCAGCAGAGTAAAGAAACAACCTGCAAAATTGGAGAAAATGTTTGCATATTTCTCCCTATTCATCTGCACTATTCATCTGACAAGTGACTAATGTCCAGAATACACAAAGTACTCAAACTGAACAGCAGGAAAAAAACAAATAATACCATTTAAAAATGGGCTAAGGACAAGAATAGACATTTCTCAAAAGGAGAAATACAAATGGCCAACGGGTTTGTGAAAAAATGTTCAGTATCACTAATCATCAGGGAAATACAAATCAAAACCACAGTGAGGTATCATCTTACCCCAGTTAGAATGGCTATCATCGAAAAGACAGAAAATAACAGACGATGGCAAGGATATATAGAATAGGGAGCTCAGACACTGTTGATGGGAATGTAAATTAGTCCAACCATTATGGAAAACAGTACAGAGACTTCTCAAAAACAAACGAAAAAATGGAACTACCATAAGATCTGACAATGCCACTACTGGATATTTATACAAAGGAAAGGAAGTCAGTATATCAAAGGGATACCTGCACCCCCATATTTATTGCAGCACTGTTCACAATAGCAAAAAATATAGAATCAACCGAAGTGTTCATCAACAGATGAATGGGTAAATAAAATGGAATACTATTCACACAATGGAATACTGGTCAGCTATAAAAAATGAAATTCTGTCATTTGCAGCAACAGGGATGGAACCGGAGGTCATTATATTAAGTGAAATATAAGCCAGGCACAGAAAAACAAACATCACATGTTCTCACTCATATGTGGAAGCTAAAACAGTTAATCTCATAGAGGTGGAGAGTAAAATGATAGTTACCAGAGGCTGGGAAGGGTGTGGGGTGGGAGGGATGAAGAGAGGTTGGTTAATGGGTAGGAACATACAGTTAGAAGGAATAAGTTCTGATGTTACATAGCAGAGTGTAATGACTATAGTGAACAACAATGTATTGCGTATTTCAAAACAGCTAAAAGAGAGGGCTTGAAATGTTACCAACACAAAGAAATAACATACTGGACATGAGGGATACCCTAAACACCCTGACTGGATAATGACATATTCTATGCATGTAACAAAATATCACATGTGTCCCGTAAGTATGTACAAATATTATGTATCAAGAAAAAATTAATTAAAAAAAGAAAAAGAAGAAGTTTGTTCAAAGTCTTCTTTTTTTTTTTTTTTTTTTGAGACGGAGTCTCGCTCTGTCGCCCAGGCTGGAGTGCAGTGGCTCGATCTCCGCTCACTGCAAGCTCCGCCTCCCGGGTTCACTTCAGTCTCCTGCCTCAGCCTCCCGAGTAGCTGGGACTATAGGCACCCATCACCACGCCCAGCTAATTTTTGTTTTTTTGTATTTTTAGTAGAGACAGGGTTTCACCATGTTAGCCAGGATGGTCTCAATCTCCTGACTTCGTGATCCGCCCGCCTCAGCCTCCCAAAGTGCTGGGATTACAGGCATGAGCCACGGTGCCCGGCCTGTTCAAAGTTTTCTTACTAGCTCTCTGGAATGCCAACCAAAGGATGAAAATGTAAAACATATATTTATTGTTAATAATGTGTTAAAAAACCCTTTATTGTATGGCTTAGGGACTGTTCAGTTTTCTCTACAGTTTGTTATTTTTTTTGTTTTTAAAATTTACTAGTCTGACTTTTTGTTGGTTGTTCAAAAAATGCTATTTTTGCATACAAAAAATGTATAGATGAAAGGAAGAAAATTATATCAAAAAATAACAAAAAATTACTTAGGACACTTTCCTAGTTTTAAAATGGAAGTTGATACTTTTTTGTCAAGGTTTTTTTTTTTTTGTTTTGTGTGTTTTTATCAAAATCTCAGATTTAATGAGAACTACTGAAATTTGAAGATGGTCCTGAATGGAAAAAGATGGAAGACAAAGGTGAAATCAACTAATGGAGAAACTTTAGAAAATGTCGCAGTTCCACAACAACATCTTTCCTGTTTTTGAAAATGAGTCTTTGCAGGTGTGTTTCCTATCTTGCTTTCCTGCTCAAGAAGAATGTTTATCATTTTCTGAATTTACCAGCAATTGATGTGTGCTGAGAGCTCATTTATTACAAAATGTCGCTAACTCACTCCTGTCCTCTTAAATTTAAAACAGCTGCTACCCACTGCCAGAATCCAAATCTTCACAGACAGATTTCCAGACTCTCTGTATGCCTGTATTACATTTTTGTTAATAATAATCTCTGTCCATCAAGGTGACAAGGGGACATTGTGCTTCTGCACACATATTTTCTCTGTCCATATATAAAAAAACTAAAGCTTTCATTTTGTTAATATAAACCCATGATTTAATGTTTTTTAAAAAAACCACTGATTGTTGGTGCCATTTGAGGCACTACAGTTTAGTATTGCTTCAAGAATCATAACTTCCAACATTGCTCCCTTTCCATGGAGTTATATTTTCTTAATATTATCTCTGAATTAGAATAGCTCATTTACTGAGTGAAAGTTGCAGAGGGATCCCAACTAAATGTTAAAAGACAGCAGGCCGGGTGCAGTGGCTCACACCTGTAATCCCAGCACTTTGGGAGGCCAAGGCAGGTGGATCACGAGGTTAAGAGATCGAGACCATCCTGGCCAACATGCTGAAACCTCGTCTCTACTAAAAATACAAAAAATTAGCCGGGGCATGGTGGCAGGCGCCTCTAGTCCCAGCTACTTGGGAGGCTAAGGCAGGAAAATAACTTGAACCCGGGAGGTGGAGGTTGCAGTGAGCCGAGATCGAGCCACTGCACTCCAGCCTGGCGACAGAGCAAGACTCCATCTCAAAACAAAACAAAAAAAGACAGTGAATTTGGAAAAAGAAACTTATTCTGTAATTTTAAATTGGATTATAATTTTGTTTTTCAGATTAAATTTCCACAATTTAGAATTTACAATCTTGTCAACATTCATTTGTAAAGAAAGTACAATTTTCAACTTTTTCAATGACCACTTTGCTGTCTTAAAATATACGAAAATATGGGCCAGACACGGTGGCTCAGGCTTGTAATCCCAACACTTTGGGAGGCCGAGACGGGTGGATCATGAGGTCAGGAGATTGAGACGATCGCGGCTAACGCAGGGAAACCCCATCTCTACTAAAAATACAAAAACTTAGCCGTGCCTGCTGGCAGGTGCCTGTAGTCCCAGCTACTCGGGAGGCTGAGGCAGGAGAATGGCGTGAACCCGGGAAGCGGAGCTTGCAGTGAGCCAAGATCGTGCCACTGTACTCCAGCCTGGGCGACAGAGCAAGATTCCGTGTCAAAAAAAAAAAAGAAAAAAGAAAATATATATATATGAAAATATTAATTTTGACATAATCATAAATTCTTGGATTTTCAAAGATATCATTTTCATTTTACTTTGTTTTTACATTGTTACCTTACCAGAAAGAAATGATTTTGTTTCTTCCCATTAGATTTTCTTCTGGAACAACTGTTCAATTTCTATAAAGAGAGAGTAATGTTTTGAAAGATGCTAAAGATTACAATGTTCATGCATAAGATAAATCACTGAGACAGTAAAAGATTCAAAAGGTACTTCATGTTCTACCACAGTGAAATTCAAATCATTCTCCTCCACAGTGAATTCATGGTTTCATGCAAGATAAGATCTCATCCTGTTAAGAACCTTATCTTTGAAGAAAAAAGAACATAATTTCTCAAGGGAACTCCAGTATCATAATTCACAAAATCAAAGATATTAATATACACATCTTTTATTTTAAAATAGTCATCCAAGGCTTTGGAACCTAAAGTATGGATGGTAAATTGTAATACTGCATAATAAAATAAATATGGAGAAGTGAAAAAATAACTGTCTAATTATTTAAAAGTTTTCATTCAGATGAATAAAATTAAAATGCCCAGTAATCCTTAATTAATACATTTAGAATCCCTTCCTTAGTGATGAGAATTAACTCTGCAATTTAATTTGACACTTTACAGTGTGAAAAAGAAAGATAAAAAAATAAGCCTCTTGGGAATGGAAAGAAAATTTCCAGTCTCTCACCAGCCAATCCAAGTTAATCAGGTCTTTCTCTTCTTTTTCCTGAAATCGTTTGTGTTTCCACACCCAGCCCTTTTCATTCCCTGTGTTTTATAAACAGAACTAGCTTTAAAGATCTGGGGTTTGGATCTTATTTTGTCTTGAAATGTACACTTACATTTGCTGCTGGTCAACATGGTAGTCCATCATCTCAAAGATTTTTTAAAAATAGGCTCTAAAAGAAGATACATGGTATTCTAGATATAAGATACCAGGAACCAAGTATGGCACAAATTTCCAAATGTTTAATACTTTTAACAGTGTCCAGCCTATCTTGGTGTTTATTCATTCATTATTCATGCATTTATTCATTCATTCACCAAAAATACATGGAGAATCTATAATGCACAGAAGAGAGCATAGGGCCGAGGATATTAACTCCACCTAGAGGCACTCATGGCTTAGTAGGAGTGTCAGGTATGTAAACAAACAAGTTTCCGTTTTAGACGGTATTACAAATTATTATATAAAGAGTTGTATGGTGCTATAGGGAAAAATGAGAAGACTTCCCAGAGCAGGTGACATCTGATTCAAGGCTTTAAGAAAGAAGAGAAGGATAAGCAGAAGGTGGGAAATTTATCCTTGGCAGACAGAAGATCATATGCAAAGAAATGGGGATCAGGGATTTGGGAGATGCAGATATCTGAGGTTGCCTGAAGGACAGAGTCAGTGGTGACAGAGGAAGCTGAGGAGAGAGAGAGAAGGATTGGAGCCAAACTTTCTGTGCCAAATTAAGGACTTAATACTTTAGTCTGTTCACAAAGGGTTTTAGGCAGAGAAATGACATAATCAGCTTTAAGATTATAGTAGATCAGACTCCCTAAGAAATGGTCCCTGAAACTCTGTGATTTGCAGGCAGGAATTCATACAGGGAATAATGTGGGGGACAACACCTGTAAGGAAGTGAAGAGAAGCAGGGAGGGAAGAAGGAACACTGGGCTGCCATGCAATATATGGGTTTTTTGTTTGTTTGTTTGTTTGTTTGTTTTCTGGTTCCCATTCCCCTTCCTTGGGGTTGTACACAAACCCATAAACAATGGGGAAGAGCCTCTGGTCTTCGGTGCTGGTGGCTGCCATGCCTGATCATCCTAGCCCATGGGCCCATGTAGTCCATTCACAGACGTGAAGCCTCATGCCTCTGGGTCAGATCTGGCCTCAGGATTGTCTGTCCAGAAACCTAACCTAACCTTTCTCAGGTCCATCTTTCCTGGGCACACATACTTCTTATGGTCCTGTGTGCAACTGAGTCATTGATAAAACCTGCAGTGTGTGTGAACCCCCTGGTAACGCCTCCTTTTTTTGAGACAAGGTCTCACTCTGTCACTAATTTTTAACAAATTATTTTTCTAGAGAGGAGGTCTGGCTACATCGCCTATGCTGGTCTCCAACTCCTGGCCTCAAGTGATCCTCCTACCTTAGCCTTCCAGTGTGCTGGGATTACGGGCATGAGCCACTGCACTCACACATGCAATGGTTCCTGAAGTATGGATCCTGGACCAACAGCAACACCTGAGAAATGCTTTTCATTTTAAAGTCTGTGAGGTAGCCCTAATTTACTGTTTTTAAATGTAGAACCTCCACCTCCTGGGCTTAAGCAATTCTCCTGCCTCAGCCTCCTGAGTAGCTGGGATTACAGGCACATGCCATCATATCTGGCTAATTTTTATATTTTGAGTAGAGATGGGGGTTTCACCATGTTGGCCAGGCTGGTCTTGAACTCCTGACCTCAAATGATCCACCAGCCTCAGCCTCCCAAAGTCCTAGGATTACAGGCGTGAGCCACCACACCTAGCCTAAACTCTACTAAAAGTAAGTTTCTAGTTAATTTGTAAGTGAAATTACCAATCTAATCTCTCAATCAGCTGAGAAAGGATTCTTGGAACGGGTGGAATTTAAGGAGTTCAAGCGCAGAATCTTCTGGCCCTTCTCCTTCCTACAGGCTGGGGGATCACCACGGCTAGGCTGAAATCCTGGTGACTTTGGGAATGTAGGTCATGCATGACCAACCAACGGGATGGAAGGAGCCTGAGGCCCAGGCCTCACCCTGGGCTAACTGATCCTGGACCACCTACATCCAGACATTCTTAAATAAAATAAACTTGAATCTTGTTTAAGCCTGTTATCTTGTTGTTCGCTCATTCACTAACAAGTTATCCCAACTAACATTGATAATATCAATAGTAGTGCCAATTGTATGACTAGGCAAGAGACTCTCACCATAATAATAGATTAATTAGATACCCACACTCTATGCAGCCTTGGAGTTTAGTTTTAAATGTAATCAAAAAGTGACTGCTATTACTATTTGTGGTATAGAATAACACATGAATGTGATAGTTAACAAACATTCACCTCCCTTCTCTCATGTGTTATGTGAGAAGAGAGGGGCCCAGGAAAAGAAACATACAGGACTCTTAGCTATGTAAGACTGTGTGTTCTGTGAGTGCCATCAACATAACATTATACATGCAGGGCCACACTGGAAACCCAATTTCCTATTTTACACTTCAATTTTTATTATTTTTCTCTATTGTTTAAAAATCAAAACTTGACACCTTAACCGATAATTCCTAATGCACAAAAAGTTCCTTCTCCAGAAGATAGATATAAAAATTGTGAAAAATCTATTCATAGGGGCAAATGTAACTATTAAAAATCATGAATTTGTGTACAACATTAATGAATTTCTGGACAAAGCTGTTCATTTTGCAGGTTTTATGATCATTCTTAAGCTGGAGGCTTAAATGATCAAGCTCTTCACTTAAGAACCATCACAAAATCAAGGGCCTTCAGGGGCCAGGTAGGTAGGTTAAATAATACCCAGGTGGGGTTATAGGAAAATGTGGAACATCTGTGCCTTTGAACTAGGCAGCCTCATTCCAATAATAAATGCCCGGAGTGAGTGGGGGACCAACACTGTCAGAGTTTCTGATTTTTCATAAAAAGCCAAAATACTTGTGATATGGTTAGGTTATCTGTCCCTACCCAAATCTTATCTTGAATTATAATCCCTATAATCCCATGTCAAGGGAGAGACCAGGTGGAGGTAATGGAATCACGGGGACAGTTTGCCTCATGCTGTTCTCCTGATAGTGAGTGAGTTCTCACGAGATCTGATGGTTTTATACAGGACTCTTCCCCCTTCGCTCAGCACTTCTTCCTGATGCTTATGAAGAACGTCCTTGTTTCCCCTTCTCCTTCCACCATGACTGTAAGTTTCCTGAGGCCTCCCCAGCCATGCTGAATTGTGAGTCAATCCAACCTACTTCCTTTATACATTACCCAATCTCAGGCAGTTCTTTATAGCATCCTGAAAATGTACTAATACAACTTGCTTTTCAAATGTGTTCTCTTCTGATATTCATTTCAAAATTTAAAAAACACAACATGAATCAAACCAAACACCTCTGTGAACTGAGCACCACCTTCCACTTAAAGTCTAAATGCAATTAGACCTGAGTTTGCAAAATCAGATTTTAAAATTTTACTTTAATTTGTCCTTCATATAACTGCCTTAATGGATTAAAAATGGCCTAAACCAAACATGAAGGATGGAAAATAAATGACAATTTGTCAAGCAGAGAAGGAACATGCTGAATTAATTGCCAAGGGGAGCAATCACAGGCCTTTAGAGGCAGATAGAATTAACTGGGATAAACTTCAGAGAAATGGTGACTTTGTCTTCATTGGCCATTAGGGTCTTGGTACTGACTTTTGACTTCTAGGTTCTACCCACCTGTCACTCCATTGGGTGGATGACCTTCCTTCTTTAACTGGATTAAAGAAATTTGTAAAATTCCTTTTTTGGTGCCAGAAATTGTGCTTGGTATTAAGGACACAAAGTTGAGTAAATTGGTCTCTGTCCTCAAAGGATTCATAGCTGAGTGGGGGCAAAAGAAGCTTAAACAATTATAATATGTGTTATTCAATCTAAGGTGCCACCGATTATAAGAAACCATTATTTTTTGTACCTCCTAAAATTAAACTATGATATTCTTCAATTTTAAGATGAATTCTAATTTTAGAGATATTTCAATGTTAAAAAAATAAGTGTGTTTAAATGAATAGATACTGTATGTGTTATAGGAGAAGTTGTGTTGAAGAACAGGGAGAAGAAATGATCTGACCATCTGGGCAAAGCAGGGAGATACAGTAAAGTTTGTAAGGGGGAGTCAGATTACTTTAAGCAATGTAATTATCTTAGTATGCTTGGGCTGAGGCTTAAACAATGGAAATTTGTTTTCTTATAGTTCTAGAGGCTGAAAACTTCAATATCAATCAAGATCTTGCAGATTTGGTTCCTTGCTGAAGGTCTTCTTCCTGGCTTGCAGATGAGTGCCTTCTCACTGTGTCCTCACATTGTGGCGAGAGAGAACTCTGCTTCCTCTTTCTATTATAAGAACACCAGTCCTATTGGATTAGGGCCTCGTCCTTATGACCTTATTTAATCTTACCTCCTTAGTTCATTTGTCTTACTATAATAAAATACCACAGGTAATTTATAAAAAACAAATTTATTTAGACATAGTTCTGGAGGCTGGAAAGTCTAAGATCAAGGCAGCAGCAGACCGGCTTGTCTGGTGAGGGCTGCTCTCTGCTTCCAAGATGGTGCCATGATGTTGCATCCTCCAGAGGGGAGACACACTGTCCTCACATGGCAGACAAGAAGGGATGAACTCCCTCTATCATGCCTTTTGATAAACCACCTAACCCCATTCACAAGGGCTCCACCCTCATGACTTAATCATCTCCTAAAGGCGGTTCCTCTTAATGCTATTACATTGGTGATTAAGTTTCAACACCAATTTGTGAGGGGACACCAATATCTAAAGCATAGGACCTTCTAAAATCCCTATCTCCAAATACAGTCGCACTGGGAGCTAGGACTTCAATACACAAACTGGGGGGTTGGGGGCAGAAAAGACACCATTCAGTCCATAGCAGTGACCCATGGCTAGTTGCTCAATCTCACTTTTTTCCCTCATCTGTAAAATAAGATAAAAACAGTAGCTACCTCATAGAGTTGTGAAGATTAAAATATTTCATATGGAGTGCTCTGTGATGTCTTAGATCTAGTACCTGCTTAGTTAAGGTTGGCTGTTATCAGCAGAGGTAATTAATGATAGAATTTGAACTCCAAGAATCAGTAGACCTTCTCCAAGGGCTAAGAAAGCAAGCAGATTCCAGGGAAGAACAGAATGCCTAAAGGACTGTTTCTGGAACAGTCTGCCTGTCTGCTATGATGTCTTGATGTAGTTGGCGAGTTTTTTTTCCCTTGAGGAATTTTTTTTTTTTTTTTTTTTTTTTAGACAAGGTCTCACTCTGTCACCCAGGCTGGAGTACAGTGGCATAATTATTACGGCTCACTGCAGCTTCAACCTTCCCAGGCTCAAGTGATCCTCCTGCCTCAGCCTTCCAAGTAACTGGGACCACAGGTGCACACCGTCATGCCCAGCTAATTTTTGTATTTTTTATAGAGATGGGGTTTGCCAGGCTGGTCTTGAACTCCTGGGCTCAAGTTATCTGCCCACCTAGGACTCTCAAAGTGCTGGGATTACAGGCATGACCACTGTGCCCGGCTGGAAATCTTTTTGATATCTTTTCTCCTGTACCTTCTTCCCTGTTCCCCAATCCCAATACACCCACAAGGACAGTTTGGTTCTTTCGGTTTTACAGTCAGAAGCATGCACCCGGCCCTGTACTCAATCAAGAACTGGGCTTCTCAGAACAAGGACACAAGTTCCTTGTCTTTCCATTTCCCTTCTCGCTTCCCTCCACCTCTTCTTGTTGGGGACAGCCTTTGTCTAACATCCTTTGTTTAAGAGACTTAATTGCTATCCCCCAGTGCCTGTCAGTGTCTTTCAGAGGACCTCATGTAAATAAGGCTCCAGGTGGCCTGTTCTGATTTCCCAGATTTACCAGAGGGGTAACATCCTGTTAGGACATTCATCAAAGATAACATTTAGTGAGGTCCAGAGCAGTGACTCAGGCCTGTAATCCCAGCACTCCGGGAGCCTGAGGCGACAGGATTGCTTGAGGCTAGGAGTTCGAGACCAGTCTGGGCAACATAGCTAGAACCCATCTCTATGAAAAGTAAAAAAAACCAGATGTGGTTGTGTGTGCCTGTAGTCCCAGCGACTCAGAAGGCTGAGGTGGGAGAATCCCTTGAGCCTAGGAGTTCAATGTCATAGTGAGCTATGGTCTTGCCATTTTACTCCACCCTGGGCAAGAGAGCAAGAGCCTATCTCAAATAATAATAATAATAATAATAATAATAATAATAATAATAATATTTAGTATGTCTAACTCCATTTGAGGCTTGCAGAAGTTACTGGACTTGCACTAAAGTACCCAGTTAATCAGTTAATAACAAGAGCTGGCCCTGTTCAGTGCTTTACTATGTTATGCTGCATTGCCATTCAAAATGTCTTGTCTCCTAAAGGAATTTTCTCATCAGAATTATTCCTATTGACAGTGTCCCCTTTGTAAAAAGCAACTAGCATCTTGAGTAAGAAAGCTACCCAGTCTTTGAATTTGAGTTCATCCATCCATTCACCATGCATTCATCTACACATATTAACTGATAACCTATTTGGGGTACTACATGTAGAGGATTCGAGATTAAGACTCACATTTCCCCTATTCTCACAGAGCTTACAGTCTAGCAGAAGCAATTAAAATAATTTGCAATGCAGAGAGCAAAAGCTGCTTAGGGAAGGCTTCTCAGAGTCAGTTCCTGCAAAGTAGAGACCTAAAGGATTGGGGAGAATTAGCTAAGTAAAATGATGGTGGAAGGGAGATGATAAAATGATATGAAATACTGTGCGAACTGTGTAACTGCAGACTTGTAAGACTGTTATTAAACAGACATCCCTCCAGAGCTCTCCAATTTCTCTCCCGGGTCTTCTTCCAGCAAAGTCTCTATCTCCGCTCCTTTGGCAGAATAAGCCCCCTTTTAACCTGTGTGACTCTGTTTTATAAATGGTATTTTATTGTTATTAGTATATTCTTGAGTTTCAGCTGGAGATAAGGGCCTATCTCTACTCAGGAGTGACCTGATTTTTATGTCAATTACCTGGGAAGAGATCATCAAACCAGATCCTGGGGCTTAGAGACGGATGTAAGGGGATTGCAGAATGGGATTTTGTTTCCCTTGGTCTTAATCCTGAAGGATAAATGATACATGTTAGTTAGGCAAGGGGTGGTTAAAAGAGTGTTTTTCAATTTTTGTTGATTGAGATCCATAGTATGAAATATATTCAACGTTGCAACCCAGAATATACTCATGTGGCTGAACGTTCCCCTAATTTGTGTTTTGGGAAAAAATACCCTTATTACATGTGATACGATCTGATATTTTGTATTTTGGATTCTTTTTTTTTTTTTTTTTTTTTTTTTTGAGACGGAGTCTCGCTCTGTCCCCCAGCCTGGAGTGCAGTGGCCGGAACTCAGCTCACTGCAAGCTCCGCCTCCCGGGTTTACGCCATTCTCCTGCCTCAGCCTCCCGAGTAGCTGGGACTACAGGCGCCCGCCACCTCGCCCGGCTAGTTTTTTGTATTTTTTAGTAGAGACGGGGTTTCACCATGTTAGCCAGGGTGGTCTCGATCTCCTGACCTTGTGATCCGCCCGTCTCGGCCTCCCAAAGTGCTGGGATTACAGGCTTGAGCCACCGCGCCCGGCCTGTATTTTGGATTCTGATCAGTGTTTTTCAGATCCTTTAATCACAAAATCAACTTAGTGGGTCATGATGACCACCTTAAAAAATCAAATAGAAGCAGTCATGCAAAGATGGGATGAGAAACAGCGAAGAAGATACCCATACACTGTGGTATTTTGGAGCTAAGTCCATATTTTGGACTTCCTAATCCCCTGTTTCTTACATAATTTGTGCCTGGTTGTATGAAACTTGAGACAGATGAGTGGTTATGGCTGTGGGTTCTGAAGTATGAAGTCTGGAATCTTGACTGTGTTACTCAACAGCTGTGCGACATGGGCACTTGACCTACTTACCTTGTGTTTAAAATGGGGATAACAACAGTTCTTATCTAGTTGCAAGAATTCAAGGAAATAATGCAGTGCTTGGCACAGAATCAACATTCAGGAAATATTAGCAATTATATTTCTTTCACTTTTATTTTCCCCAAATATTAAGTACTCTGTTTTGTCTTAATTCAGCTTTTCCTAGCTTGCTAAGTAGGACCAAGGGAAGAGATGTATGTATTGACATAGAGGGCTCTGGAAGCCAGATTGCTACAGGCAGCAGATATCAAAGAGAAAGAATCACAAGGGGAAACTGAAAGCCCAAGGGTCATAGCGGAGGGCCTCAGTCCTTCCAGTGCTAAACCTCCAAGGTCCGAGGTTTTATTTTCTTAAAGAAAGCAGTTCCTCTCTTTAATAACGACACTTTTGGCCCTAGCTTCTCGCTTCCTGTCTAGGTCAAATTCCAGTTTGTTATAGAAACTTGACTGAACGTGAGTGTGTATTTTCCCACAAATTTCTACTTGACATTCCTTGAGGTTGTGATCCTTGCTTGGGTACCTTTACTGTTGGCTATCTTCTGTTCACTGCGTTTACTTTTTTCCTGCATCTGGCAAAACAACGTTTTTTGTGTTTTTTTTTTTAATACCTGGGATTTCAAGAGAAAGTATATTGAACAATACGACGGGAAGACTATATTCTACAATGCCATCTTTCAGAGGGAAAAGTATTCTATAGGAAAAACATTTAATACATTTGGTGTATGCTTCTTACCTATTTCCACTCCAAAAAATAACAGATGACATGTACCTGTGAAACACTCCCATAAGGTATACCTAGCAACTCAAAAAAATTACGATTTTTAGAAATGATATATATAAAACATTTTGTAAGCATGTAAACTATGAAATTAACAATTTAAAGGTTTCTCAAAATTGTTTTGCAAGGAAAAACATAAATATCACTGTTTTAAAAATATGCAGAACTTAAAAAACGTTAATTTTTCTATACCTCTGCTCTACAGAAAAACATTGTTACAATTATGTACAGCCTTTACAAATTCCTCTTACATCATTTGATAATGATTAAAACTATTTAATATTCAGATAAAATATACAAATATTTTTCAGATCAGAACATTTAAAAACACGTAGATTTTTCTGGAACAATAAACGTTTTTATTTTTAACCAGCTCAGATCTCGAATTAAAACCCAATATTCCCGTCATCACTCTTTCCTATAAAAATACGACAGCGTTTTCAATGAGAGTGTAAACAAACCATTGTTTCAGGTTTTACTTACAACTGGAGCTGCCTTGCAAAATCCCTGCCCTGGCCATCTGCCACGGTTCCAAATAAGTTTACAAAAGTGAATCTTGCCATTTTCAATACTTCCTCCTTTGGGTCTATTTATTCCGAAGCCTGTTTTTCTCATTCTTTTTTTTTTTTTTTTTTTCCCCCAAGACGGATTTGTGTGAGCCACTTTTTTACCATAACATTTGTTTTTTCTGCTTATGAGAGTGTAAGAATTTCAGAAGCCAAATGTTACTATTTTGTTGTCAGTTCTTTGAGCCTTCATTTTTTCCGTCTATTGAGTCCCCTTTTTAAACCAGAACTCTGTTTCTGAGGGCATAAAAGAGCAAAGAGGCCGGGCGCGGTGGCTCACACCTGTAATCCCAGCACTTCGGGAGGCCGAGGCGGGCGGATCACGAGGTCAAGAAATGGAGACCATCCTGGCTAACACGGTGAAACCCTGTCTTTACTAAAAAAAACAAAAAATGAGCCGGGTGTGGTGGCGGGCGCCTGTAGTCTCAGCTACTCAGGAGGCTGGGGCAGGTGAATGGAATGAACCCGGGAGACGGAGCTGGCACTGAGCCAAGATCGCGCCACTGCGCTCCAGCCTGGGCAACAGAGCGAGACCCCGTCTCAAAAAAAAAAAAAAAAAAAAAAAAAAAATTAGCCGGCTGTGGTGGCGCGCGCCTGTAATCCCAGCTACACAGGAGGCTGAGGCAGGAGAATCGCTTGAACCCGGGAGGCGGAGGGTGCAATGAGTCGAGATCGCGCCACTGCACTCCAGCCTGGGAGACAGAAACACTCGTCTCAAACAAACAAAAAAGTGGGGAGCAGAGAGTGGGGCGTGGACACGGGAAGGTATCGTGAGATGACTGGGTGGGGGGGCTGGAAAGTTTGTCCTGGCGAAGAAGTGAACATGTTTATCCGGATCACCGTTTGTTAAACTTAATGGAGGTGAACAGCAAACCGTGAGTAGCTTCACCCAGCCGAAACGGGAAATCCGGCAGGCCAGGCAGAAGCTGAAATCTGCAAGGAACGGGCTGGGCTGGAGGCGGCGCCAGGGCAGGAGGGGCAGGTGGGGGCCCGCGGGAGCCACGAGCCGGAGCCGGAAGGGCGGGACCCAGGGGGCAGGGCCTAACCAGGCGTGGGAGGGGCCGAGTCAAGAGATGGGCGGGGTCTGGGCGGAGTCTACCGGGAGCCGCGTCGAGCCGGGGCGGAGCGAAGACCCCTGGGAGAGCTGTCTTCTCAGGGATGAGGAACGGCCTGCACCTGATGGAGAGCAAATGGCTATTTCCACACGTGGAGAACTTTTAACGAACACGTGAGGAAGGCGGGCAATGTCTGTGGAAAAACTACCTCACAACCCAGGCGTCCTACTCCAGCCCCCAGGGCGACAGCTTGTTTACAGTATTTCTGAAGGTCTCCGTCCCCTTTTTTCGGCCCCTCCTCCTACGCTAACCCCGGCTTCGGGCTTTGAGTGAGGCTTTGGTAGAGGAGAGGCCGCCGCAGGCGCCCCGGCCGGCGAAGCCCACTGGCATGCGGGTTCTGAAGCCTTCTGCGCCCGCGCGCGGTGTCCGCCACGGGGCGGTGCGTGGAGGTCGGGGGCGTGGAGCTCGGGGGCGTGTCTCCCGCCGCAGCGCCGTGGGCGGGGCGAGGGCGGAGCCTGGGGGCCCAGTGGCCCGCGCCGGCTGGCCTGACCTCCCCGAACGCTGGGCCCGTGACGTCACCCCGCCGTGACGCGCACGCTGTAGGAAAACTGTAAGTTTACGAGGATTCCTGCAGCTCCTTGGGCTTGCGGGGCCCGCTGGCAGCTGGCATCCCCGGCGGTGGTGGTGGCTGTGGGGGCGTCAGTTCCTTGGGTAGCCGCCGATTGTGACAAAGGGGCAGGTGCCTGCTCAGAGTGGCAGCGCGCCCTGCTGGGCGGGAGGGATCTGGGGTGCGGGAGGCGAGGCCGCGCCCCGTGGGGCAGGGCTAGCACCTTTTCCCCTGGGGCGGGGAGCGTCCCCGAGCCTGGGAGCGAGGCCTTAGAAGGGGCGGAAAGTCCAAATGGAGAGTACCTTTTTTTCTTCTGTGATAAAGGGACTTAGATTCCTCTTCTCCCTCTTAGCCCTGGAGTTTGACACGTGAAGTCGGGGATGGCGGATTCCTCTCAGAGACTAGGAATCCTATGTCCTGGCCGTTGGGATCTCGCAAGTGACCAAGTCGTCGTGGACACATTTATAAGATAACCACTTGCTGCCTTAGTTTTCTTTTTGTGTAAAATGGAGGTACAGCAGCCTCTGGCCTCCCTAATGGTCGTTCCCACAGCACTAGGAACACGTGAGATAACACAAGTGTATAAATTTGCTAGGAGAAAGCTTATACACAGACACTTGGTTATTCTGAGGAATGTGGTAGCCGCTGGCCATTTGACCAGGAATCTTGTAGACGGGGAAGTTTTTCACTATTTTGCCTACCCCCAACAATCTTCCATCCATCTGATCCTATACCACACTGCAGCCTGTTGGGTGATATGAACTGTTGTCACTAAACTTGATAGAATGAGGATCCCAAGAAATAACAGGTATCGTTAGCATGGTACTCTTGACAATTACAATGCCCCCGTTGTCTGGGTTTTGCAGAGGAAGCTTTCAGTATGCTGGAACTAGCACATTATACACAACATAGACTCACTGAGTTTTAAGGATTGCTGTAAAAAATTAAAAGAATGAGAATATCCAATCATCGTATCTGACTGCTTGAATATTTTGGTCAAGGGGTAGTACATTATCGATTAGTTGTTTCTAGACTATAATGCCTCTCAAACTCCGGGACTAGTATTTGTCAGGAACTTTGAAGGGAAGAATACTGTGCACACTTCAGGGTGTATTTATACAGGAGCTCGAGAGTTCACATTTCTGTAAATTCGTTTCAGGAGTGTGATATCCTTTCATCCGGGTGGGAGGAGCCTTTGAATCAGAAAGCGGGGCTTCTAATTTTTGTTCTATTCGTTAACTAGCTTTGCGTCCAAGGACAAGTCACCCAAACTTGGAACTGTGTTTTTCTTATCTAAAATGAGAGCTGATGGTATATCTGCTGCTGGTTTTTCCAGGATCAAATGAGATCACGAGTGTGTAAATGAAAGGCTTTCTAAGTGTGCTATTGTTATTAGGAGATTCGAATTGGTCGCCTAGCCTGGATGAGATGTGAGTCAGAAATCTCTAGAAATAGAGCAGTAAAGAAGACAGCCTCCAGCCTAGCAGGGCTCATGTTGCAGTGGGAAATAAACGAACAATACGTGCATAATGTAATTTCAGATAGTCCTAAGTGCAGTGAAGGGGAGGAAGAAGAGAGGAGGACAGTGGGGGAACAGGGAAAGTTGTTTTTGGTAGGATCTGTCAGGAAGAGCCATTCAAATGCAGGGACAGTTGAATCAATTGAAGTGTGAGGGAAAAAGCCTGAGGTTAGAAGGTTTCAGAGAGGAATAATAATAGCAATGAACACTTAAAAAAAGTAGAGCTTACCATATGTAAGGCACTATTGTGAACACTAAATTAGAGTTTTACAAGTCTCATGGTATAACCTAATATCTCCATTTCATAGATGAGGCAACTGACACACAGAAAGGTTAAGAATTTGCCAAAGGTTGCACAGCTAAAACGCTGTAGAGACTATTTGAACGTGGGTTGTCTGACGTCAGAGTCCAGGCTCCAGGTGACTGTAGTTTCGGCCTCACAGCAGGAACAGCACAGGACAATGCTCTGAGGTGGCCCAGACACAGCGAGAGTGTTTAGAGTACAGCAGGGAAGGGGGAAAGTGGTGGCCAATGATGGTCAAGGGCCAGGCAGGCCGTGGGGTCCCTTGTAGGCTGTGGTGAAGTAAAGGTGTTATTCTAACTGCGGTGGAAAACCACTGGAAGGTTTGCATCAAGGGACTGGTGTCTGATTTAAGTTTTATTATATGGAGAATTAACTGTAGATTAGAGTGGGTGGGGTGGAGTGAAAATGGGGGAAAGCTGCTGTGCCTTGCGGGTGAGATGATGGTGGTTTGGGCTGGGGTAGGTAGTTGTGGAGATGATGGTCGGCGGTAGAACTGATAATGCGTTTTGAAGGTAGAGCGGACGGGATGAGCTGATGTGGAATTTGAGGAAAAGGGAGAAGTGGTGATTTCTTTTTTTTAATTTATTTTTATTTATTTTTATTTATTTATTTATTTTTTTATTTTTATTTTTATTTTTTTTTGAGACGGAGTCTTGCTCTGCCGCCCAGGCTGGAGTACAAGTGGTGATTTCTTAGGGTTAGCCTGGAACAACTGGAAGTATAGTGGTGCTGTTTACTGAGGAAAATTACAAATTTAGTTTTGCACAAGTTCTAAATGCCTGTTAGACGTAGTCATAACAACAGTGCTAGTGAAAATAGTAAGTACTATGTAAGTGAAAACCGAGTCCCAGGCAGGGTTTTAACTACTTTTACCTATATTAATTCATTTAATCATCATAAGAATTATATGTGCAAGCAACCATTATTGTCCCCATTTTACACACGAGAAAATAGAGGCAAAAAGAGGTTATAAGTGACTTGTCTGAAGTCACCCAGATTGTGAGTGATGTAGCTCGGATTCAAACCTAAGCAGGGTGGCTTTGGAGTCCATGCATTGAATCCCTGTAACCACCTCCGAGTGGACATGTTGAGTGTGCATGCCTGTGAATTTGGAACTCAGGGGAAGGTCAGGGTTGCAGATACCCATTAATTTTTCTGAAGAGAAAGCCTGCTTTTATTTTTCATCTAAGCTTTGGTTGGCTGTGGGAGAAAGATTATAGGCAGTGGGACTGTGCTAACTGGTCTTTCATTATGTACCTGACTGGGTTCATGCAGCCAGTATCTGGTATTCCCCTGCCCATTCTGCCACTGTAGGTTCCATAGGGGCAAGGTCTATCTCTTTAACTTCTCTATCTCTAGTCCCTAATCCAGTGCCTGCTGTGCAGTAGATGTTAGGGATGACTTTATATGCTGGGCATTTGGTTAGGTGTTGGAAGTTCGGAGATGAATAAAACAGTTCTTTACCTAGAGGAGCAGAGTATGAGGAAAAACCTGTGGGAATAAGATTAGAGTAGACTAAATCCATAAATACATGCTGATTAGTTCATTCTGGTTTTCTGCACCCTCCCCTCCTCAGCTTCCATGACTTGTGAGATGGGGCATGAAAAGGGCAAAGGGGCAGAAGAATGCCTAAGCTGTTGCAGGATGAAGTTGAGGCTCCCCAAGAGTCCTTTTCAACAAAAGAATTACTCAAAATCATGCATATTTTACCATATTTATATTAGTTTTATTTGGCAATGATAGAATTTTTACCAAATGAAATAAATTCTGATATTTGACTATCCTTGTGAAGTGATGAGTTTTTTCAGTTCTATTACCTCAGTGTTGACAGGGCTCACCAGAGAAATAAGGGAGTTGGCTTGAAATGTTGCAGCTTGCATAATAGAGGGTGATGGAGGGGCTGGGTGAGGTATTCAGGCAGGTTTCCACCAGTTTAAGTGTATCATGCCAAAGTTCCACATATTGGAATAAGTTTGAATTTCTCTGCTGACCATCTCTAACATTGACATGTATTTTTTTTTTTTTTTGTCATAGAAAGGGGATCTGGTGATGTATGTCATAGGTGGAATTGCAGATTACATCTCGTATAGCTGGAACATTGTAGAACATGGAGACTAGAACAATACAAACAAAAAAAGATGTGTCTTGTTCCTGTAGATCTTTCACGGCATACCATAACCTCAACAGTTGTCACAATTTTATTACTTCCTAACATGAGTATTTCAAATTTAAACCATTTAAGGATTGTATAAAATTGCACTGCTATAGATTTTATGGTTAATTTCAGAATTTTTTAAAGTATATAAAATTATATTTTGTTTTAAGCTTTCATTGGGAAAGTATCTAAATAACCCAATCTATGATTACTCCTAAACAGGAGCCCTCTACTAACATAAATGTAGAGGGATGCCGTCTGATTTTGCAGTTCACAACATTTTAAATCTGCTCTTGTAGCTTCCCTACATTTAATGGAGTTGAAATGATTAGTCTTTATTTATACTACATTTGCAGTTAGTTTCCCAGGAACATCAGATACCCATATATGGTATAAAGTAAAATTGCATAGTCAGTAGCCTACTGATGCTCAGGCAATACTGACTTTTAAGTTCAGGCTCAGTGAGGGCAGGTTGATGGTTATTTAATTGTGTCAGGTAGCTCCCAGCAGAGGCGAATGATGGTAAGTTCTACCTGAAAACAGGAGCCTCTGTTCCTAACACTGACCATGTGAAATATAACATCCTAGATAGTAAGTCAGATTCCTTTTAACATTTACATTTGCACAAACAAATTTTAAACTATTTTATGAGTAATTTTATATATATGAAGATTGATTGTTGTTGAAAACAGTGTGTCTAGCCCAGTGATAGTACATACTGAGCATTTAAATAATTTTTTGAATTAAATTTATTTATTTTTTAAATTATACTTTAAGTTCTAGAGTACATGTGCACAACGTGCAGGTTTGTTACATATGTATACATGTGCCATGTTGGTGAAATGTACCCATTAACTCGTCATTTACATTAGGTATATCTCCTAATGCTATCCCTTCGCCCTCCCCCTACCCCACCATGGGCCACGGTGTGTGATGTTCCCCACCCTGTGTCCAAGTGTTCTCATTGTTCAGTTCCCACCTATGAGTGAGAACATGCGATGTTTGGTTTTCTGTCCTTGCAATAGTTTGCTCAGAATCATGTTTTCTAGCTTCATCTATGTCCCTACAAAGGACATGAACTCATCCTTTTTTATGGCTGCATAGTATTCCATGGTGTATATGTGCCACATTTTCTTAATCCACTCTATCATTGATGGACATTTGGGTTGGTTCCAAGTCTTTGCTATTGTGAATAGTGCCGCAATAAACATACATGTGCATGTGTCTTTAGAGCAGCATGATTTATAATCCTTTGAGTATATACCTAGTAATGGGATGGCTGGGTCAAATGGTATTTCTGGTTCTAGATCCTTGAGGAATCGCCACACTGTTTTCCACAATGGTTGAACTAGTTTACAGTCCCACCAACAGTGTAAAAGTGTTCCTGTTTCTCCACATCCTCCCCAGCACCTGTTGTTTCTTGACTTTTTAATGATCGCCATTCTAACTGGTGCGAGATGGTATCTCATTGTGGTTTTGATTTGCATTTCTCTGATGGCCAGTGATGATGAGCTTTTTTTCGTGTGTCTGTTGGCTCTATGAATGTCTTCTTTTGAGAAGTGTCTGTTCATATCCTTTGCCCACTTTTTGATGGGGTTGTTTGATTTTTTCTTGTAAATTTGTTTAAGTTCTTTGTAGATTCTGGATATTAGCCCTTTGTCAGATGGGTAGATTGTAAAAACTTTCTCCCATTCTGTAGGTTGCCTGTTCACTCTGATGGTAGTTTCTTTTGCTGTGCAGAAGCTCTTTAGTTTAATTAGATCCCATTTGTCAATTTTGGCTTTTGTTGCCATTGCTTTTGTTGTTGTAGTCATGAAGTCCTTGCCCATGCCTGTGTCCTGAATGGTATTGTCTAGGTTTTCTTCTAGGGTTTTTATGGTTTTAGGTCTAACATTTAAGTCTTTAATCCATCTTGAATTAATTTTGGTATAAGGTGTAAGGAAGGGATCCAGTTTCAGCTTTCTACATATGGCTAGCCAGTTTTCCCAGCACCATGTATTAAATAGGGACTCCTTTCCCCATTTTTTGTTTTTGTCAAAATTCTACTTGCAGTCACTTTTTTTTTTTTGGCATTATTATCTTCAACTCGTATATATTTGCAGTAGTAGCTGGATGCTTGTTTGTGTACTTTACACTGTAAATGTTTGAATATATTTAAATAATTTATATAAGTAGCACTTAGTTTTGCTTCATGTCACATTTGGTTGCTTGCGAATCACGAGGTCAGGAGATCGAGACTATCCTGGCTAACGCGGTGAAACCCCGTCTCTACTAAAAAATACAGAAGAAAAAAAACTAGCTGGGCGAGGTGGCGGGTGCCTGTAGTCCCAGCTACTTGGGAGGCTGAGGCAGGAGAATGGCGTAAACCCAGGAGGCGGAGCTTGCAGTGAGCCGAGATCCAGCCACTGCACTCCAGCCTGGGCGACAGAGCGAGACTCCATCTCAAAAAAAAAAAAAAAGAAAATAAATTAAAATCTTTACGTTTGATTTTAACACATAACACTAATGGCTAATAATTAGTAAGTCTAGGTGGAGACTAGGCTTTAGTGACAGGTTAACCAAGTTTTAACCCCAAAACACACAGAAGAAAATTCTTAGGGAATGTTAAGCAAAACCAGTGTGTTGATGAAAGGAATAATTTAACCATAACTACGTAGCTATTATTCTTCAAGTTGTTACCATTCTACAGGGAGTATTTGCTTATTCGGTTCTTAAATTGCAAAGCTGTTAATTTCAATTTGCATTGCAAGCCACCAATCAGTGTGAAATAAATAGTGGAAGATGATACTGTGATGAATCTGAACTCAGAATGATTTTTTACTTTCCAACACACTCTGGGGACATTTGGCAATGTCTAGAAAACATTTTTGGTTGTCACATTTGTGTGTAGGGGCATTACTCCTAGCATCTAGTGGATTGAGGCCAGTATAGCATGTCACTGAATGTCCTACAATGTACAAGACAACTTCTCAACAACAGAAAATTATCCAGTTCAAAACGTCAGTACTCCTGATGTTGAGAAATCCTGTAATATCTTTTCTCCCTTCCCTCCCTCCCTTCCTCCCTCCTTCCTTCCGTTCTTCTTTTTTTTTTTTTTTTTTTTTTTTAAATACTTTAGAAATGGAGGTGGTAGGTTTAAGTGGCAAATGCCTGACTTGGATAAAGGATTGTGTTGTACTGCTTTTAGTCTGTTGGATAGCTGAGCTAATTTGGTTCTTTTACTGAATGGGAAATAATTCTTGAATCTAATAATAGTAGCCTTGAATTTTTTTGGTTGCCGGTGTGTCTAGTGTTTTTACATTTGTTTTGGCTATGAATATATTTCTTACTAAAATTAACTTAATCTGGACTTTATATAATCCTGGATTGTAACAGGTTTCCTAGTGTGAATTCCCTTTATTGTTGTATATGTTAAATTAGCTATCTCGGAGTTTCATGGTTTATATCTATCAAAATCCTTTTCACATTAATTTTCATTTTTGATTGTTACGAACAGTCCATAAAATGTGTAGGGTGTGTATTATCCTCACTATTAGACTAATGAAGAAACAGACTTAGGTTAAATGACTTTCCATATGTGTTAGCAAGTTAGTGATGAAAGCAAATCTAGAACTGTATACCTAGCAATCTTTTAAAGTTATCAGTTATTGTTATCCCATTTAATCTTCTTGACAGTACTGTGAAATAGAGTTATTACTCTCATTTCATAGAAAAGGAAACTGGTTTCGAGATACTAAATAACCTATTCAGTGTCACCCAACTCATAATGTAGTTTGGCTGTTTCCACTGAGCTGTTCTGTGTCTTCAGATATTCTCCAATAAATAAATCTGACAATTTCTGGATAAATTCACAAAGTCTTTGCCTAACTTAATTTTAGATCTCTTGATACTTATGTTGCCACTTGAATCATTGGTAATTCAGTGTTTGTAAGCCTATTCTAATTTGACTTAACTAGAAACTTATCTGAGTTTTGGTAAACCGTACTTGCTGAGTAGGGGAGAACCATGCTTGCAGAACATGGTCCTTTAAACACGCAGAGATGTTTTTATATAGGGTTTTGAGGAAGCACAGTGTTTGAGATTGGCTGATTTTGAAAAGTGCAAAAATTTAAGGATTAGCCAGCTTTAAAGTTAGAGTTTAGAGACTGACGGGCTTTGAGGAGCAAAGGTACTGAAGCGGGCAGTTGCTGATTGGCTTACTTTGTTGACAAAGTACTTACGTGGAAATGTTGAGTAGACTTTAAGGATTGATTGGGGTAGAGTTAAAACTGGTTTTGTGGTTACTTGTTTCCAGCTCACGACTAGAGCCAAAGAACAATCTTTTCCTTTCTTGAAGTTGAAGAATACGTACTTTTTATGTCAAACATGTTAATGTTAGCCATGGCACTAACATAACATACTTTTGATTTTCCTTTTCTTCTGAAACTTAAAAGAAAATTGGATGTACAACTATCACTTGTTTTCTATCAATTTCAGGGTAGTATATTTGGAACCCAGGCTGCCTCAAGGATTATTTTTATATATAGTTCAAAAGGTAATATATTATTTGTGGAAATATATTAATGCTTTAAAAATTATGGTGAAAGCTGTGTTGCTTTTATGTCTATTTTTTTTTCTCTTGTGGGAGTGTGTTGTATTATGTGCCTGCCAAAATTAGTCTTGATAGATGCCAATTATAGATCTAGAAGTGTGTTGTTTTTGCTGTTATTAGAGATACATCTAGAAGTGATTACTTTTTGAAAGTTACTTGGAAATTATTCTTGTCAACATTATGAAGGATTAATGATTATATTGCATATATTTTACAGAACAAGGCAAGCAAAATATTTTAGTATTTGCAAATCATGTCACTATAATTATTATATCATAGTACCATTTATATAAAGTATTAGGTTGGTACAAAAGTAATTGCGGTTTAGGACCATGAATTTTAAATCATAAGTAGGCCCAGACACATCTTTATTAATCAGAATAGGAAGCATTATAATCAACGTATTTTTGCCAATGAGAAATAAGTTTGTTCACTCCCATAGCTTAAAAATTCATGCTTTGGGATTTGGAAAGCGTTTTCTGCTTTCCAAAAACCTGCTGGTTTTGGAAGCATTTTCCTTTCAAATAGTTGTCGAGATGCTTGAAGAAGTGGTAGTTGACAAGAGGTCAGGTGAATATGGCAGATGAGGCAAACTTCATAGCTCAATTCATTCAGCTTTCGAAGCGTTAGTTGTGTGTCGTGCGGTTGGGCATTGTCATGAAGAAGAATTGGGCCCTTTCTGTTGACCAATGCTGGCTGCAGGTGTTGCACTTTTCAGTGCATCTCATTGATTTGCTGAGTGTACTTCTCAGATGTAATGGTTTCACCAGGATTCCGAAAGCTGTAGTGGGCCGGTATGATGGCCCACATCTGTAACCCCAGCACTTTGGGAGGCCGAGGTGGGTGGCTCACCTGAGTTCAGGAGTTTGAGACCAGCCTGGCCAACATTGCGAAACCCCATCTCTACTAAAAATACAAAATTAGCCAGGCATGGTGGCATACACCCATAGTTCCAGCTAATTGAGAACTGAGGCAGGAGAATCGCTTGAACCTGGGAGGTAGAGGTTGCAGTGAGTTGAGATCGCACCGCTGCACTCTAGTCTGGGTGACAGAGCGAGACTCCGTCTCAAAAAAAAAAAAAAAAAAAAAAAAGAAGAAAGCTGTAGTGGATCAGGCTGGCAGCAGACCACCAAACAGTGACTCTGACCTTTTTTTGGTGCAAGTTTGGTTTTGGGAAGTGATTTGGAGCTTCTTCTAGGTCCAGGCACTGAGCTGGTCGTCGCCAGTTGTATAAAATCCACTTTTTGTCACACGTCACAATCCGATTGAGAAATGGTTCGTTATTGTTGTGTAGTATAAGATGAGATGGCACTTCAAAATGACGATTTAAAAACATTTTCCCTCAGGTCCTGAGACACCCACTTATCCAGCTTTTTCAACTTTCCAATTTGCTCCAAATGCCAAACGACCATAGAATGGTCAACATTGAGTTCTTTGGCAACTTTTCACGTAGCTCTAAGACGATCAGCTTCAATGATTGCTCTCAATTGGTCGTTGTCAACTTCTGATGGCTGGCAATGATGTTCCTCATTTTCAGTCTCCTTTGCAAAACTTCTTGAACCACCACTGCATTGTACTTTTGTTAGTAGTTCCTGGGCCAAATGCGTTGTTGTTGTAAGTTGTCTCTGCTGCTTTATGAACCATTTTGATCCTGAATAAGAAAATCACTGGAATTCGCTATTTGTGTAACATCATTTCCATAGTCTAAAATAAACATAAACAGCAAGTAATAAATCATTAGGAACAAAAACATAAAGTGAGAAATGTCCATTAAAATGATATGTAACATAGCCACATTTATTTTAAAAATGTATTCCAATATCAAATGGCAAATTCCAGCAATGCAAAACCTGCAATTAATGTTTGCACCAACCCAATATTTCAGTTGTTTAACATTTATTTAGAATATTTTTCTTTTTCAGAATGAAATAAAGAACTGCTGTACTATCTATAACTATTTACTCTGTGACAAAACTTTTTCTAAATTGATCTTTCACAGTAATATTTTAAATTATTATTTTCCTATGGAGATGTTAAAATAAATTTAAGGCATTCATTATCTTAGAAGTTATAGAAGTCAGAATGAGTTTTTGGTGTAATTTCTTTTTTGTATTGAAGTTTTATTTTTAAATGCCCTAAGTGCTGTCTGTATTTACATATGTAATAAGCTCATAACATGTTAAAAAATGGGTGCTATTGTAAGCTGAGATCACGCCACTACACTCCAGCCTGGGTGACAGACTGAGACCCTGTCTCAAAAAAAAAAAAAAAATGTTGCTGTTGTTTTTATATGCAGCCTCTATTTCCTTCCTTAATCTACAGGTTTTGTGTCATACCTTCATTCCTGCCTTCCAGGTAGGAATAATCCACTGTTAAAACTATGTTTGTGATTTAGATATTTTTATGGGAAAACTCTTTAAAAATGTAAAGTCTGATTCTTGTCTCTGTTGACAGACCAAATTTCTGAACTGTATGATAGTCAACCTTAAGAGGTTAATCTTAGCCTAGTGTGAAAATTAATACTATAGTTAATATATTATAAAATTACTTATATATTGACATTGACATTATGAACAATAAGTAATATTGTTTTTGACAGAGCTGTTTAACTACTAAAAGATATTGAAACATTGTTGTCTTTAACAGTTAAAAACTTTACAAATTTATACTAAGGAGAAATAAGAAAAACCTTTTTATCTGGGAATGCAAGCTCCTTTAAATTTTCAGGCCCAGAAAGGCATTTAAAATGTAACAGCAGTACATCTCATTCCCCATAGAGCTAAATAATGACCCCTTCAAGCTGCTTGCTATTGGGGCTCCAGACTAACTGACGCCAAGTACCCATAAAATGCCATGTATGCTGTAGTTCAACAACATATACCCAATCACCAAGCAATGTTATTTTTGTAAACCAATGAGAATTTCTGATGAACAGCTTTTGTAATTGCCCCCTCTCCTGATTCGTCCTTTGTTTCTTTAAAAACTTGAGACTCTCTTTTGTTTTCTGGAGCACTCAGCTAGGCAACTTGGAAGTTTCGTCCCTGGCTGCAGTCCTCAACGTTTGTGCTTGAATAAACTCTAAACTACAGTCTGACCCTTTTGATTATTTTAGGTTCACACTAAATATGTACTTAAAATTCTTAGGAAAAAAAATTGATTCCCAAATATGGTTACTGGGATTATTCTTGTTATCTGCAGTATGAAGTAAATGGATTTGAAATGTGTTTTTCTCTGTGTACATGCAGTGAAGAGTTGGGCTCTTATTTGCCTAGTGATATGATAAAGAATCCTAGGTTTGGTTATCTTTTGTAGTAAAATGAAAAAAAAAGAGTTACATGTTCTTCAATAAAAGACTTATTTTCTAGTTTTTGCTAGTATAATGGGTAAAATGGTAGCTCAAATTTTAATTTGCATTTTTTTAATTACTAGTGAGTGAGAGTGAGATTCTCTTCATTCACTTGTATGGATTTCACTTACAGTTCCAAATTTAGCAAATAAAAATACAGGTACCTTGTTAAGTTTGAATTTCAGGTAAGCAACAAATAATTTTTTAGTGTAAGTGTGGGCCATGCGATATGCAGGACATACTTCTACAAAAAACAATAATTATTTATCTGAAATTCAGATTCAGTGGGGCATCCTGTATATTATCTGGCAAACTTAAATTCAGTTTCTGTGAATTGTCTGCCTCTGCCTTTTTGTCAGATTTTCATTTGCACTTTCTATCTTTTGGTTGTTGTTTTTGCAGCAGTTCTTGGCATACACTGGATTTTAATCCCTTGCCTTTGTTAGATGTTGCAAACATATTCTTCCAGTCTTTTGCCTATCTTCTAATTTTGTCTGTGGTGTCCAATTCATCAAAGTTGATGCCATCAAAATTTGTCTATGTTTATGCTTTTGAGATCTTGAATAAATCTTTCGTCATCCCAAGGTTGCAAATATGTTATTTAACTTTTTTTTCATTAGCATTACAGTTTTATACATTGGTTTTTAATACATTTGGTATTTATTTTATGGGAAGAATATTAGGAGATGAGGTTAGAGAGGCAATGAAGGGGCACATTGTGTGAAGACTTGTTGGTCATTGTGAGGACTTTGGTTTTTATGCTAAGTGAAATAGGAAGCCCCTGGAGCGTTTGGAACAGAGGGTGCCATTGTCTGAACCATGCCTTTAAAGAAACTGATGACTATGGAGAATAGATTGTATGAGAGTGTGGCAAAGACTGCTAATTCTGCTCCAATATCTAATTCCTCCTTTCTTTTACTACCAGAACCCTGTTGGTTTAGCCAGATACATGGCTATGCACATAGAGACTGTTTTTAAACTCCTCCTGCCAATAAGTATGGCTTTGTGATTAGGTTTGGGCCAGTTAGATAAGAACACAAGTGATATGTGAAAATTCTGAGTTATCTTTGTAAATATAAGGTGCTTGTCCTGAACTTCGTCTGCCCACCTCACTCCCTTTCCCCCTAACTGAAAGCTGCAGCAGCTAGAATGGCAACAGTTACCTTGAACCTAAAGATCCCTCTGCCTGGGTCGTGAATGACCTTGGAGAGCAGAACCAATGACTACTCTCCATCTTCTCCCTGACCATCTGCCTATCTGTCTCTTGTTTCAAGGAAGAGAATAAACTTCTTTCTTGTTTTAGCCACTGGTTTTTGGCATCACTTTATTACAGCAGCTTAGCCCATAGCCTATATAGTACAAAAATTGGCACCCGAAATGGTGTTCCAGAATTAAAAAGCTGAAATGTATAGCACTGGTTAAGTGGTTGGTCGACAGACAGTAGAAAACGTGTTATAGGCTAGAAAACTGGTGACCCTTATTACATGGTGGCAAAATGTTCAGTGAGACTGTCATCTCTAATAACTTGGAGGAGAGTCAATTTGTCTACCCAGTTTGTACCTCCAGGGAGGTAGTTAGAAAGAATCAGACTGCTAATATGAGTTGATTAGTCCTTGCCAGTAACTACAAGAGGGCGTCAAATGAGAGAACAATTAGCCAGTTTGCAATTAGAGTTGAAAGGGAGTATATAGTTTTTAGTTATATAGCTAAAGGAGGTTCTCTCTGCCAATGGCCTGTGGTCTGAATTGACTGAGAGGCCAGTAATATGGGGCACTGCAGTGTTGGAAAAAATTGCTTCTCTATGCCAAACAGCAAGAGGTAAGATAGTCATTCTCAGGAATCTCCTGTTAGATTTTCTTGGCCTGACAGTGGCAGACAGTCCAGGCAAGGTTCAAATTAAGGATTTGCTTTTCCACCTCAACCAGTCATTTCAACTATGTAAAAGCTTCAGTTATAAATACAAAATCTCAGTTCCCTACAACAACAAAGGTTTATTTCTTACTCATGACATGTTAGTTGTGGCTGTGTTCCACATACTTTGTTACTCCAGTGTTTAAGCCAAAGGAATAAGCCTGTTTGGGACATTGCCTTTCTTGTGACAGGCAAAAGAGATATGGCAGAACCAGTGTCTTAGAAGTGGCACGTGTTACTTTTGTTCATATTTTATCGGCCAAAGCAAGTCAAATGGCTAAGCCTGAAATCAGTCAGGTCAGAAGGGATATCTCAAGTCACATGGCCTGTCCTGATGTCAGTGGGTTGGAGTAGTATAAGCCTCCTGATGTGAATCAGATAATCTCAAGGTAGCTAACCTTCAATCAAGAGAGGATTGAAGAGAGGGAGGAATGGCTGTGTCACAAAACAAGCGAGTTGACAAGCTTAATATCTATGACCAGATTAAATCCTTAGTTGTGGTTACTACTTTCTTGTGGAACTGACTGAGGCAAACAGACCTTTTGAAATTTTTAGGAGATTATGTTGCCAAAGATCCCATAAGTTTGGCTTGCAAAAGCCTCTGATGGTTTGATATTGTTTGTCACCTAAAGCAACCCTTGGTCCCAAATTTGCACCAGCAGTAACTAGGCTATTAGATCTTTGCTGTCCTCTTGGAGCATGTACTCTTCCAAGTCTGCTTCATGTATGACCAGAAGTGATAATGGAAAGGAAAAAATCTTCCAAAGGCAAAGCTAAGACTGCCAAGACACCTGGACAAGGGTCTTCCCCTCAGAGAATAGAATCTGAAATGAACCAAGGGACTTGCCTTCTTGCTAGAGCAGAGATACTTTGCAATTCCTTTCTAGAAGTATTTCATCTTTGATAAAAATAGGTGTTTGCTATTCTTTTATTTTCAGTATGGGAGACTTAATTGCATTAATCTCATTTGTATTCCACAGTTGTATTTTGGGTGTAATGGTGGTGGTGGAGAGCAGAGGTCATACTCTTTTGTTAGTTTGTGGGCCACTGCACTAGGAAGGAGCTACATGGATGTGCATGGGTTGAAGAGGGCTGTGTATTGCCCAGAGACCTAAACTTTAAGCTAAATCCAATAACTGGATGAGACTTCAAGTTATCCCTTTAGAAAGGAAATGACTATTCCAGAGTGGGAAGAAGGATGCTCTCCTACCTTTGATACGTGTTTAGCTAGGCACATAACCCCTACATAGAAATTGTATTTCTTACGCTCCTTGTAGCCAGATGAAGCCACATTTCTAAGTTTTGACCAGAAGGATGAGAGTGGAAGTGACATATGCTACTTTTAAAAGCATATTTGTATTAAAAAAGCGGCTTGTTAGTCATATTCTTTTCCCTCCCATCCCCATAAATGAAGCATTGGTGAGTTAGCTTCAATCATGCATCTGAGGGCAGTGCCCCAAGGAGTGGTAAGAGAAGACAGGAGGAATCTTAGTCTCTGGATGACGTTATGGAGCAAAGCTACTTACCTTCCCTTGACCACTTGTCTGCCTCTTGACTGTAACATGAGAGAGAAATAAATTCTTTTTTTATCTGAGCCACTATATTGGTCTTATTACAGGAGTTTAGCTTTTATCCTAGTTAATACAGATGGCAATGATGTAAGCAGGAAACAAATATAGAATGTTAGATTGGAAATTATTCTTGATTTTTTTCAGTTGAAGCTTTTCATTTATGTATTCTTTCTATGAAAATTTATTTTTCAGATTGTCTAATTATACCAACAGTTTAGAAAGAAAGCTCTTACTTTAACATCACCCCTGTTATAATTATGCTATATTTCTTTTTATTTTCATAAGTATATGCTTTACATATTTATATTAAAATTTTATATCCTGATATTTTCATGTGATATCTATTTTCTTTCTTGCTTTAGAGTTCTTATATTGCCTGGTTATTATTGTATAACACTCAGTTTTACTGTACTTAAAATTTTGTTATTATTGGTCACTGTGGACTAGTTATGTCCCCTCAAAATTCATATGTTGAGGCCCTAACCTTCCACATGACAGTATTGGAGAAGTGGCCTTTAAGGAGGTGATTAAGGTTAAGTAAGGTAGTAAGAATGGAGCCCTGATCAGATAGAACTGGTGCCCCTATAAGGAGAGGAAGAGATACCAGAGCTCTCTTTTCACTTATGTGAAGACACGGTAAGAGTATGGCCATCTGCTAGCAAGGAAGAGGGCTCTCATCAGAATCTGACAGTGCCAGCGCCATGATCTTAGACTGCAGCCTCCAGAACTGTGAGGAAGTCCCAGTCATGGTATGTCATTATTGCAGCCGAAGTTGATAGTATATTGGCATTTAGATTGCTTTCAGGTTTTCCTTCTATAAATAATGCTGTTTTTTTTTTTTTTTTTTTTTTTGAGACAGTCTCACTCTGCTGCCCAGGCTGGAGTGCAGTGGCATGATCTCAGCTCACTGCAACCTCAGCCTCACAGGTTCAAGCTATCCTCCTGTCTAAGACTCCCGAGTAGCTGGGATTACAGGCACACACCACTACACCTGGCTGATTTTTGTATTTTTAGTAGAGATGTGGTTTCACCATGTTGGCCAGGCTGATCTTGAACTCCTGACCTCAGGTGATCCGCCTGCCTCAGCCTCCCAAAGTGCTGAGATGACAGGCGTGAGCCACCACGTCCGGCCATAATGCTGTATTCTTGTAAAAATTATTTATTTGTTCAATTATCTTACATAGGACTCGAGCTGGAATAATTTTATTTTATCACTGGTAATAATGACAGAAACAATATTGATAGTAATAACAATGGCAATCAGCAATGATGATTTTAATAAAGACAGCTATGAGAATGACAAGATCAATAACAGTAACAGACTGGGTATGGTAGCTCACGCCTGTAATCTCAGCACTTTGGAAAGCTGAGGTGGGAGGATTGCTTGAACCCAGGTGTTCAAGACTAATCTGGGTAACATAGCAAGATTTTGTATCTACAAAAAAAATTTTCTTTTAATTAACTGAGCATGGTGGCATATGCCTGTAGTCTCTGCTACTCAGGAGGCTGAAGTAGGGGGATGGCTTCAGCTCAGGAGTTGGAGTTATGATCACACCACTGTACCCTAGCCTGGGTGACAGAGTCAGACTCTGTCCCTAAAAAAAAATATATATATATATATACACACACACACACACACACACACACATTTATATATAATTATAACAGTAAGAACAATGACTAATATTTATTGCATGTTTACTGCATGCAGGCACTGTTTTAAGGGTTTATCTTATTTGATCCTTACAACAGATTTATGAGGTAAATGCTGTTGCTCATGTTTTGTAGATAAGGCAAGTGAGCCACTGGGAGGTTGGGTACCTTCGCTGTCGTCACGCAGCTGATTAATGGTAAAGTGTAGATTCTTGCTAGGCTTTATTTGCCACAGAGCATGCTATGGACTGAATTGTATCGCCACCAAACTCATGTGGAAGCCCTAATCCTCAATGTTGATAGTAATTAGAGATGGGGCCTTTGGTAGATAATTAGGTTTAGATGAGGGCCTGAGGGTGGGGCCCTCATGATGGGAACAGTGCCCTTAAAAGAAGAGACACCGGAGAGCTTACTCTTGCTCTTCTGCTGCCATATGAGGACACAGTGTAAGGTGGCTGTCTGCCAGCCCAGAGTGGCCCTTATCAGAAAGTGACCATGCTGGCACCCTGATCTTGGACTTCTCAGCCTACAGAGCTGTGAGAGAATACATTTCTGTTGTTTAAGCCACCCAGTTAAATTTCTGTTGTTGTGGTAGCTCAGACAGAGACAAAGCCCATGTTCCTAACTGTGACATGACATGATTAGAGATTTTTTGTTTTTTGTTCTTTTCCCCAGATCACACAGTCAGTATAGCAAACTGGACTGCAAAGAAGGGGCCAAAAAAGTGGAAAGGACACTAAGAAAGAATAATGTTGCTGAAGCCAAGAGACGGGCATTTTAAGATCAAGGATATCATTATTAAATTGATACACTTTGAGTGAATTTTCATTTAAGAAGTCATCTGTGCTTTGGGAAGAGCAGTTTTGTGTTTGCAGTCCAGATTGCAGAGGGTTAAGTAGGAAATGATGTGGGGTAGGGGAGACAGTAAAAACAGTTTAAACTCTTTTTTCAAGGCTTGGCTGTGAAGGAAAAGAGGCAAATAGGAAGTGGCAAGAGAGACATAAAGTCTGGGGATGTATATTAGTTTGGTTTATTTTTTTTAATGAACCAAATGATGGGAGAAATGTAAGCATTTATGTGCAACGGGGTAAAAGAAGAGAAGGAGAGAGAGAAAATGTGGAGGGGGAAGTGGATAAATGATGGCATCAGAGCCCTAAGGAGGTGGATACCTGAAGTTGCAGATTGGCTTTGAGCAGGAAGTTTCTTTCCTACATCTTCCTGGCACCTTCCTCCACAGGGCCAGGAAGGAGGGAAGAATGTGAGTGTGGTTGTTGGTCAGTGAGGGTGGAGGAAACTGAGGGAGTCTGACCTAATAACCCCTCTTTTGTTTGTGTGGAGGTGATGTCATTTTCTGAGTGAATGGGGAGTAGGAAGCTTGAAAGTGGTGGACGTTTGGGATTGAATCTGTGGGATGTGAGAGAGCCTAAGAGAGGGTTGATGGCAGCAGTGAGAAGGGTCTGCTGAGGTGGGAAGCCGTGTATTTGTGGAATTCCCAGCTTCTGTGGTTGGGGATTTTTATAAGAGTGCTCTCTAGACCAGGTATGGGATTAAAGAAGTAGACTCTTAGATTGGTTTAGGGAGTGTATGTGGAAGGACAAGCCAGTAAGACAGTTGAGAATTTAGGCCAGGGAGTGAGGCGTTATTAGGTCAGACTCCCTCTGTTTCCTTCACCCTCACTGACCAGTAACCACACACACATTCTTACCTCCTTTCTGGCATTGTGGGGAAGAGTGTCCCTTTTTCTGGGAGATCAGATTCTGGGTTACAACGGATAAGAAGTGAAGCTTGGAGGATGGTTAATGGATTAGGAAAGATAGAGAGTGAAATGGGGAAAGACCGAGCGTAACATATTTAAGGACAGAGTTGGTGTATGCAGTCATTCCTTCAATAAATGTGTATTGAGCATTTATCTTCTAGACACTGTTCTAGGTGCTATGGCCCCCTAGATCAAAACAGTGATCAAAACAAAATCTGCCCTTGTAGAGCTTAATTCCAATGGGGAGGTAGATGATTAACATATATTATGTGTATAAACATATATATATACTTGTATGTATAATTCCAGATGGTAAGATAATGTCGAAAAGAAAATGAGATCAGGGAAGAGGCTCTGAGAAGTGACCTCTGAGCAAAGACATGAATGTCATCAGGGACACAGCAATGCAGATGTCTGAGAGCATTCCAGGACGAGGAAATAGCACATATATGTGCAAAGCTCTGACAGAGGCTTGTATGAGGAACAGCCGTGGCACTGGGGAGCATGAGTGAGGAGGAGGACAGTGGTAATAAATTAGGGCCATGATACATTAGGGCCACTGTAAGCACCTAGGATTCTGTTCAAGGGTCATGAAAAGCCATTGAAAGGTTTGAGTCAGAGAAGTACTTTTCTGAAGGCTCACACTGACTGCTTTTTGGAGAGTTGATTGGCCGTGGGCAATTAAGTAATCCAGAGGCGTAGAAGGACAAGAGATGGTGGTCCACATGTAACATATGGGAATTTGAGATTTCAGCAGTTGAGTGCTTCTGGATGAGAATCTTGTTGCTATTCCTTTAAGCAGACACACCCACTCCACAATAGACATTCTTTTCTGTGGATGAACGCCTGACCCTTGGCTTATACCACACCCTTTCCTGTTTTTGACTCTCTTCCTCTCCAGCTCCATTATTCATTCTCCCATTTTGTCCTCACCTTGTCTTTCATATCTGATGTACATGGTTGTCTTCCTGGCCAAGACTTCCTCTAGATCTAGGTTTTCAGACCTTTTATTCACAGTCTGACTTCATACTTCAGTCTGCAGAAAACTTTGATGGAAGCCCCGTGTGTCAGCCAGGGGAAACTGAGTGAAAGGGGGGTCAGGAGTGCAGTGCTCTGCCCACTTGCAGTTGTCCTCTGACCTCCAAAGCAACTTTGAAATGCCTTCTGAGAACCTTTAGCCTGCCAGCTCACAGTGTGGGAAAGCCCCAGGTTGAACTGTTGCTCTTTTGCAGCAGCTCATCCCTGGGATCACCCCAGGCCATGCTCTCCCTGCTCAGCCTGTGCCTTCTTAATCCTCAGGGACCTGGCTTGCCTGACAGTGGTACGTGCAATACGAAGTGGTGTGCAGAAGGCACTCAGAACCATGAGGCATGCATGCTGCATCTTCCTGAGTGTTAGTTTTCCTCACTTGCTATTATTTAATCTACTACATTTTTATAGTAAAAATTAACATAGTTCTAATTACACACCATAAGTTCTGTCTATCCTTCTCAACAAAATCTTTTTTTTTTTTTTTTTTTTAAAAACAGGATCTCATTTCGTTACCCAGGCTGGAGTGCAGTGGTGCAATAATAGCTCACTGCAGCCTTGAACTCCTGGGCACAAGTGATCCTCCTACCTCAGCCATGCAAGTAAGTACCTAGAACTACAGATGTGCACTACTGTGTCTGGCTAATTTTTAATTTTTTTTTCTAGAGACAGGTTCTTGCTATGTTGCCCAGGCTAATCTAAAACTCCTGGCCTCAAGCTGTCCTCCCTTGTCAGTCTCCCAAAGTGTTAGAAACACAGGCATGAGCCATTGTGTCTAGCCAACAACTTTGTTGTTGACCCTAATTAAACATATTAAATGTTTTACGCCAAGAGGAAATAGATGTATTAGAGTTTAGAATGTAATATTTGTGTACAGTTTTTAAGGAAAAAAATAAGATATACATTTAAAGTTTGCCTGGGACACTTATGGTGATGCCTTTAGTCTTCTGGGGTTGATTAGATCCCTCAGCTCTGAATTAGGACTGCTTTGATGGAAAAGGTTAGAACTACCTGTTTAAGTTGTCAGATTTGTAACTCTATATTTTCGTTTTGTTTAATGGAGCTATTGTAATGTTTTTATTCAGGATGGAATAGGAACTGGCCATGAGTTAGTCTCTGAATCATCAGGTTTTTCTGGTTAAAGGTAAACATAAGTATTTTCTTCTTTTAGCCATGTTTAATTTTAACAAATGTCATTAAAGTAAGCATTGTTGCATTATAAAAAGGATTGATAAGGCTGGGTGTAGTGGCTCATTTCTGTAATGCCAGCACTTTAGGAGGCCAAGGCAGGTGGATCACGAGGTCAGGAGTTTGAGACCAGCCTGGCCAATGTGGTGAAACCCTGTCTCTACTAAAAATACAAAAATCAGCCGAGTGTCCTGGCATGTGCCTGTGATCCCTGCTACCCGGGAGGCTGAGGCAGGAGAATTGCTTGAACCCGGGAGGTGGAGGTTGCGGTGAGCCTAGATTGAGCCACTGCACTCCAGGCTGCTGGGTGACAGAGCAAGACTCCATCTCAAAAAAGAAAAAAAAAAAAAAGAATTGATAAGAACCAGGTGATGGCCCAGATATCGGAGCAATACTCAAAAACAAGGTTGTCCTGGGACACAAAGTAAGTTTGATGCTTTTCATTTTTTTAAAAAAAGAGTATCAATTGTGTTAAGCTCTGTAATGCTTCCTCTGAGTTGAGAGTGGATCTTTAAGATAAAACATTTCTTTGTTAGGACTGTTTGCAACTAAGGAATTTAAGGTTAAGAGTTTTGCATGACACTGCCAAATTATAAGACTAATGAGGGCAAGGATTTGATCATGTGCATGGATGCTTGTGAACTAGGAGTAGTGTGGCACCTCACATGTAATACTCAGTATTTTTTGAGTGAAGGAATGAACTATCCTTGGTGTAACTGTGGAAAATATTGTTAGGTTGTATAATAGATACAGGATAGCTTCCCTGCATCTATTGAGTTGAACAAGGCAGCCTTGCTGGATGTGTTGTCACAATGTTGCTATCAATATACTCTTTTAAATTAATAGAAGCAGAGGCACAGCTATATGTTTTCTTTTGAGTGCCAGTTATCAGGTCTGTTTAATCATATGCCAATTCTGTCTGCAAAATGGGGATAGCAACACACAATCTATCTAGTGCAAGTAGCTGCACTAAGATTAGATGAGGTATACAGGGTAAGAGAAAATACCTGCAAATTATATATCTGATAATGGACTTATATCCACATTTGTAAAGAACCTTTGCAGCTCAATATTAAAAAGACAAAAATACCCCATTAAAATGGGCAACGGATCTAAATAGACATTTCTCTAGGGAAGATTTATGAATGACCGATAAGCACATAAAAAGATGCTCAACGTTGTCACTCAGAGAGAGAAGCAAATCAAAACCACATAAGATGCTACTTCATGCCCACTAGTTAGCTGTAATCCAAAGAAGATAACAAGTGTTGGTAAGGATGTGGAGTGATTGGAAGCTCCATACATTGCTGGCAGGAATTTAAAATGGGCAGCCACTTTAGAAATAGCTTGACAGTTCTTCAAAAGGTTAAAACATAGAGTTACCCTGTGTTACCTAGCAGTTTCACTCCTAGGTATCTGTGCAAGATAAATGAAAACATACGTACACACAAAAACTTATACACAAATGCTAGTAACATTATTCCTAATAGCTAAACAGTAGAAACAACCTAAATATCTATCAGCTGATGAATATATAAACAAAATGTGGTACATCCATGCAATGGAATATTATTTAGCATTAAAAGCATAAAGGAATAAAGTACTGACACATGCTGTAACATAACAAAACATGCTAAGTGAAAGGAGCAGACATAAAAGGCTGTATGTTGTATGATTCCATTTATATGAAATGTGTAGAGTAGGCCAATCCATAGGGACAGAAAGTAGATTCATGAGCTGAGAGGGTTAGAGGAGAGAGATGGGGAAGGACTACTAATGGATAGGGAGTTTCATTTTGGGATGATAAAAACGTTCTAAAATGGCGGTGATGTTGGCACAACTCTGAATATACTAAAACCATGGAATTGTATATTTCAAAAGGGTAAATTGCATGGTATGTGAATTATACCTCAATAAAGCTGTTAAAAAAGAATAAGTGAGGTAATATGTGGGAATATACTTTGAGCTATTTGAAAAGATATTATTATTATTATTTCAGTTTGACTGTAAGGCCATTAAGTAATAGCAGGATGACTTAGATATTTTTCCTTGCTTGCAGGCCTGTGATTTTTATGTCATGACTCAACTTTATAAGGCTGTAACTCAGCAATATAAAATATTGAAAATGTTGAAACATAAAATGAAAACTGCTTGGTCTACTGTTTATATTTAATAGGATTTTCTCAATCAGTTAATTAGCAATAAGTAGAATGTATCATTAAGGAATTAGATTTTAGAATCGTAAAATTTTAGAGCTGGCAGAAACTTCAAAAGTCATCTAGTCCCCTCTCATTTTGCTGTGTGAGAGAGCTGTCATAGAGAGGCCAAGATGTCTTATGTCACAGCTTTGAGTAAATTCTAGAACTCAGTGTTCTTTCTGTTGACTATTTGGTTTCAGTGCTGTTAAGAGTGTTCTACTAGTAAAGAACTAACACTCTTAATAGCTATTTAAATGCTTCCTATATACTAGGCACTCAGTTAGGTACTTTATATACATTATCTTGGTTAAGCTACACAAAGCTTATGAAGGCAGTTCATTTTACCTGTGTATTAGTTTTGTATTGTTGCTGTAATACAAAACAAAACAAACAAAAAAACAAAAAATCTGGCCAGGTGCGGTGGCTAACGCCTGTAATCCCAGCACTTTGGGAGGCCAAGGCAGGCGGATCACGAGGTCAGGAGATGGAGGCCAGCCTGACGAACATGGTGAAACCCCATCTCTTCTAAAAATACAAAAATTAGCCTGGCGTGGTGGCGTGCATCTGTCATCCCAGCTACTCAGGAGGCTGAGACAGGAGAATTGCTTGAACCCAGGAGAAGGAGGTTGCAATGAGCTGAGATCACGCCACTGCACTCCATGCCCTCCAGCCTGGGCCACAGTGCGAGACTCTGTCTCAAAAAAACAAAACAAAACAAAACAAAAAAACACCAAAAAAAACCTTTGTGGCTTAAAACAACACAAATTTCTTATCTTACATTCTGGAGGTCAGAAGCCCAAAATGGACCTGACGTCCTGTTAGCAGGGCTGCCCTTCTTCCTGAAGGCTTAGGGGAAGTCAATTTTCTTGTCTTTTCCAGCTTCTGGAGGCTGCCTGCATTCCTTCACTTCTAGTCTCCTTCCATCTTCAGAGCCAGCAGTGGCTGGGCAAATCTTTCTCACAGTGCTGTTTTTCTGGTTTTGATTCTTTTGCCCCCACTTTCCCTTTTAAGAACGCTTGTGATTACTTTGGGCCCATCTGGATAATGCAGATACTCTCGTTATTTTAAGGTCCACTGATTACCAGCCTTAATTCTGTGTGCAACCTTAATTCCCCCTCACCAAATGAGTGGAAAAAACACATTCAAAATGTTTTTTTTTTTTTGTATTCTCTCAGCCAACAGCAATCAACACAGAAGACTTCTGTGATGACACGTGTGGGAGTTTCCTCCCCACCACACCAAGCCATTTTGCAACAGACACCACCTGGGTTACCTTCAATTCAATGCTGACATCACCTGTAGAGAGTGTCAGATCCCCCATCTTTAGGCCTCAGTCTCACAGCAAGTCTCAGGAGGCTCTACCTGTGCTTCTGACCGACCTGCTATAAATTGGGATTCCCACAGCCACCTCTTCGGGTTCATTTAATTTACTAGAGGACTCACAGAACTCAGGCAAACACATCTACTGGTTTATTATAAAGGATACAGATGGAGAGGTGCACAGGGCCAGGCATGTGGAAGGGGCAGGGAGCTCCCTTGCCCTCCCCGGGTATACTACCATTTGCAAACCTCCATGTGTCCAGCTATTTGACAGCTCTCCACACTGTGTCCTTTTGGGTTTCTATTTAAGCTTCATTGGGTAGGCATGATTGATTGAATCATTGACTATTGGTGATCAACTTAACTTTCAGACCCTTTCCCCTTCCTAGAGCTTGGAGGGTGTCGCTGAACGTCCCAACCCTCTAATCGTGCTTTGGTCTTTCTAGTGACCATCCTCCATCCTGAAGCTACCTAGAGACTACAAACCATCAGTCAACTCATTAGCATACAAAAGGCATCACTTTGGAGATTCTAAGGATTTTAGCAGTTGTATGCCAGGAAATGAGGATGTAGACCAGATATATATTTCACAATATCATACCATGTAATATAGGGTAGGCAGAGATTCCAGGGAATAAGGTATGGACATCCTTTGAGGGAGCCAGTATTCTGTGTACCACATCTGTTAATAAGCTGAAGAGATTTAGGCTCAGAGAGGTTAAGTAAGTTGTCCATGGTCACAATATAGTAAATGAAAGAGCTGATATTTTAACCCAGGTCTGTTATTTATCATATGCATATCTTTCACAATAACATGATCTTTCCCACAAATGCCATTTGATCCTACTCTGGAAAAGTAAATAGGATGATGAGCATTGTTCAAATAGTAAATACCTCCTTTTTATTGTATATATTTAAGGTATACGATGTTTTGATGTACACACACAGTGAACTGGATACTACAGTCAACCAAATTAACATCAGTAACTCACATAGTTACCCTTTTTAGTGGCAGGAACACTTAAAATCTCTTTTAGCAAAAATCTCAAATACAATACAGTATTAACTGTAGTCTTCATGTTGTATGTTAGACAGGGAGACCCCTTTATCCTGCGTATCTGCAGCTTTGTATCCTTTGAGCTACATCTTCCCATTTTCTCCCCTGCCTGCCCCTGCTTACCACCATTTTATTCTCTGAGTATTCAACTTTCTTTTTCTTTTCCTTTTTTAAGATTCCTCATATAAGTGAGGTCATGCATTTTCTGTGTCTTGCCTATTTCACTTTGCATAATGTCTTCCATGTTCATCCATGTGGTAGCAAATGGCAGGATCTCCTTTTTAAGGCAGAATAATATTCCATTTATGTATGTGCATGTACATATATATATACACACATGCACATATGTACACACACATACCTCACAGTTCGTTCATCTCTTGACAGATACTTTGGTTGTTTCAATATCTTGGCTATTGTTTCTAAATCTTGGCTAATGCTACAGTGAACATGGGAGTGCAGGTATCTTTATGAGATGGTGATTTCATTTCCTTTGGATATCTACCCACTGGAGGAATTGCTGAGTCATATGGTAGTTGTATGTTTAATTTCCTTAGGAACCCCTGTACAGTTTTTCTCAATGGCCGCACTGATCTGCATTCCCACCAACAGTGTATGAGTTTTCTCTTTTTCACACCATCACCAACACTTATCTCTTGTAACTTATTAAAGTAATAATCACATTTGCTTAATAAAATCAAGCAATAGGCTATGTTATTATGAAACAGTTAAAAGTATATAGGAAATATATTTATTGATGTGGGAAAAGTATTTATGACTCATCATGACTTCCAGCGCCCTTCCCAGATTTCTACTTATCACTTCCTTTGTGTTACCAGTTCCTTCCTTATCCAGCCTAGATGCTTTGATTCAAATTATTTTCCGGCAAATTCTTTCAATTCTTTTGTACCTCTTTGGTCTCTCCAATCTCGGAACTGGATGAGCTCAACTACCTGCCAGTTTTTTCACTTTAATGTTATACTCAGCAGCCTTAAAATTGTCCAGCAGTCTTCCGACTTGTCTATTATCTCACTCCCTCACTCCCCACAGCATACTGCCTTCATTCTTCTCAACCTTTTAACCCCCTATCAGGTTATTTGACGTCTTAGCAGTTTTCCACACAGTTGACCACAATTGACCATTGCTGCCTTTTGGAAACACTTGTCTCTTGGCCTGTGACACAAACCCTTCCCTGGTTTTCCTTCTCCCATTCTAGTTGACCATTTTCTGTCTTCTGTGTTACCTGACATCTAAAAGAGGAGAGGTTTAGTTCCCTTGTTTTTCATCTTGTACTTTTGGTTAAATATCTTTTTGTGTAAGTCTTTCACATTATCTCTAGCCCAGAGTTTGTCATCTTTAGCACTATTGACATTTTGGGCTGGAAAATTTTTTCAGTGTCGGGGGATGTCTCGTGGATTGCAGGATGCTTAGCAGCATCTCTGGCTTCTATGCTGTAACTGCCAATAGAGTTCCCTCTACCCTTATTGTGACAATCAAAATGTCTCCAGATATTGCCAGATGTCTCCGGGGTACATAAAATCACCACCTGTTGAGGACTACTTATCTAGCCTGAAGCTCTCTTCTGAGGATCTGGGGATAACACCTTTCTGACATCTCTACTTGAATGTCTCTTAGGCATTGCAAATTTAACGTGACCAAAAAGGACTCTTGTTTTTTCTCCCGTATGTGCTCTCCCCTCAGATTTTCAGATTTTAGATTATTTATGACCTTGCATTGGAGGTACCAATAAAAGACATTGGAGGCTTTTATTGGAGTAAACTAGGGAGCCACCAGAGAGTTTTGAGCCAAGAAAGGACATGATCTCACTTAGGTCAGCTCTTTCTTGAGCATAGACTATGACTTGGAAGACTTAAAGCAGGAAGACCAGTTAAGAGGCTGCTGTGGTAATCACAGTGAAAAATGGTAGTAGCTTACACAAGGATGGCAGTAGGGCATAAGGTAAGGAGTGGCATCTCTGGTTTAGTGCTTAAACACAAATATCCCTGAGAAGAAGAATGCACTTGTACCTTCATGAAGTTAGTATCAGAGTGTGCTTTGTTTTTCAGATGTTTTCTAAGAACTTGCAGGGAACAGGTTTTGGTGGATCAGAATGAGAGGACAGTAGCCAAGTTCCTGGGTTCCTCCAAGCCAGAACTTCCTGGGATGTTACTTGCAGGGATTCAGGCCACAACAGGATTTTAAAACAAAGGACCCAATAGGAGGAGTAAGCAAGACATCCAGTACTGCCTATTCTACCTCACAATCTTACTTAGGGCTGGTCCTCCCTTGGTAAAACATGTACTGGGTGGCAGGGTAGATAGAACAATTGGAAGTCAGGAGTTTCCTTCATTAAATATAGGAAGCACATCATCTTGGGCTGGAAGGCCCTTAGCTGAAGTGAGGTGGCTATTGGCATTTGGGATAGGACAGGTTTTTGTTGTACAAGATTGCCCTACATGTCGCAAGATTCACAATAGTGTGCTCTCTCATTGTGACATCTAAAAAACGCCTCCCCACATTTCCAGACTACCCATGGGAGTCAGACATGTTCAACTGTATACCACTGGACTGAGCCCCCTTTGCTAATTTGAAAACTGCCTTCTGTAATATGAAGTTAGTAAAAAGGCTATACATTCCAGGCCCTTAAAGAAAAACTGCATTACTTGTTTGGGGACTTAGAAGGTATCCGCTAGTACTTTAAATTAGCATTGATGTTTATTGCTGATACATCCCATAAATGTTTTCTGTCCATGTTATGTACCTTAAAATACTAATTTGTAATTCTTTCGTAGAGGTTGTAGAGATTTCAGGGCCATCTCTAAAGATACTGCAAAGGACACATGCTCTAGCTGCTCTCTTCCCAGCATTGCTATGTAAGGGAGCCTGAATGAAAATGAATCGAGAGTTTGTATGAAAAGGAATTCCCTAGCCATCTTAGCAAAGGGAGTGGGAGTAAGATTGGAAGAGGGAGGATATTGGCCTGTATGTGAATGTTTATGCACATCATGTTTTTTTGTTTGTTTGTTTTTGTTTTTATAATCAGGTCTAGCTAGTATAAAGAGTTAAATATTTTTTAATCGTATTTTTGAAAAGTAGTAGAGAATAGAACAATATTCATCAGATTTGTGAAGGATTGATGACTCAGTGTTAGAGGGAATGCTCACCAAGGAAAAGATCTAATAGTTTTGAACATACAAAATGTAAGGTTTATTTACAACGAAAAAAATAACACAACACAACTGGAGGAAATGCTTGTATCAAATGTGACTAAGGGTGAACATCTATAATATCTGAAGAGGAAGTTCTCTCAAACCTAATGAAGAAGTTTTAATACATAAGTAAACAAAGTATTTTAGCAGTTAATGATTAATAAAAAGGTGGAATTATGTTTACCGTCACTGGTAATCAAAGAAATGCCTTTTAAGTTAACCTTGAGTTACCTCTTCTATTCTCTCGAAAGCACTGAAAATTAAAATAACTTCCAATTCTGGAGAGGCTTTAAGGAAATGGACCCATTCACTCTAATGTGTTTCTTGTGCTACTCCCAGCCACTGCCTTTCCCTGAACATGCTGTGCCATTTGAAATTCTTATGTCTCATCTTTATGGGTCCTTCCCCTGTTCTTCGTGTTGACTTTCTATCTCTTGAGAGCAGCAGTCAGATCCTGGGGGCATCCCTTCTGAGTCAGCCCTGCCAGTGAGCACTCTGGTTTGCATTCGGTACTGCACCACAGTCATGGGTGTATGAATCAGTTCCTACCACTTGGCTGGGGAGTTCTTGAGGTTAGGGCTGGTCAGGCCCTGCATTAGGGTCTGGCATACAAGTAATTATTCAGTAACTATTGAACTAAATTATTGGACTTTGGTAAATGTTTTAATGAACATTTGTTAGGGTGATGGAATAATTTGATCACTAAAGTGTAATTATAAGTGTAACTTATGGCAAAATTTTGTAACCAAATACAGAATGATATGTTTAGTGTAATTTCAACTGCTTTTGAAAGATAATGTGCAGAAAATGAATTTTTAAATATTTTAAAGTTATAGATAACAAACTTTTATTTCTTTATTACAATCTTTATGGCACAATATATAATTTTTAAAATCAGTTGGCAGACTTGACCTCCCTCTCTTCTCATCAGAAATTAACCTCTGTGTGCCCTGTTCAGTTATCTGATTGAACTCTCAGGAAATAAGGTGGGCCTCCCCAGAATGTGGGCTTTTAAGGATAGCTGCATTTAAGTGGCTGAATTAGGTCCCCAAGCATGTTTGAACTTTTACTGTGCCTGGGTGCATATAACTTGAGAGATATGGTACTTAGTATTGTAGAGTTTATAAATATATTCATGTTATCAATGATAAGTTCTACAGCTTTTAATAATGTCAAATATAAATGGTAATTGATTTTTTAAAACATTTTTTGAGTATCTACCATCTGCCAGTGACTGAAATACAGAATTCCTTTGAGGAAGTCCTTGTCTGACAGGAAAGACAGACATTCATAGGCCTTTCATACAGCGAGATGAGTACCATAATCGTGTGTTGAACAGAGTGCAGTGGGTTGTAGAGGTAATGGAGAAGCAGTTATTTCTTAGAGAGCTGGTAAGATGAGATGACTGTTCTCCAGTGAGATAACTCTTGAGCAGGACTTCAGAAGATGGGCAAAATTTTTGCAAGGTGGATAGGAGAAAAGGGAAAAAGCATGAACAGAAAGGTAGAAGTGTAGAAATACATGATGTGTTCAGAAGCCACTAAAAGATTTTGGAGAGGGATATGACATGGTTAGGTTTGTATTTGGAAAGAAAATTGAGATCAGTGATTATAACAAGGAGACACAAGAAAAGTTAATCTTTTTTTTCTTTTTTTTGCATGCTTTTCTATGAGACAATTTTGTGAGCATCCCCAGATTTTAAATTGCAACATAGATAGGACATACTTTACATTATGCACAGTACTGGCCAGCCAACCATATGTCCTCTCATAGCTGTACATCAGAGTGTCCCTTCTAAAAGTCTGGGTTAACAGTGGGCTGCAGGAATGAGGTCAGCTAAGAAGCCATTTCAGTGTCCATATCACCACAGGAAGTGATGGCTTTATCAGGGCCATGATAACAGAAATGGATGGGAGGGAATATATTTGCCTATATAGACTTGGTATCAGAGTTTTGTGGGGGTAGAGAGAAAAAGGAATTATACATCGGTGTTTCTCATATTTTAATGTGCATATGAATTGTCTAGGGATTTTGTTAAAAGGTAGATTTTGATTCAGTAGGTCTGTGGTGGGGCCTCAGATTCTGCTCCGAAGTGTTGCCACCACTGTGAGGCCATGGTCCAGTGAATAATTAACAAGGACGAGATAACGTGGGTGTGAGACTCCACTGACTAGATGGTGATGTCATTATCTGAAATATCTGAAATGGGGAATACCACAGAAAAGAAAGATTGGGTGGGGGAATGGGGTGAAGTTTTTGTGGGACATTCGGATATAAAAATTGTAGACAGCTGAAAGTTTGGATTCTAAGCTTGAGAGAAAAATCAAGCATAGAGATACAGATTTTGGAATAAGCATTTCATTGCTGACAGTAAAAGTCATGAGAATGAGTGACATTACCTACAAAAAAGAGATCAAGTTAATATTAGAAAATATACTTATTGCTTCATCATTCAAAGGCCTCATCTTCTAAAAAGAAAAATAAAATGTATCTATTTGCTAAAATTTTAATGTCCATTTAAGTGACTATAAATCAGCAATGGGAAAGAAATTGGATAGGTAGCTTCCTCCCTATGAACAATCTGTAGGTGTAAATTGAGGGAAGGAGAAGTGTTCTTTGGAAAACCCCCCTTTTCCTTGGTAATGACTGTAGATAAGTTAAAAATGCATTAAAGTATCTTATGAGAAATAATTCGTATAAATAAATATGTGTAAAGAAACTTCAAAATGCCAGGCAGTCTTCTGACCTTAACATTAATAGCAAATGAAATGAATCCCTGAAACAGTGGAGCTTATCGGGGAGATTGACAAATGCTGTGTTAGGAAAGTATAGTGTGATGCGAGAGCACACACATCAGGAACACATGACTCAGTGTGGAGACAAGGGATGGCCTACCTGAGGAAGCAGCATTAAGCTGAAACCAGAAGGCTGAGTGGAGGTGACCTACAGGAAGAAGAAGGGAAGGTTGTAACAGTAGTGACTTGGAGGGGAGAGGCCCTGCAGGTTGGAGAAGTTCAGTGTGGCTGACCATGGAGTGTGCAGAGTGAGGGGGATGACTGCTGAGCTCCAGAGGTGGACAGAGCCCCTGGTGAGGCCCACTCCTCTGGGACTTAGTAGAGAGAAGAGGGAGAAAATGATGTATTTTCCCAAGGAAAAACTATTATCCTGCTTTGGTATAGTTCAAACAACAGTCTTATGCATATGGTTTTACAAGCATATGGCTTTTATGGATGGGCCTACTAATGACATGACTCATAGTAATGTTTCTGTAGGAAAAATGTTTTGTGCTTCAAAAGCTGTCTTATAATTTAACTTTCAGATTTTTTTTTTTTTTTCCATTTGGGAACCGCTTGGATAAGAGCACAATTCTATTGCTTTTTGTTATTTCTGCTAAAAGTGTGCTTTCTCTGGTGTGTATCTATGTGGCTACAGTGTTGATTTTCCATCTTCTGATATGAATCAAGCTATCATTGCACAGATGCAGTTGAAATGTTGTTTTATTTTCTTGACCAGATTCAGAAAGTGTATGGAAATAGAGAAATCTTTTTATAAATTGTTTAGTTTTCAGAGTGTTTGTTCTTCAAAGTTAAGGATTCCCTCTGTAAACTGTATTGTGGTATACTGTGTTATATACCATGAAAGTATGAAAAATTAAACTACCATGAAAATTGTTATGAACAGAAAGTAGAAGAGATTGGTATGTTTTCACTATTGAAGTCAAATAGTATGTAGAAGGTAAACAATAAAAGATAAAATACCCAGCTTTAAAAATACTTTGATAACCATGAGCTTATCGTCATAATCATCTTCATTACTAGCTATTGTTATCATTAGTAATACTTGATATTTTAAAGCAGGAAACAGCAAATGTTAAGGCCACTCCCTTTGTAAAATTGATCTATATGAGTTTCACTTTCTTTAATAAATGAAACTTTAGGCTGAAACTCTCCAATTCCCTTATCTCCAATATGCAAAGTTAATTTCATCCACATCTATCTTGTGAAAGTATCTTTCCTTCTATATCAATTAGAATACTTTCAGCTGGTAAGTGACAGAGACCCAACTGAAAGTATCATATGTAATAACTGCATTTTATTATCTCATATAACTAGAAATCTGGAAGAAAGATGGTTTTTTAGTTGGCTCATATAGCAGCTAACTGTTATCATCAGACTCTCTGGCTCTCTCTTTTCATTCTACCATCCTGCATAAGTTGACTTTTGTCTTCAGACTTTTCCCCTCCTCATCTCAAGATGGCAGCTTTAACTCCAAGAATGACATACTCATATCAAAGCATCCATGACTGTAAGAAAAGGTGTCTCTCTTATGTCTTTTTCAGAAATGAAGAAAACTTTCTTAGAAGCCTCCTAGAAAACATGACCTCACTAGCCAAAACTGCATCCTATACTGTTTCTAAGCTAGTCAGTGGGGAGGGGTACAGAAGTCCTATGTTTGGCTTAGACTAGTCTAGATTCATGGCCCTCCACTCTTCCCAAGGTAAAAAAAATTAAAAATAAAAAAATAAATAAGATTTTGTTATCCACAAAGAAGGGAAGACTAAGTAGGCAACCTCTAGGTCTGCCATACCTTCCAAGGCCAATTTATTTGCCTAGAATCTTAATTCCTTTCTGCCTCCTAGAAGACTTTGTTAATCATTTCTTCTTGCCTTCATTTTCAGTCTTCTCATTCTTTTTCTTCAAGCTTATTGAAAGAAGAGTCTACATATGCTGCCTTCATTTTTTCCCCTCCCATTTATTCCTTAAATTCCTTGCAATCTGGATTTTGTTCCCTCTAATAAGAAACCTTCCTTTTCTGTCAACAACAATGACCACCTGATTCCCAAATCCTTTGCCAGTGTCTTTTGTTTTCTGGATTTTCTATTCTCTGTTTCATTTGTTTGCACATTATTCTTTATTATTTCCTCCCATCTGCTTGCTTAGGTTTAGTTTGCTTTTCTTTTTGTAGGTTCTGTCTTCTTAAGGTGGAAGATTAGATTATCCACTTGAGATCTTTCTTTTTTAATATAGGCATTTATAGCTACAAATTTCTTTCTGAGTACTATTTTCTTTAGCTGTATCCAATAAATTTTGGTATGTTGTGTTTTAGTTTTCACTCATCTCAACATATTTTCTAATTTTCTCTCTGATTTCTTTGACCTATTGGTTATTTAGGAGTGTGGTTCCCCCGCCCATCTTTGTGAATTTCCTAAAATTCCTTCTGTTACTGATTGTATTATAATTGCATTCCATTGTTTCAGAGAACATTCTTTGTGTGATTAATCTCTGTAAATTATTGAAGGTTGTTTACGGCCTAGCATGTGATCTCTTTTGGAAAATGTTTCTTATGCACTTAAGAATGCATATTGCCTTGTTGGGTGGAGTGTTATATAGTTGTCTTTAGGGCTAGTTGTCTTACTGTGTTGTTCGAATCTTCTGTGTTCTTGTTGATTTTCTTCCTGGTGGTTTTATCTAGTATTGAAAGAGGGTTAGTCTCCAATTATTATTTTTGAGTTGTGTATCCCTTCAACTCTGTCTTTTCTTCCTTCTGTTGTTAGGTGCATATATGCTTCTAATTGTTATATCTTCCTGATGGATTGACCCTTCTGTCATTATGAAGTGTTTCTCTTTATTTCTAGTAATATATTCTTGTTTTAAAATCTATTTTGCCTGATTCTTTTATGTTTACTGTTTTTATGGTATAGCTTTTACTTTCAACCTATTTGTATGATTGAATCTAAAATGTGTTTTATATAGATTTTATATGTAGTTGGGATCATTGTTCTTTTTCTTTTAAAAAAATACAGCCTGATAATCTTTCTTTTGATTAGATTGCTTAATCTGTTCACATTTAATGTAATTACTGATATAGTTGGATTTTTGTATGCAGTTACGAATTTTGTTTTCCATAGGTCTCAAGTCTTTTTTGTTCTTTCCTTTCTTGCCTTCTTTTGAGTTAAGTAGATATATTGTAGTGTGATGTTTTAATTCCTTTGCTACTTTTTAAAACATATATTTTGAATTATTTTCTTAGTGGTTGCTCCAGGGTTTACAGTGTACATCTTGATTTGTAAGAATTTCACTTCTGATTTATACTTACTTTCAGCAATATAGACTTCCTCTATTAGCTCCATTTCCCTCCCCAACTTTTTTGTGCTATTATTGATGTACCTATTATGTCAAACCCAACAATACACTGTTGTAATTTTTACTTTATGTCTTTTGAAGAAACTGAGACAAGGGAGAGCAAGTACATATTTATAGTTAGTTGTATTGACCTCTCTATTTTTCATTTTCTTTACATATTTCTGCATATTTGAGTTAGCTCTGGGGTCATTTTCTTACTCCCATAGAACTTTGTTCTCATCTGCTTCATTGGTACTGTTATTGTCTAAATATGTAACAGTGAATGTTGTTAGCCCAATAATAAAATTATAGCTACAGTGTTTTATTGAATTATTCTTTAAATCAGTTAAGAGAAGAAAGGGGAAGAAATATGCAATTACAGTGTCTTTTGCAATTATGTACGTAATTTCCTTTACTGGCACGCTTTGTTTTTTGGGGCTTCCAATTACTGTTTGGTGTTACTTGCTTTTAGCCTGAAGAATTTCCTTTAGTATTTCTTGTAAAACAGATATTCTAGCAACAAATTCTCTGTTTTTATTTTCCTGGGTATGCCTTAATTTCACCTTTATTTTAAAAATACAGTGTTGCTGGATATTAGAGTCATAATTCACAATATTTTACTTTAGCACTTTGAATATTTAATTCCATTGCTTTCTGCCCTCGCTTGTTTCTAATGAGAAGTCAGTTGTTAATCTTATTGGGAACTCCTTTGTGCTTGTCTGGTCATTTTGCTCTTGCTGCTTTCAAGATTTTCTCCTTGTCTTTGGCTCTCAAGATTTTGCCTATAATGTGTCTGGAAGTATATCTTTTTGTATTTATCCTATTTAGAATTTGTTGAGCTCCTTGGGGGATGTGTAGATTAATATTTCTTTTTCTTTTATCAAATTTGGAAAGATTTCAACCATTATTTATGTATTTTTTATTCTTTTTCTTTCATTCTTTTTTTTCCCCTCTCTCTGAGACAGGGTCTCACTGTCACCCAGGCTGGAGTATAGTGGCATGACCTTAGCTCACTGCAGGCTGCACCTCACTGCGGGCTTAAGCAGTCCTCCCACCTCAGCCTCCTGAGTAGCTGAAACTACAGGTGTGTTTCACCCTGCCTGGTTAATTTTTAACATTTTTTGTAGAGACAGGGTCTCAACATGTTTCCCAGGCTGGTATTGAATTCCTTGGGCTGAAGCAATCCTCCCACCTCGGCCTTCCAAGGTGCTCGAGTTACAGATATGAGCCACCATGCCTAGCCTTATTATTTCTTTAAATATTATTTCTCCCTCTTTTTTATCCTAATGGCATCTGTTTTAGTCCTTTTTCTGTTACTTTAACAGAATACCAAAGACTAGTTAATTTATAAGGAAAAGAAATTTATTTTTTACGGTTCTGGAAGCTAAGAAGTCCAAGAGCATGGTGTGAGCCTCTGGTGAGGGCCTTCTTGCTAGTGGGAATTCTCTACAGAGTCCCAAGGTGGCACAGAGCATCACATGCTGAGAGGGCACATGAGTGAGAACCAAACTGGATTTTATAACAGATGCATTCTTGTGATAGCTAACCTACCTGCTTGATGACCCATCAATCCAGTAACTTATTAGTCCACTAATCCATTCATGAGAGCAGAGCCCTCATGACCCAGTTACCTCTTAAAAGTACTACTTCTCAATACTTCTGCATTCAGGACCAAGTTTCCAATACAGTGAACCTTTGGAGAACACATTTAAACCACAGCATTCCACTCTGGGCCCCCAAAATTTATGTCCTTCTGGTGTTTAAAAATACATTCATTCCATCCCAGTAGCTCCAGAGTCTTCATTCATTCTATCATGCACTCAGAAACCCAAAGTTCCAAGTCTCATGTAAATCAGATTTGAGTGAGACACATGGTGTATTTGCCTTGAGGCAGATTCTTTTCAGCTGTGAGCCTATTAAATCAAACAAGTTACCGGCTTCCAAAATATAGTGGTGGAGCAGGCATAGGACAGACATTGCCATTCCAAAAGGGAGCAACAGGAAAAAATTAAGGAGTAACAGGTCCCATGTAAAACGAAAACCCAACAAGGAAAACAGCGTTACATCTTACAGCTGGAGAATAATCTCCTTTGACTCCATGTCCTGCATCCTGGGCACATGGGTGCAGGGTTGGGCCTGAAAGCCTCAAGTGACTCCACCCCCATGGCTTTACTATGCTCAATCCATATGTCAGCCCTTGTAAGTTACAGTTGGGTGCCTGTGGCTTTTGCAGGTTGGACCTGCATGCTGATGCTATAGTTCTGAGGTCTCAGCAGCATTCCTGCTCTCACAGCTCCATTAGGCATTACTTTAGTGGGGACTCTGCTATGGCCTTGCTTCTGGCTGTACTAGGCATTGCCCTAGTGGGGGCTCTCAGCAATGCGTTCACTCTTGTGACAAGTCTCTGCCAGGGCACCCGTCTTTTTGGTATATCCTTTGAAATCTAGGTGAAACTACCATAGCCCCACATCTCTTTCATTCTGTATACCTGCGGAATTAGCACCTTGTGGATGCCACCAAAATTTATAGCTTGTGCCTTCCATAGTGGTGAGTTGAGCCACACCTGCTGCTACTTGGGTCATGGCTGGGGCAACCACAGAGCCTTGCTCTGGGGAGCAGGGAGCAGAGTCCTGAGGCAGTCCTGGACAGTGGGCTGTGCAGAATGCCATGGAGGCCATGGGCTCCCACAAAATCATTCTGCACTCCTAGGCCTCTGGGCCTCTGATGGGAGGAGCAGCTTCGAAGATGTGTGAAATGCCTTTTGGAGTCTTTCTCTAATTATCCTGATAAATAGTCTCTTGGTCCCTTGTATCAATATGAATCTCTTTAGCAAATGGTTCCTAGGCCACATTCTTGGTTTCCTTTCCTAAACAAGCTTTTTAAATTCTACATAGCCAGCCTGAGGAGAGTTTTCCAAATCTTTCCACTTTGCTTTTCATTTGATTATAAATTCTGTCTTTGTCATCCCTTTGCTCCCAGATCTCACCTGTGTCTTGAGTGTTTTGCTGCTAGAAATTTCTTCCACCCTATATGCTAGGTCATCACTCTCAAGTCCAGCATTCCACAAACCCCTAGGGCATGGACATAGCCTTGAGGTATGTCAGGCTGTTTGCTGCTTTGTGACAAGTGTGGCCTTTATTCCAAGTTCTAGTACCTTGCTCCTCATTTCCATCTGAGGCCTCTTCAGAATGAACTTTACATATTTCTGTCAACATTCTGGTCATGAGCACTTAAGTAATCTCTAAGAAGATTCAGGCTGGGCGCGGTAGCTCACTCCTGTAATCCTCGCACTGTGGGAGGCTGAGGCAGGCAGATCACCTGAGGTTTGGTGTTTGAGACCAGCCTGGCCAACATGGCAGAACCCCTCCTCTACTAAAAATACAAAAATTAGCGGGGCTTGGTGGTGCATGCCTGTAATCCCAGCTACTTGGGAGACTGAGGCAGGAGAATCGCTTGAACCTGCAAGGCGGAGGTTGCAGTGAACTGAGATTGTACCATTGCACTCCAACGTGGGCGACAGAGTGAGACTCTGTCTCATAAAAAAAAAAAAAAAAAAAAAAAAAGAAGATTCAGAGTTTCTCTAGTTGTTTTCAGAACCTTCACCAGAATCACCCTTAATGCTCCATTTATGGCAATACGGGTTTTTTCTATCCAGCTCCTCCATAGTCTGCCAGCTTCTACCCGTTACCCAGTTCCAAAGCTGCTGCTTCATTTTCAGATATTATAGCAAAAGTCCTACATCTTGGTACCAATTTTATGTCTCAGTCTGTTTTCTGTTGCTATACATAGACTTTAATGAAGTTGAGGATACCTCTGAATCACCTGGTGGGCTTGTTTTAATAAAACACAGATTACTGGGTCCTATGCCCAAACCTCCTGATTCAGGAGGTCGGAGGTCGGACCTGAGAGTTTGTATTTCTGTCAAGTATCTGAGTGAGGCTGAGGCTGCTCATCTGGATAACCTACTTTCAATGTTTGGTTGCATCTTTTTTTGTGATCCTAGCAGCCATTTATATGTATTATTTGTATCTATTCATTCATTAAGGTTTGAAAAATAGTAATATTCTAATTCTTTTTACTCTTTTTCATTTATTCATTGGAATATTTTTATAAAGAGATACATGTTCTTATCTCTTACTTGGTTACCCAGTGATAGAGTTCACAAAAGAAAGGTAACATAAATTCTTGATTTTTTCCCTTTGGTATATGTTTTTTAAGATAATAAATTGGTTCTCTATCATCTCTTAAAGGTGACCAGTTTTTTAAGAATATTATTATGAACTTTTAGAATTTAATGTATTAGTTTAATCCATTTCAAGTATTACCATCATTGAAGCTCAAATGACTCCATCTTTGGCTAATGGAAGCCTCTTAAAGTTAGCTCCTGAGTCCTAGATTCAGCTGTTTCTCTTAGAAGCCCTACTGTTTAAGGGGTGATCATGTTTTCTCTCAGCCCTTTCTGTAGACAGAGATCAGAAGTATGTGCACATATTAAGATAAAATAAAAGTATTTCATAAATTGATATTGATGCTTCCAATTGAAACTTGAGACTATGATGGAGACGATAGTGTGTTTAAATCTTCTTTCTCTATCTCTTTCCTCTGCTTTCAAGGATATGAGTGATTATAGAACTGGAAAGTTCCACAATTATTCATTTATTGTTATCCTATAGTGTACACACAACAGTCTCAGAATGACAACACTGCAGTATTACTCAAAACATTAAAATGCATATTTTTGCGTACATTCTCACCCTCTTAATTGCATTTAGGACTGGGGATGTCTTCTGAGACTTTAGTTTATTCAGCAACCATTTAAAGCATCTTCTCTGTCTCATACTCACTGCTAGAAAGGGGATACAAAGAGGTGTGAGATATGTCCCTGTTCTCTAAAAGCTAAGGGTCAGGGTTACTGGGTTATGTATCATACTGGTATAGGAAGATGTGGCCATAGAATCTGGGATTCTGTTCTTCTTTAAAAGAAGTTAATGTTAATTCTTCTTTACTTGCATGTTTCTTAAAACCCTTTCTCTCTACTCTTATCAGGGAGCAGCTTCCTTTTGGTGGAGCTCGTTAATACTTTCTAATCTTCCTTACGTAGTGTATCATTAGTCAGGGTTCTCCAGAGAAACAGAGAACAAGAGAAAGATACAGAGTTTATTTTAAGGAATTGACTCACAGAATTTTGGGAGTTGGCAAAGCAACTGTGTAGAATACAGCAGCAGGCTGTATATTTAAGGAAGAGTTGATAATAGTCTTGAGTGTAAAAATTGCAAAATAGGCTAGTAGGCTGGAAACTCAGCATTTCTATGTTATCATCTTGATGTAGACTTGTGTCTTCTTCAGGTAACTTTTATCTTCGCTGGTAAGGCATTCATCTGGTTGGATAAGGCCCACTACAGTATGGAATCTGCTTTATTTCAAGTCAACCAATTATAAATGTTAATTACATCCACAGAGACCTTCACACAGCATCTCTATTAGTATTATACCAAACAGCTGGCCATGATAACTATCCAAAGTGACTCATAAAATTAACTAGCACATCTAGGTTAACTGTTTATTGCCCAAATTGATATTCTTTCTGAAAAACAATAAAATTATTTAATTTTATTACTTGACTGACAAATTGGTTTCATCATATTGGCGGACCTATAAAATAGTCCTATTAAGGAATTATTTTAAAAATAAAGTTATTTCTAAGACATATTAAGATATAGCTATATTCATTAAAGCAAAACAACTGTTTTAACATTAAAAATAACATAAATATAATTCTCAGTAAAAGTTCATATACATTAGTTTCTTAGCTATAATTTGTATCTAATATATAAGATCTCTGTATTGGAAAAAATATTTTAAAAATATAGTTGTATTATCTTTAATTGCTTCATAAAATCATAGTCTTTTTCAAGTTGCATTTTGTGATTGCTACATTTGAAATTATTGATTTTTTCAAGTTACTATTTTCTATATAAACTGTGATTTTTAAATTTGAGAATGTAACCTCTATGTTGATAGTGAGGTACCTGGTAAGTTCAAAGCAAATTCTATTATATTTTTATTTTGTAATAGTTTAATATGCAAATATTCTGGCACATGTATTTTCACAGCAACTGTTAAAAAAGTAAACTCTATTTACAGCACTTTTATTCAACAAAATTTTTATGACAAAGCTTGTGAAATAAATTGTGTCTGTTATGGAAATCTTTTAAACATCTTAACCAAATTTAGATGCTGCTAAATTGTAGGCATTCTCAAGTTCATTTTATTCTAGTACATAATATAAACTTATTTAAGTAAAAAAATAAGTTCTCCATAAAAATTAAATCTTGAATGAAAGATTTCTGTCTTAGTTTGGGCTGCTGTCTCAAAATACCACATACTGGGTGGCTTAAACAACAATTCATTTCTCACGGTTCTGAAGGCTGGAAAGTCAAAGATCAAGGAACCAGCAGATCAGTTTCTGGTGAGGGCCTGCTTCCTGGTTTGCAGACCTGATTTGATCTCGTTATGTCCTCACATGGCCCTTCTTGGGTGTGTGCACTTGGATGGGGGTGGTGGGGTAGAGAGAGAGATCTGTTTCTTTTTATAACAGCATTAATCTCATCAGGAGGGCCCCACCAACATGACCTAATCTAACCCTAATTAAAGGCACTACCTCTGAATACCATCACGTTGGGTATTAGGGCTTCAGCATAAGAATTTAAGGTGATACAAACGTTTAGTCTATAGCTATTTTCAACTGACTTTGAATGTAGTGTTTGAATGAAAATCATCCGTTATGTTGATGATTTTACAAAGTCTAAGCCTCAAAGAATTCTAAGCTAGATAACAAAAAGAGAAAACATGGACTGTCATGCTGAAATATTTTTCTAAATTCAGCATCAGCTTTGTCGCAAATATTTTAGTTCATTTTTTTTTTTTTTTTTTTTTAGATGGGGGTGTACTCTGTTGCCCAGGCTGAAGTGCAGTGGTATGATCACAGCTTACTTCAGCCTTGACCACCTGAGCTCAAGCAGTCCTCCCATCTCATCCTCCCAAAATGTTGGGATTACAGGTGTGAGCCACCACACCCAACCTTAGTTCAATTTTTTTTAACCCTATGTGCATGTATAAACATTTGTAAATTTTGATTGGTAGAATGTCACATCTTTTGTGGATGCAGTTGTGAAATATGTTTCCTCCAATTTTGATTGGTAATATATTGCAGTTTATATGGGCACAGTTGTGAATTATATGTGAACCACAGCCAAGTCCAAGTTTATTTCTGTTACATCATTTTTAAAATTTAATAAGAACATTGTTCTTTCTATGATGCTGTGCTCAAAGTTTGTAATTGTGTTATCACTGTAAAAACAAATAGAATTGACCCTTACTATTCACAGATTTTGCTTTCATGAATTCGTCTGCCTATTACAGATTGAGCATCTCTGATCTAAAATCAGAAATGCTCTAAAATCCTAAACTTTTTGAGTGCCAACATGATGCTCAACACAATTCTCAAGGGTCATGCGCAAATGAAATACTCATTGGAGCCTTTTGGATTTCAGATTTTTGGATTAGGGATACTCAGTAAGTATATAATACAGATGTTTCAAAATTTTTAAAAACCCCAAATTCAAAACACTTCTGACCCCAAACATTTCAGGTAAGGGATACTGAACCTGTCAAATTTATTTGTAACTGCAAAATCAATACTCATGACACTAGTCATTCAACTGAGTGCATGACTACAAATGGTACAGAATGGTGAAAATTTTGGATTGCTGAACACATTCCTAGTTGGCAGGCTGATTTCCTTCAGCTCTCATACAGTAAACAAGTCTCCTTTTTTGGGTTTATATAGTGCCATGATTTTTGCTTTTTTAGGCTTCTTTGTGATTTCTGTGTTTAAAATGACTATTCAGTGTGAAACTGAAGTGCTGTATATTGCTCCTAAGTGCAAGAAGGCTGTGATGTGCCTTAAGGAGAAAATACACATGATGGATAAACTTATAGTGCTGTTGGCTATGAGTTCAGTGACTCATAGTGATTCAACAGTAAACAGCCATACATTGCTTAACAACAGGGTTAAATTCTGAGAACTGTATCATTAGGTGATTTTGTCATTGTGAAAATATCATAGAGTGTGCTTATATGAATCTATAGCTTACTACACATGTAGGCTATGTGGTAAAGGCTATTGTTTCTGGACTACAAACCTGTGCGGTGTGTTACTATACTGAATTCTGTAGGCAGTTGTAACAGAATAGTAAACATTTATGTATCTAAACATAGAAAATGTACAGCGAAAATATAGCTTGATAATCTTATGGGACCACCTGTATCGTAGATGCAGTCTGTTGTTGACACATCATGCAGTGGATGACTATATATTAATCAGGTATCTTGAAACAGAACTATACATAAAATGAGGTTATGTTTGGTCAGCTAATTAAAATGTAATCAGAGGCTCTCAGGAGCTCTCAGGAACCCAACCCTGAATTTCCCTTATGAGTAAACAATTTGGTATTCCCTAATTCAGTATTCATGGTAACTTCTTCATAGACCATAACTACTGTGAATAATGAGAACCAACAGTAATTTTGTTTTTGTTGTTGAACTTCTAAACTGATTTTTAAGTAGCAATTAAAGCAATGTCAGGTGTTTCATGTTCTACAGAATGAACTTCCAACAGCTTTACTTTGGTTTCATGAATTAGATGAAACCATCAAACCATTATTGGAATTAACTGATTTTTCTAGTTGGTACATTTCCTGATACTGACAGAAAGCTGGCAACATTTAACTGTGAGTTTTTCTGTTAATGGAGCCAACCAGATATCACTTTACTTTGATGATGTAAAAAAGATGCTTTAGAATCAGAACTAAGTGCATTTTTTAAAAAAGTAATTTGATCTAGATGAAAAGTCATGCTTTAGAGAGTAATATGTAAAACACTTTCTCTATCTGCTTTCATTAAATCTGTGTCTTTAAGCTAGCCATGAGCAGGGACAGCAGTCAGTACTCAGTATTTCCTCTACGGCCTTTCAAGGCTGGAGGAGTTAGCTGTCCTTACCTGCTCCTGCCTGAGAACACTTTTTCTGCGAGGTGCCTGGGTGCTGTCTTTAAGAATGAAGTATCAGTAACAGTACGTTTAGAAATGGGTTACTGCTAGGTGTCTTTCAGATTTAACCACATGTGAAATTGACAACAGACTTCTTTGCACATGTATCTCACACGGCTTAATGAGGTTATGGCAGAGCCTAAAAGTCCAAATAAGTCCTAGCCTATTTTAATGGTATCATTAAAACAAATCATTAGAAAATGAAAAACCCGGCCGGTCGCAGTGGCTCACGCCTCTAATCCCAGCACTTTGAGAGGCCGAGGCAGGTGGATCACGAGGTCAGGAGATCAAGACCATCCTGGCTAACATGGTGAAACCCCATCTCTATTAAAAATACAAAAACTTAGCCGGGCGTGGTGGTGGGCGGCTGTAGTCCCAGCTACTCGGGAGGCTGAGGCAGGAGAATGGCGTGAACCCGGGAGACGGAGCTTGCAATGAGCCGAGATTGTGCCACTGCACTCCAGCCTGGGTGACAGAGCAAGACTCCGACTCAAAAAAAAAAAAGAAAGAAAGAAAATGAAAAACCCAGGACAAATGAAACTGGTGGGACAGTGGGACAGTGGCCATAAATTGAGACTGTCTCAGGCAAACTAACACACTTTACCAGACATTTGTCCTTTCAAAAATCTTTGAATCCCAAACTCTTGATTACTGTTTTCCTGTCAAAAAGACTGTGCCCTGAATATGAATCACTTGTTTGTGACTAGTAATTTCCACAGCATTATGCACATGGAAAAGAATGTGAAGCATTCTTCTTAGCCAGTTTTATTCATTGCGGCATTTCTTTTTTTCTGGAACATTTTCTATTTATCTTAAAACTTTTATTAAATTTTGCATGCTTTCATTTTTAAACTAAAGACATGTAATCAACTATGGAATTATTTTCTTCTACATTAGTTCTTTTGTTGTCTTAATAAAAATACACCGTAATTAGAAATGAAACTTGAAAATAAGGTACTATTTACATATATTTGATAAAAATGGATTATCTGAATATGATTATAATAATACTTTGTATTCTGTTACAGAATTAATTAAAAGGATTTATGGTATATCTTATGACTCTACAGGAGCCTTGGGATATAGGTAAGTGACAAGCATTTTTTGAAGAGACATTTCTGAAACATTAAGTAATTTGATCTCACAGGTTCCTGGCAAAGTAGACAGTGGGGCATATCTTACTTCAGCAATTTACCTCTTTTGTCTTCAATGTAACGTTTGTAGAAATACCACATTTACATGAATCTTCATGTAACATTTCCCTAATAGCTAAAAAATCATATTTCCCAGGGAATTTTAGGCTTATTTTCTATAATAATTATAATGAGGATATTATTTATAAGATATAGGAGTGTGGCATGTAGCAAAACTTAAAGCATTAAAAAAAATAACTAAATGCAATATGGTACCCTGGGTTATACCTAGGAACTAAAAAAAGACATTAGTGGAAAAACAGGTGAAATATAAATGAAGTCTATATTTCAGTTAATAGTAATCAATTAGAAATTAATCAGTGTTAATTTCTTAGTTTCGACAAATGTCCCGTGGTTATGTAAGATGTTTAACTTTATGGAAAACTGAATGAGGGGTATATAGGAACGCTATAGTATTTTTGTATCTGTCTTCTAAACCTAAAATTGTTTCACAATAAAAATTTACTTGAAGCACAAAAGTCAGAGTTTATTGATTCAAAATGTATAGTTTAGAAGTAGATTTTCTGGACTAAAATAAAAAAATTAATTTAAAAAATCCAGATTACATAAAAATGATTCAAGGAAATACATGGCTATAGGTTTCATTTTTCAATTTATAGGAAGTATGCAATTTTATTTTTTTAACATTGGTGATATGGTTTGGATTTGTGTCCCTGCCCAAATCTCATATCAAATTGTAATGTCCAGTGTTGGAGGAGGGACCTGATGGAAGGTGATTGGATCATGGGGGCGAATTTCTTTCTTCTTGTTCTTGTGATAGTGAGTGAGTTGTCATGAGATCTGGTTGTTTAAAAGCGTGTAGCACCTCCCCCTTCACACTCTTCCTCTTGCTCCCGCCATGTAAGACGTACCTGCTTCCCCTTTGCCTTCCGCCATGGTTGAAAGTTTCTTGAGGCCTCCCCAGCCGTGCTTCCTATACAGCTCGAGGAACCATGAACCAATTAAACCTCTTTACTTTATAAATTACCCAGTCTTGGATAGTTCTTTATAACAGTGCAAGAAAAGACTGCTATAATGGGCATGGTGTTTGCGGACATCTCCTCGTACTCGGTTACAGGCTTTCTCTTTGATGCTTTCAGCCACTTGTGTTTTTTGGTCCTTTTGTGTAACTTTTTCTGTTATTCCAAGCAGGCCCTTTAAATGGTTCCCAGTACACTTCTTTTTCTTTTCTTTAGTGTATTGTTTAGAGACGAAAGTCCAATAATGTGACTCAGTGGTTTGGAGACCCCGTTAGTATAGTTTTGTTCAGTCACACTACTGGAGCTTCTAGGTCAAGTAGTAGACACAGTAGACCTATTGTTAATGAGTATGAATAAAGATGAGCATAACTCTTACATAGCCATTTCTGTAATTGAGCTAAAATAATACAGAATCTAGTGCTGTCAGATAATAAAATTCTCAGTTTCTAAAATGGACTCTAGCATGATAAGTATTTTAAATTTCTATAAATATTAAAAGACTTATAAGAAGGAAATTTTGTAGTTTGCCAAAACTCTTATGTAACTTTTCATTAATAAAAGTAAAGTAGCCATGCAGGTCTTGTGGATGGTTTCCTGCTTCTGCTGCCAAATTTAATGATTTTAGTTAAATTTCATAAAGGGAAATATAAATATATTATATTTAAAGGATATAGACACTTAAAAGAGCAGACCCGTGCCTGAATAACTCTTGCAGAGTAATTGTCCAGCTTCGAAATTTCTGCGTTGCTTGGTAGTCTTTAGTCAGAATTGGTGTTAACAGTCTCATGTTAATAGAATTACAGTTAATGGAATTATAATCTATTTTTTAGTTGTTTAACATGATTGTGCTAACCTTGGTTGGGAAGTTTAGAAAAAGACAGGATCGTTTTCTCAGGCCAAGTTTAAATTACATTGATCATGTAATAGTTCACACAAAACAAGCAAACAAGAAAAACTTGCGTTATTCTGTGCTAGAAGAGCATTAAAAGTGTTGTTTTTAGGGACATGCTTACCATTCAGCTGATTGTAATTTGTGGTCATCAAAGTGTAAATAAGAATAGCTAATATATATTGAACTTTTTTTTTTTTTTTTTTTTTTTGAGATGGAGTCTTGCTCTGTCACCCATGCTGGAGTGCAATGGCACAATCTCGGCTCGCTGCAACCTCCACCTCCTGGGTTCAAGTGATTCTCCTGCCTCCGCCTTCTGAGCCGCCGGGATTACAGGCATGCGCTGCCACGACCAGCTAATTTTTTTGTATTTTTAGTAGAGACAGGGTTTCACCATGTTGGTTAGGCTGGTCTCGAACTCCTGACCTTGTGATCTGCCTGCCTCGGCCTCCCAAAGTGCTAGGATTACAGGTGTGAGCCACCACGCCTGGCCTGAACATTTTCTATGTACTAGGCACTTTACTTACATTATCTCATATAATCTTCACAATTACCTATGAGATAGGTTGGAATTCCCTTTACAGATGAGGCTGAGTGAGAACAGCTGTCTCCAGTCTAATTCTGAGATGGGGAGGTGGACAGAACAAGTGCCTATTATATAGTACAGTACCTGCTGTTTATTTATAATATAGTATAGTACCTCCTGTTTATTTATAGTTACAGTTATAGTTATAATATAGTATAGTACCTGCTGTTTATTTATAAGCAGCTCCCAGGAAATGCCATCATGTTTCCATAGATGTGTAGTAAACTTCAGATTACTTCAGCTTTTCTAGGTAAGAGTATCTGATCACACTGGGTCACCTAGAGTGGATTCTCCTGGGGTGAACAGCCTGGAGTAAGGACTGGTGTTTCTTGTCTAGCTTTGTTCTGGCTCATTCTGCAGTCCCCTAACATGTCAGTTGTTCCCTGTCACCTGATTAATTGCTGAACACTCACTCATTGTGTGCTTCACTGATCACATGCCAAGAACTTTTGGCAGCTCTTGGGAACATGCTCTCCACGTGCCTCCTGGTAACTGTTGGACAACTAGAAGTTCCTAGTTGTTATGAGAACTTTGATCCAGAACCTGCAACACATGCCAGAGACCAGGGATGGGGTAGTTGAGCAGCTGACGGGTGAAATGTAGCTATTCAGATTGTTAGTTGGTCAGCAGTCAGAAATAGAGTAGGCATGTGACTCTAAAAAGTGGTTTTTGAAGAGGATTATGATGGTTGGCTATGGACTTCATAGTTTGTAGACAAAATAATTCTAACTTCTTTTTGAGGAAGAGTCATAAAAATACAAAATCTCCTTTACTATCTTCTCTTTATGATCTCTAAAAGTTGACATTTCTCAGGGCTCAGTCCTTAGCCTTCTGTATTTATTTTCCACACAATCTCATGTGATCTCTTGTTTTAAATGCCATCTGTTCTCCCAAATTTACAATTTCTTTACTTTGGTCTCTCCCAGGAGTTCTCCCAGGAGTTCTAGACTTATTTTTATGTCTTTTCAACATCTCCATTTTGGAGTCTAATAAACATTTCAAACTTAATATGTCTAAAATGTAAATCTTGAACTTTTCTCCCTGTGTAGATGATATACGCAGTTGTTCCTGGCCAAAAACTCAAAGTCATGTTGGACTTTTTCTTTCATATCCCATATCCAGTCCATTAGTAAGGCTTATATGCCTTCCTTTCAAAATGTATCCCAAATTACCCCTACCCCACTCCTCACCCTTACTGCCCTATTATAAGTTGCCTAGGTGATAATAATCATCTTCTAACTGGCCTTCCTTATCTCCTCGTTGTATCTCTCCATTTAATCCTCCATATAGGAGTAAAAGGTGTTTTTGTTGTTGTTGTTTTTTGTTTTTTTTAATGTTAAACAGTTTCTGTCATTCCTCTGTTCAGAACCCTTTGGTGGCTACCCAGCACACACAGTATAAAATGTTGTCTCACATGTTCTACCAGACCTGCTGACTTTATCTCCTGTCACTCACTCTCTTGCTCACTCTCCTCTAGCCACACTTGCCTTCTTGCTGTTCCTTAGATACTCCCAAGTCCATTTGTAATCAGCTAACTTCCCCCAGTTCCGTGATCCCACACCCCTCCCTCCAACCAGTCTAGCCTGGTACCAGTGGAGGTAGATTTAGAGAGAAGAAAAGTGCACATCCAAGACTCTGTAGCACATGCAGTGGTAGAGTCACAATAAAAATATCACAGCTTTAGCATTCCTAGTTTCTGTAATTTGAATGCTTTCAAGTGTAAGAGGGACTGGATTTAGAGCTACAGAAAGTCATAGCTAGAGTCAATGGGGAAAAGTTACAGAGAGAGATTTCTGCTCAGTTTAAAGAGTGCTACAAAGAGACTTAGACTCCCACACAATAATAGTGGGGAACTTTAACACCCCACCGTCAATATTAGACCAAGTGGTCCAGATCTGTCAAAGATCAGATGGTTGTAGATGCATGATGTTATTTCTGAGGCCTCTGTTCTGTTCCATTGGTCTGTATATCTGTTTTGGTACCGTACTATGCTGTTTTGGTTCCTGTAGCCTTGTAGTATAGTTTGAAGTCAGATAGCATGATGCCTCCAGCTTTGTTCTTTTTGCTTAGGATTGTCTTGGCAATACGGGCTCTTTTTTGGTTCCATATGCAGTTTAAAGTAGTTTTATCCAATTTTGTGAAGAAAGTCAGTGGTAGCTTGATGGGGATAGCATTGAATCTATAAATTACTTTGGGCAGTATGGCCATTTTCACGATATTGATTCTTCCTATCCATGAGCTTGGAATGAAAGCTGAAATTACTCCTTGTTCCATAAGCTGCAGGATGGATATCATGTTAGCAGGCGTGTAAACAACATTAATGTCCTTGTACATATCCATTAGAGCTGTTGGGTGACTAGGTGCATTTTCATTGAGCAATAATATTTTGAAAGGAATCTTTTTCTCTGAACAGTGACTCTCAACAGTGGGCTTAAACTATTCAGTAAACCATACTGTAAGCAGACATGCTGTCATCCAGGCTTTGTTGTTCCATTTACAGAGCAGAGTAGATTTAGCGTAAGTATTCACAGCCCTAGTATAATTCTTAATGGCCTCAGTGCAAATGAAACAGCCTTATATTCGAAGAAGATGCAATATAAGACTTCCATAGCTAGAGAGGGAAAGTCAATGCTTGGCTTCAAAGCTTCAAAGAGAAGCTGACTCTCTTACTAGGGGCTAATGCAGCTGGTGACTTGAAGTCGAAGCCAATGTTCATTTACCATTTTAAAAATCGTATATACTAGAAATATGGATAAACTTCAAAATCATTATACCGAGTAAAATAAGCCAGATACAGAACACCACAACTGATTCCATTTATTGCTCTAGGTTAGTATATCAGAAGTGTGAGAAAAGATACATTTACTGTATGATGACGAACAGTGGACAAGTTGTTGCATGCAGCTAAGGGTGGGTTGTGATTGATCTGGAGGCAGTACAAGGGAACTTTTTGGGATGATAGTTGTGTTCTATATCTTGATTCTGGCAGTAATTATGTGGAGATACAAATTTGTCCAAGCCCACTGAAAGGTACACTTAAAATTTATGTATTTTATTGTATATAAACTATTATCTCAGTAACATTGCTTAAAAAAACCCGGTACACAAATTTTGAAAGTTGTTTTATTAGCAAAAGATTAACTTCTGTCTAATGTTAGAAGACCTTTGTGTAATGCTAAAACTTAGTCACCCTGAAAAATCCATTTAGATAAATCAGTGTATACAATATACATTAAAAAATGAATTAAAAGCCCTTAAATAAGGAAAGAGAGTATAGAGTAGATGAATTCTCAGTATACTTTCTAGTCTGTGGTTTGATGTATTGGAATCCTCAGAATGTACTGATGTACATTTCCAGTTTCTTGAATTGATGTTTGGTAATACCCTTGACACTAAGAAGCAGCCAGATAAAATGAAATAATTACAGTGTTTTCTTGGTTCTGCTTTCTTGTTCTTAACTTCTTGAGTTGAATTTTATTTCTTGTTTTTTAACTAGAAAAACTGGTTAGAAGACATACCAGTATCCCTTAGAATCTTTTTTTCTTTTTTTTTTTTTTTGAGATGGAGTCTCACTCCGTCGCCCAGGCTGGAGTGCAGTGGCATGATCTCGGCACACTGCAACATCTGCCTCCCAAGTTCAAGCAGTTCTCTGCCTCAGCCTCCCAAGTAGCTGGGACTACAGGCGCCTGCCACCATGCCCAGCTAGTTTTTGTATTTTTAGTAGAAACAGGGTTTCACCATATTGGCCAGGCTAATCTTGAACTCCTGACCTTGTGATCTGCTAGCCTCAGCCTCCCAAAGTGTTGGTATCACAGGCGTGAGCCACTGCGCCCGGCCCAGAATCTACTCCTTCTTTTAGGAATGGATCCCCTAGAGTTTAGCTAAGCACATGACTGCCCATCTAGAAACTGTGCTCCTCTGCTTCTTTTGCAGCAAAGTGTGGCTGTGTGACTAATGAGAGGTGAATGGTAATGTGTGTAAGGTCACCTCATTTAAGACAAGCCACTTACCCTAGACTTTCTTTTTTCCTTTTCTGCTGGCTGGGATGTTACACCAGTTACAGTAGCCATCTTAGTTGGGAACTACGTTGGAAACCACATGGAAGATGGCAGAGCCAGCCTGGGTCCACAAATGATCTTGTGAAACCTTCCCGTCACCCTGTATTTTGACATGAAAAAGAAGATTTTCTTTCTCACTTGAGCTACTTTTGAGTCTCTTTGTTATGGCAGAAAATTTATACACTAATATAAAATGGAAAGCATTTCAGAGTTTTAAGTTTTTCTTTATACTGTTTGGCTGTATTTTCTATATATTGGTATGGTATTCTCAATTAAAGTAGTTTTTAAAATAGCATATGATTACATGCCATGAGTTCCTTTTTGATTGATAATTTAGGAGAATGTTTTGCAAATTTTCAAGTTACTTTTAAGCTTTTGGTACTAATTATTAATAGAATAGTATTAATAAAATGATTATTAATATATGGCATTCTAATTATTAATAGAATGATTATTAATATATGGCATTCTGCTTTTCTAGATTTTTATGGTTGTATTTCTGGACTAGCTTATGATCAGTTTTGGTAAAGTTACACAGACCTTTTTAAAGAAGTTTTCTTCAGGAGATACCTAAATACTTACTGTGTTGTTGAACTTTATTATTTTTTTTGTCTGATCTCTCAAACGCTTAAAGTTGTAAATCACTGATTTCTTCCATTAATTTTAATTATTTATATTTCTATAAGTTTTTATTTTGGTGTGTGTGTTAATGTGTTATTTACTGTCAACATCTCAATTGAGGATTATAGCTGTTATTAGAGTAATATGACTTCTTTTTTTTTTCATTAAATAAAGGGTCTTGCTTTGTCACCCAGGCTGGAATACAGAGGCATGATCATAGCTCATTGCAGCTTCCAAACTCTAAGGATCAAGTGGGCAATCCTCCTGGCTAGCTGGGTCTATTGTTGTGCCACTACACCTGGCTAATTTTTCTTTTTAATTTTTTGTAGAGACGGGGCCTCGCTATATTGCCCAGGCTGGTCTTGAACTTCTGGCCTCAAGCAGTCCTTCTGGCCTAGCCTCCCAAAGTGCTGGGATTACAGGTGTGTGCCACTGCACCCAGCTATGACTTTCTAATTTATGACTTGTGTTTTGTTTTAGCTGACATTGATATTGCTACCTTAGTTTATATTTCTCCATAAATCTGTGCTTCCTGTTATATTTCAACTTTCTTTGTCATTACTTTTATGTATGTTTCCTAAAAGTAGAACATAGTTAGATTTTATTTTTTGTCCTATAAAGAACTATGTCCTTTGTCCCTTAACAAATATTTAATGCATTTAAATTTGTTTCCAAATTGTTCTAATTGGTTTTACTTTATTGATCTTGTTTTCAGCTTTCTGTTTGAAATTCTTCCTTGTTTTCATTGTGTTTTGAATTTTTTGCTGTTTTAATTTAAAGTTTTGTGTTTAATTTGGTTTTCATTTTTAACTTTGGTTCATCTAAGAGGCTTTGAAATCCAAGGATTATTTTAAAGATTTTTTTTTAACTTTAAATTTATGTGATACCTATCATTAACAGTCAAGAATAGGATGGTATCTCTTGATTTCCCTCAGAATCAAATGAGAAATTTAATATGTTTTACTTCTCTGCTTCTCTGTTTTCATTAATATGATCTAAGATTTTTAACTCAGACTGTTACTAAATTATAATTTTAAATTTATGCACAATTTCTTTTATTAACTTTTATATGGGTGTAAAGATTATGAGAACCCTAAGTTGTCACAACCTTAATTTCCACTTTTTCAAGTAAAAGGAATCTTAAACCATCAAAATTATACTCTGATATCCTATTACTCATTATCTTCTTGATTTATTTTCATATTATCTCTTTAAAAAATACTGTTTTCATTTTTCCTGTTGCCCACATTTGAACTATTTCTTTGCTCCTTAGTCTAGGAGAAAAGAAATAGAAATAGTCAGATTTGAAATTAAAATACCAAATTATGTATTTGGTATTTTCTATAGCGAAGTCTAAGGTCTGGAACATGTTTTGGATTATTGGATTAACAGATTTTATGGTGATGGGTTTTATGGAGAGAATTACCAGTTATTTAGTAGCTTCATAAGCTTGTTTTCTAGGATGTCCCTGTCAGTTACTGCATCAGGTAACACAGGACCTGGCACTCAGATTCTCATTAATATTTGTTCAGTGACAGGAGCTGTCCTCTGTTGCTTTCGAGTCTCTAAGACTGTTTTCCCCATCTTGAATGTGCCTAGTCATCTGACCTCCTCTCAAATGGGCACCAACTTCATTCTCTCGATATAATAAGGGACCTCGTATGGGGCTTTCCTATTTTTTTTTTCAGAACATGCTTGAGGACCATTTAGGGAGGGAGGGTCTTAGAGGACATTCAATCTTGTCTTGGAAACAGTGGGGAAGGAAGAACTCTGTAGCAGTTGCTAGGGGTAATATTATATCTTTAAGAAAACAATGCTGTTGCTAAGTTATTTTTAGACATAGAAGGTTTCTCTTTAATTTTTTTTTCTTTTTTAGTGGATGATTATGTAGCTAGTCTACCAAGAGGTAGGGAGTGAAGTAAAGCTGAGAACAGCCTCTCCAGGATTATGAGGTCAGGATGAAGTTCTTGGCAAGAGACTCGATTTAGTGTGGTATTCTGGAAAGCACATGGGCTGAGGAGGCAGGAGACCTCTAGCTTTGGTTCTCTGTGACTGTGGCAAACCATTTAACTTTTGTGAGTCTCAGACTAGATTTATTGAATGAGGAATCTGACTCAAAGATCCTTTCTAACTTTAAAATTCTGTGTCTGACCAGAGGACCAGGGTAGAACAAGGAGGTTTCTACTCGATAGCATTTTTATTTTTAATTTCATTTTGTAAAGTCAAGAGGAATAAATCATTTATCTTACTGCTTTGAACAGGAGGATTAGAAGAAGGAATCATATGTGGCTCATGTGTCTATGTTCTGACCTTGTATTAGGTAAGTGACATGACGCATGTTGCAATCAGTTTTCCCTATTGTAACACATGGAAATAATCTGGTACTAGAATGACTCAGAGGAATGTTTGTTGTTGTTGCTTGTTCTGTTTTTGTTTTCTTGAAACAAGATTTTATTCCATCACCCAGGCTAGAGTGCAATAGCTTGATTATAGCTTACTGCAGCCTTGAACTCCCAAGCTAAAACGATCCTCCCACCTCAGTCCCCTGAGTAGCTGGGACTACAGGCGCCCATCACCAGCCTCGGATAATTTTTTATAGAGACAAGGTCTCCCTGTCTTACACAGGCTGGTCTCAAGCTCTTGGTCTCAAGCAATCCTCCTGCCTTGGTCTCCCGAAATGTTGGGATTACAGGCCTGAGCACCTGCACCTAGCCGGGAATGTTAAATCACCATTTTTTCCCTGGAGAAAAGTTGACAAAAATATTTATCTAGATTCCCAGAAGGTTATCACCTTTTCCACTGGGATATGTGTGTATCTCAAAATTGAGGATGCTGGGAGGTGGGCCTGTGGTATGCTACCACTCAGCTATCAGGCTGCAGGTCACATTGAACATCTTTCATTGAACTCCTGAGTGGTGAAACGGCTGCTAGCACTAAAGTTATGTTTCACAAGGGCAGTAACAGGATGCTGCCCTAGCTGGCTATCTGTCATAAGTGGAGCTGGGCATGGTCACACGCAGGGGGGCAGAGAGAGTTTTCAAATAATGAACATGTCACAGTTGTGAAAGAGCTGGGGACGAGTGCTGACTGAATAAAATCTATGCAGCAAAGGGTGACTCTTTTTGAAGAAAGGCTTTGTTCTGCCCGGATTCTGGAGGAAGAGCCACCAACAAAGGCTCCATCCAGAACAGCACAGAAAAGACTGGACAGCAGACTTTGGTTGCTTTTCTTCTCTGTAGTTATCACATTGAGAATTAAAAAATAGTTGAAAAGTTTTATTTCCCTCTATCAAGAGCTTCCAGGGGTGGGAGAGAGTTGTTTCATTTCAGAAATGTGTTTCGTTTTAGTAAACACATATCATGAGTTGAATAAATGTAAATAAAATTCAAAATAAATTAGAAACTTGAATTTAAAAATGTATGTGACAGGCTTTTAAGTGCCACTGTATGTTAGGCCCTGGTAGGGATGCGGAGATCAGCATTCATTAAAGTCTGCCCTCTGGAACTTCGGTGAGGCCAACAGATAAATGGCTAATATTTATTATGTTTCATTCAGTTTTTGTGGAGCATCTACTCTATGCCAGGCAATAGGACTTACAAAGTAAGGCAGAGAAGATCGAGTCTCTGGTCTCAAGGCATTTATGGTCCTGAGGGATACAAGTAAATAGGTAACTAGAGGGCCAGGTACATGAGGGCATACAGGGGAGAATACTAGAATGTGTGGGATTGACTGTGTTCTGAGATTAGAATGAAGCAGCCTCAAGGTGCCCATCCTTTCAGATTTCTAGAATCTTTAAGTCTTCTAGAACTACAGAGTTAACTGCTAGAGGAAACATTATTGTATGTTTTTGTAGGAATAGCTGCTTTATATTAATGATCCATAGCTGAGCATCTGGAAGGAAAAAAAATTGTTGATACATGTGCTTTCTGTTTTCAGCTGATGATGATGATGATGATGACTGAATTGCCCTCTACTAGCTGCAAATTATATCTACAGTTTTAAATTTGAAATTATAGGGAGACACCTTTTGATCAAACATTGTTCCCCATTAAGTTACGGTAAAAGTCTTTCTTGAACTTTTAATCTATTTAAAAGAGATTGCATGGCTTCCCATAATCATTGAATCCCACGGCTCTTTGAGGTAGGGATTTCTCATTCAGCCCAGTGTCCTCCTGTTCAAGTACGAGGCTGCTTTCTCTCTGTCATCATTGAAGTGTTGGTCTTTTTGGACAACAGTAGAGGCCTGTAATTTATTTTAAGCTGGATTTGTAAATTGAAGGGGCCCAGGCTGAGTCTAGCCCATGGTGCATGTGGCTTACCTCCATGCCTGAGCCACAAAAGGCCCACTATTTGCTGTTTTCAGGGAGTTAATAAGAGCTTTTGTGACATAGTTTATATACACTTTATTGGCTAAAATCTAGATGATGTGAAGGAAAAAAGAATAGGTTGCAAAAGTCAAAGTTATGGCTGTGAACTAGAAGAAAAGTTAAAAATATGAAAACTGGCACAAATGGTACAAACAAGAATTAGACATTAGCAAGAGCATAGAAGCAGAGGTTTTTAAATTATAGCACCCCTTAAGACATTTGAAATTCTTATAATGATTTAAAATAGGCAAACCTTTGGTCTTAGAAAGAATGAAGGGGCCTGGAGTGGTGACTCATGCTTGTAATCCCAGCACGTTGGGAGGCTGACGCAGGTGGATCATGAGGTCAGGAGATTGAGACCATCCTGGCTAACACAGTAAAACCCCATCTCTACTAAAAATACAAAAAATTAGCCAGACGTGGTGGCGGGCGCCTGTAGTCCCAGCTACTCAGGAGACTGAGGCAGGAGAGTGGCATGAACCCAGGAGGCAGAGCTTGCAGTGAGCCAAGATCGCACCACTGCACTCTAGCCTGGGCGACAGAGCAAGACTCCATCTCAAAAAAAAAAAAAAAAAAAAAAAGAAAAAGAATCAAGGGCTCTACTTTCTGTGTGTAGTTTATTAAATGTAAACACATACAAAATTTAAGGGGAAAAGGTAATCTTTTTATGTGAAACTGTTTTGCTTTATGACTTCCAAGACTTTGAAAGCCTCTTTGCACTTTGCGTGGTTTTAAAACTTAATAAAATTGTTGGGGGGTGGCATAAGCAGATATTTTTAATATAGCAATTAGGAATATCATAAAGAAGATTATTAAAGCAGTTTGTAACATAAGCCTTTGATAGTATTACTAAATAAAATGAGGTTTTAGAAATTGGAACATGTTAACTACAAAAAACAGTAAACTTTTTTTCATGTAATACTGAAATCAACTACGGAATTGAACAAACTTACTATGATTTTCCTTTTTAAAATAAAATTATTTATAGAGGAAATTCATGAATACTTTCCCTTTGTTAAAAAACAAAAAAAACAAAAGACGTTTATATCAGGCTAAAGTTCCATTTGACTACCACCCTTCTGTCTTCCCAGAGATCATCATTTTGCTATTTATTCTTCAAAATCATCTTCTAAATATTTTTAAGCATATATATGTTTACATACCACAGATGTATATGTTTTTTGTTGATGTTTAAACACAGAATGTTGATTGCTGGTTCATTTTAAATATGGCCTTCCATTGTTATGTTTTATTTTTAATACTTCTGCAGTATTACTAATAGCAGTTGACACTTACTGAGTAGTTACTATGGGCTAGGCAGGATGCTTAGCATTTTTCATATAATTTAGCCTTATCTTCATAATAACCTTCAGGAGTAAAATAGTTGGTTTTATATGAATAAAATTCTACCTTCAATGTACCTTTCATTTACAGTAAATTACTAATGCCAGTAGTTTAGCATTCTTTAATTAGATTTCAATACCAAAACATTTGGAATGATTTTTTTAAATTGCTAAGACTGTAACTGCTAGTTCTGTTACATTTTTTATTCTTGTGCGGTTGGCCTTTACCAAGGCCGCAGAGTCAGGTGTCTGCTTGCTAAACCAGAAAGCTGGAGATATGAAGGTGATTCTTGCTCAACTTTTAGGAATGAAGTGGTAGTATGTGTCCTATTTGACTGATTTTAAATGAGGAACAGACAGCCTGAGACATTTCCTCACTAGTTAATGGTTTGAAAAGCCTATGCCTGTGATGATGTCCATTTTGGGGACAGTTATAGGATACAAGACTTAGATTGAAGGTGGTTCCCTTTTGAAAGAAGTCTTTCATTGTGCCCTTGGTTATACTGGTATGAAGAAATAAAGGCTGCTGCAATAGGAACTCCAAGAATTTTTATGAGAATTGGTAGAAAGGGGTATTGGGTAGATTGAGAGTAAAAAATGTTGTGCTTATGTATATGCTGATTTTGGAGTTTGGGTGAGGATATTTTCCACATTTCATGACAAAATAAAGAGCTGTTAGTGAATGGGAGAGCTCTCAGAAAGTTTTAAGTCTCTTTGCTGCTTAACTAACTGTGTGACTTTGAAGAGCTCCATGACACTGTTTTAATCAAATAATAATATTCACTTCATACAACTATAGGGTAGAAATTACATAAAGTACGTTAGACATTGCTAAGTGTTCTATAAATGTGCCAGTATTCGGTGGTATTCTTACCGTTTTCATTAACATAACTGTTGTCAAAATCTTCTACAGTTCACCTCTATACCAAAGACTTAACCTACTTGCTTCTATCCTTTATTACTTGAGAAAGGTTACTATATTAGGATTCTGTTATTTTCAGAATAGTAAAAGAGGACGTATCACCTTTTAACATTGAACAAATATTGAAGGCCTAATATATGTGTGTGTGTATGTATATATATATGTGTGTGTGTGTATGTATATATATGTGTGTGTATGTATATATATGTGTGTGTGTGTGTATGTATATATATGTGTGTGTGTGTGTATGTATATATATGTGTGTGTGTGTATGTATATATATGTGTATGTGTGTGTGTATATATATGTGTGTGTGTGTGTATGTATATATATGTGTATGTGTGTGTATGTATATATATGTGTGTGTGTATGTATATATATGTGTATGTGTGTGTGTGTATATATGTGTGTGTGTGTATGTGTATATATGTGTGTGTGTGTATGTATATATATGTGTGTGTGTGTATATATGTGTGTGTGTGTGTATATATGTGTGTGTGTGTATGTATATGTGTGTGTGTGTATGTATATATATGTGTGTGTGTGTATGTATATATATGTTTATGTGTGTGTGTATGTATATATATATGTGTGTGTGTGTGTATATATATGTGTGTCAGCCAGCATTTCTTCTGGCTGAATGCTAGTAAAGGAAAGATCATTTATATTAATAATAACTCTGGAGGAGAGGAGAAGGTCCCAATAAATATCATTTGCGAACGGTCTCAGTGAATATTTCATTGTCATCATTAGTCTTCATAGGCTTTTTAAAATCTTTTTTTGTCTTCAAGATTTAAAAATGATTATTAATAATATCTGTCCATTTATGCAAGTATTTGTAAGTAAATGAATTTGTAAATGGTTATGATGAGACACTAAAAAAACTGATAAAAACTTACCTGCTTTGGTTTGGTTTTGGTTTTGGTTATAATAGCTTTGAAGTCACAAATTACATTCAATGGGAGTATGAGGTTTTTATGTTTAATAGGATGGAACATGGGTTAAAAATGCTAAGAAGTGCTCATTTCCAGAGTATGCTCTCATTTTCAGCTGAGGAGACTGAGCTCCACTGAGTCTGCATTTGGTGTACTTCGGGGTCCACATTCTAATGGGGAACTGATTCTTGCTGGAAACCCAATCAGAAGTCTGGTTTATTCTGGGTTTGTTTAAAATTTTCCTTCCCACTGTTCTATTTTCCTAATATAAGTATTATAGCAATTTAGAATTCATGGAAAGAATGAGCGCCTTTAGCTTCTTACAGTGTCATGAGACTGCATATTTGTGATTCAGTGTTCGAGAAATTAAACATCAGTTGTTTAAGGCAACTAGGAAGTCTACAGTTTAATCTCATTTACTGTTATTTAGTGATACGCCGTTTAGTATATGAAAACACTGTGGGTATAGGCTGTTTCTTGAAGCAGACTATGTGTGCTTTGGGGGGGGGCACTTTGCTAGGGGAAGAAATCTTTTGGTTTTTTTGTTCCCTCTTCTGGAGAGTTCTGAAAGTCTGTCCTTTTGACTTTTATTGGCAATTGTCATTGTCATCTCTATATTCTTTTATTTTTTTTACTTACTCTGTGGTAAACCATCTCTAGCCTGCAGTTATACCAATGAAAAAAAATCTTACTTCAAAGTGACCCATGAAATTCCATTCTATATTTTAAACGTGTCATATTGGAAATGCCACTTTTTTCTCCATTGTATTTTGTTACCCTAACCCGTGCCCTCACCATCTGAGGACTGTATATTTTTAAAATTAATAGCTCTCATGCTCACTGGTTTGTGGAAACTGAGCATTTCCCTGTTACCCAGAGGCAGTTGTGGTAAAAGTATCTTGTTTTCTTCAGATCCCAACCATGGGTCTCTAAAGGTATCTAAGATCTGTACGGTCACATCTGCTTTTCCAAGTAACAGCTAGAAATATTTTACCTGGCCTTCACTATAGCTAGGCTATAATAAAGTTTACAATCAGAGGCTGGACGCAGTGGCTCACACCTGTAATCCCAACACTTTGGGAGGGCTAGGCGGGCGGATTACCTGAGGTCAGGAGTTTGAGCCAACCTGACCAACATGGAGAAATCCTGTCTCTACTAAAAATACAAAATTAGCCGGGTGTGGTGGTGCATGCTTATAATCCCAGCTTCTCAGGAGGCTGAGGCAGGAGAATCGCTTGAACCCGGGAGGCGGAGGTTGTGGTGAGCCGAGATCGCGCCATTGAGCTCCAGCCTGGGCAACAAGAGCAAAACTCCGTCTCAAAAAAAAAAAAAGTTTACAATCAGTTAAATTCTCTCTAAGCTTCTGGCTTAGAATACTGAAGAAACTTTTATATAGAGTAGACAAAGGATAGAGTAGGAATTTCTGATTTGATTGTGTGTTATTGTGGAAAGAATGTTTTCCCTACAGACTGACTAGGAACAAGATGTTTAAACATAAGCCAGGGTGGAGACCTGTTTGGTCAGCTTTATAGGAGCCATGTTTCCCTACTTAGGATGAGTTTGCCAACTATCCCATCAACCTACCCCTGCCTGATCCTTCAAGTGTCTTTGGAATTTTTACTTAGGGCGATGTTGGGTAAGGCAGTGATATAGTACATATGTATCAGTTAGGCTAGAGGCTGTTTTGTGGAGCAGCATGATTTTATCATGCCATTATAAATTTATGCTGTGCTCTGTGTGTGTGTGTGTGTGTGTGTGTGTGTGTGTGTGTGTGGTCTTTTTTTCCCTTTTTCCCAATCCCTCTCTGCTCTTGGCTTGTATATTCACATAACTGGGCAGCAGCAGGATTTCATTTATCACAGGCGGTGGGAGAGGGTACAGAGATATGAAAGGGTTAGTGTTCACATTTCCTGTGTAGTTCCTTCTGATCTTACTGAGTTGTAATTCCTTTCTTGATGTTAAACATTCCCAGGCTCCAATAACCTTCTGGCCTGCTTGCACTGGCCAAGTGTGTCCCAGGTGATCATGTAGGCGAACCTCCTGTTTTTAAGACAAGAAATCGCTCTTTCCTTCATGAGATAGGCTAAATATTCATTCCTTTGCAGTCCCAGAAGAAATCCTTTAATTTAAAACAACAACAGAGCAGTAACATATTAGTTTTAAAATTAAAATTTAGCAGCCATATTTGTTGTCAGGTTAATTTTGTAGATTTTTGAATCTGTTCATTGGTGGTTTAGTGAGTTTCTGGTGGAATGAAACCATATTGATACTTTAAAGATTACATCCTTTCTTAAAACACACTTTAAAATTGGGTTTTAATTCTAAAAGGATAAAATTTTGGCCCTACCATCTTACTTTTAGCCTACTTATCAGTAGATCATTTTAAGTTGCCTCAGATGCAAAGCAGCTTAGCTGAAACTACAATATTTCTGCTTTTCTTTATTAGTCAGCTCTTAGAAGTTTATAGTTGAGCATTGGGGAGATACTTATTTCCTTTTTCTCTGGTTTTGAAAGTATATACCGGCTCATCTTTTTTCCTGCAATTTAAAATATATAAATTTTTGTGGTTGGCAAAAAGGCTTTCTATTTTTGCCTTTTTCTCTAAAGTTTTAGAAGAAAATATTACACCATGAAGCATAAGAATGGGTCAGCAGCTAATTTACAGGGACAAGGAGTACTTTTGCCAATGCTGCCTTAATCTCAGGTAAAGAGCTTCTGTTTGGACAAGGCTCCAAGGGTAAGTTTACTCTTACTGCTTATAGCACATCTCTGTGTCTCAGTCAACACCTTGGGAACCTAGGGGCTTGGGGACTGAAATGAAACAGTATCTCTTTGAAGGAGTTTCTAGGGTAATTTTAAGTTTGCTAGTGTTTAGGCAAAGTAAACTGTCTGCGTTGCTCTAAGCAATGAGATTAAATATTTCCAGTGTACCTTAACTGTCTGGAATACAGTTTTACAGGGGGTGGGTAGATGAATTTTTGGATTAAATCTGTTTAAATCCGCTTTAGAGAGCCAACATGAATTGTTGATATTAATCATTTGCCTTTAGTTCCCCAGTGGCCTAATACAGAGCCTGGCACACAGTAGGTTTTCTTTTCTTTTTTTTTTTTTTTTTTGAGATGGAGTTTTGCTCTGTCCCCCAGGCTGGCGTGCAGTGGCGCTATCTCAGTTCACTGCAGCCTCCACTTAACAGGTTCAGGTGATTCTCCTGTCTCAATCTCCTGAGTAGCTGGAACTACAGGTGCCCACCACCACACCCGGCTAATTTTTTGTATTTTTAGTAGAGATGGGGTTTCACCGTGTTAACCAGGATGGTCTCGATCTCCTGACCTCGTGATCTACCCGTCTCGGCCTCCCAAAGTGCTGGGATTACAGGCGTGAGCCACTGTGCCCGGCCCCTTGATTCTTTTTAAGACCAAAAGTTTGCCTATTTAAAATCATTTTTTCTTTTTTTGAAACAGGAGCTCACTCTGTCACCCAGACCATAGTACAGTGGCATGATCATAGCTCGTTGTAGCCTCAAACTCCTGGGCTCAAGTGCTCCTCCCACCTCAGCCTCCTAAGTACCTGAGATTACAGGCAAATGCCACTAAGCCCTACTTATTTTTTTCTTTTTTTATTTTGTAGAGACAGGGTCTCGCTATATTGCCCAGGCTTGTCTAGAACTCCTGTTCTCAAGTGATCCTCCCACCTTGGCCTCCAAAGTGCTGGGTAATTTTAGGCAGTGGTTTTCAAAAATGATTTATTGAATGAATGAATGAGACTGCTGGATTACTTTCGTAGATTCTTTTTTTTTTTTTTTTTTTTTACAATATTGCTAATAGTAAAGAGTGATTCATTTAGTACGTACATCTTTGTATTTTCAAAAATCATTTCAACTTTTATTTTAGATTCAGGGGTTACATGTGCCACAAGACTTGTTACATGGGTACATTATGTGATGCTAAGGTTTGGGGTGTGGATGATCCTGTCACCTAGGTACTGAGCATAGTACCCAGTAGTTACTTTTTCAGCTCTTGCCTCCCTCCTCCCTCTCTCCTTCCTCTAGTAGTCCCCGGTGTCTATTGCTGCCATCTTTGTGTCCATCTGGACCTAATGTTTCACTCCCACTTATAAGTGAGGACATGCAGTACTTAGTTTTCTGTTCCTGAGTTAATTCACTTAGGATAATGGCCTCCAGCTGCATCCATGTTGCTGCCAGGGACATGAGTTTATTTTTTTATGGCTGCATAGTATTCCATGATGTATATATACCACGTTTTCTTTGATGGACATCTTGGTTGATTCCATGTCTTTGTTATCGTGCATAGTGCTGTCATGAACATAGGAGTTCATGTGTCTTTTTTGTAGAACGATTTATTTTCCTTCAGGAAATGGGATTGCTGGTTGAATGGTAGTTCTGTTTTTAAGTTCTTTGAGAACTCTCCAAACTGCTGTCCACAATGGCTGAGCTAATTTACATTCCCACCAGCATAAGAATTCCCTTTTCTCTGCAGCCTCACCAGCATATTATTTTTTGGCTTTTTAATAATAGCTATTCTGACTGGTGTGAGATGGTATCTCATTTTAGTTTTGATTTGCATTTCTCTGATGATTAGTGATGTTGAGCATTTTTTCATGTATTTGTTGGCTGCTTTTATGTATTCTTTTGAGAAGTGTTTGTTCATGTCCTTTGCTCACTTTTTAATGGGGTTATTTGCTTGTTGAATTGCTTAAGTTCCTTATAGATTCTGGATATTAGACCTTTGTTAGATGCATAGTTTTTTAAAATATTTTCTCCCATTCCATAAGGTCTGTTTATGCTGTTGATAGTTTCTTTTGCTATGCAAAAGCTCTTTAATTAGGTCTCACTTGTCAATTTTTTTTGTTGCAGTTGCCTTTGAGGTCTTAGCTACAAATTCATTGCCAAGGCCAGTGTCCAGAATGGTATTTCCTAGGTTTTTTTCTAGGATTTTTATAGTTTGAGGTCATTGTTCCATATGTGTGTGACTGTGTGCATGTCTACAAATATTACTTTCATCCTTCCTATTAATCTGTAATGGTATATACTGTTCAGAGTCCTTTTATCATTGAACAGTTAATTTCCTCACAACATTCTGTGCCCAAGTCCTTAGGTGATCTATACCTGGCTGACCTAACTGTGACACTACTTGGTCATAGAAAAAAAGATTACATTTAGTTATCAATTAAAGATAATCTGTTAACATTTCCTGAAACTAATAAGCAAATTCATTGTTCTCATAATGGAAAAATACATTTTCCCCCAAGAATTAACTATTCCTAGGAAGAGCGCTGAATACTAATGTCCATCAGTCAACAAATACTTGCAGAATGCTAGTGTAAACAGCATTGTGCCTGGTATTGTGGGCTCTCCAGAAATGTGCACCACCCTGTTCCTGCCATCTGAAGTGTCCTAGACTTCTCAACAAAGAGGATATGGACACTCATCAAGTTAAACAACCACCTAAAGTACGTTAAATATAGTTATGAGCCAAGTGAGAGGCATGGACGAGAATCAAGTAGCTTAGAGGAAGGCGAAATCATTTTTACTTGAATTAGAGAGTGATGAAAGATTTAATGGAAGCTTGACTAGGGCATTAAACAAATAGTTGGGGTTTGAGTATAAAGGAATAAGGCTATCTGACATTTATAAGTAAGGGTGACAGTTATCACACTTCCTGTGCCTAGGAGCAATGAAGAAACAACTAAAAAAAAAAAAAAAGCTTAAGTGTATGGTGGAACCTTTTCTTCATCAGTGACTTATTTGTTCCTTATTTTCTCCTAAAGTAGAATTTCAGAAAAGCTTCTGCCTAGGACATACAGCAGCTATTTTAGCTACTATAAAGATCACTTCAGTAGGAAATCCTCCCAGACTTTTCACCCAAGTAAAATTTCAGCAGAAAGACAGGAATAAGATATATTGAAAAGTTATTGTTCATGACTACAGTTTGATAATAAAGGCTTGATTCAATCTCATTGGCAAAAATTTTTTTTTTTTTTGAGATGGAGTCTCACTCTGTCACCCAGGCTGGAGGGCAGTGGTGCGATCTGCAACCTCTGCTGCCTGGGTTCACGGGGTTCTCCTGCCTCAGCCTCCCGATTAGCTGGGATTACAGGCACCTGCCACCGCACCTGGCTAATTTTTGTAGTTTTTAGTAGAGACAGGGTTTCACTATCTTGGCCAGACTGGTCTTGAACTCCTGAACTCCTGACTTTGTGATCCACTCGCCTTGGCCTTCCAAAGTGCTGGGATTACAGGTGTGAGCCACAGGGCCTGGCCTCATTGGCATATATACTAGCGCTCACTGCTGAGTTATATCTTGATTTGAATCCTAACATAAGGAGATATTTCCAAGTTCACTATTTTTTTACACATAGATAGGTGGCTATTGATATTTATCACTATAGATATATATCATAATTTGATAGGAGTTTCTATTAACCTCTTAAAGTTTCTGTTTTTTGTGTTTTTTTTTTTTTTTTGTTGGGGGGACGGAGTTTCACTCTTGTTGCCCAGGCTGGAGTGCAGTGGCACGATCTCAGCTCACTTCAACCTCCGCCTCCCAGGTTCAAGCAATTCTCCTGCCTCAGCCTTCTGAGTAGCTGGGATTACAGGCGCCCGCCACCATGCCCAGCTAATTTTTGTGTTTTTGGTAGAGACTGGGTTTCACCATGTTGGCCAGGCTGGTCTCAAACTCCTGACCTCAGGTGATCTGCCCACGTCGGCCTCCCAAAGTGCTGGAATTACAGGCGTGAGCCACCGTGCCTGGCCAATCTCTTAAAATTTCTTTCACAATAAAGCATTTACTAGTATTACAAACTATTTTAGTCCTGTATTTTGTTTTGTAAAGCAGATTTTAAAATGAATAGAATTTATATTGAGACCCTTTGATTATATTTACTTATTAAAAGCAAACCCATTAGTGCATTTTAGAGTCAAACATCTGTCTACTTGTATTCTTTTATTATATAGCTAAAGGAAAAATAATGCTGCACAGAAACGAAACCAGTTTTTCCAAAACAGTAAAGACAGAATGTTGAGACAGTCTGCTCACTTTAATTTTTATTTTATATTTTAGTCTTTTGGCCAGTAGCAAATTGATGTGACCTTGTGCATGTTTCTCTGAATATCTACACTTGTTCAACTGTATGAATTGCTGCCAGTGTGACAATGAGCCGGCAGCTATATCCAGCTTGCTTCTCACACTATATTTTTGTAAAGACCTAGATTCTTTCAAGATATTACTAAGTGATCCATGATTAAAGGTTTTGGTGGTTTGCTAATTTTAGGAAAGGTGGGAACCATCACAATGTATATTACATAGTGTATATTGGTATTTTATTTAACCCAGTGTTTCCCAAATGTATTTGAACTTAGAAACACCCACCCACTGTCTTTCTTCCTTCCAACTTCCTTCCTTTCTTACTTTATTTTTTAAGAATGCTTATTAAAATCTCTTATAGAACAAGTTTCAGGAAAGTACACTATGAAACTTTCATACACACATGCACGTTATTTAGATATGTTGCTTAAGTCTTTTTCTATTAATCTCCACCTTTTCTGGGGCATAGGTTGGGAGGAAGAAAGAAAATGAGTAACTTATAAGTTTTACTAGTTATTCTGATGTCAAGTTTAGTGGGAAAGAGGCTGAAGCTTCTATCTAAAATAAGGTTTGAGAATGATCTGAGTATTTTAAGAGTTCCTACTTTCTGTGTCTTCTATAGCTTGTTGCTCTGTATAAGCAGGAGTTGACAGAGCATAACAGAAGTTACCTCTATGGGAAAGAGTAAGGTGGGTTGGAGGTGAAATAAGACTTTTCCTTTTGGAACCTTAATAAGAAAAAGCAAATTAAAAGACCTAAATTGATGGAGAGAACCAGTAATTTACAACATAATTTCTTATTTCAAGCTTTTGTAAGTACTAGCCTCTCTGGTAGTTTTAAATGCATTTTGTTTAGAAAGTACCAAAATTTGTAAAACTTTTTTTTTTTAACAGGCTTATATAAAGTAAGATAAATCTGGTAAGATAAGAATAATATCTTTCGTCCTTTATCTTGTACATACCTGTTATTAATATACTATGCCATCATTGTCTATTTATGTGCTCAGTGGGCAACTGTATATTATTTTTCTCTGTATTTTTGGCACCTAACCTTGCACTGTGCCTGGTACATAGTAGGCATTCAGTAAATGTTTGTTGATGTGAGTGTGGGGGGTGGGAAAACTGAATTTTATAGTCAATCCTAGGGGAATACGTTAATGGTTGAAATCTTAAAAGGATTATGTTCTTTTGAAAACATCTTTAAAATTAGCCTATTTTATTTTTGTATTTATATCTATCTTGTCTAAGAAAGGATTTAAGGTGGTATTGATAAGTACACTTAGTACAGTGGGATCAAATACAATTTAAAATAAATGGGTAAAAGAACAAAATTGGAGGATTTATAAATCCCCGTTTCAAAACTCTATCTAAAGTGACAGTATTCAAGACAGCATGGCCGTGGCATAGGATAAGCATATAAATCAATGGAGAGGAATTGAGAGTCCAGAAATAAACATTTACATTTTTGGTCCATTGATTTTTGAAAGAGCTGCTAAGACAAATAGAGAAAGGGTTATATTTTCAACAAATGGTGCTGGAAAAATTGGATATCATATACAAAAATTAACTACCTCACAATCACCATACAAAAAAATTAGCTGAAAATGAATTATAGGCCTAAATGTAAGAGCTAAAATTATAAAACTTATAAAAGAAAGCATAGAAGAAACTTTATAACCTTGGATTAGGCAGAATTGTTAGGTATGACACCAGAAGCATGAGCCATAAAGACTAAACCAGGAAGAAGTTGAATCCCTGAATAGACCAATAGCAGTCTCTGAAATTGAGGCAATAATTAATAGCCTACCAACCAAAAAAAGTCCAAGACCAGACGGATTCACAGCCAAATTCTACCAGAGGTACAAGGAGGAGTTGATACCATTCCTTCTGAAACTATTCCGATCAATAGAAAAAGAGGGAATCCTCCCTAACTCATTTTATGAGGCCAGCATCATCCTGATACCAAAGCCTGACAGAGGCACAACAACAACAAAAAAAGAATTTTAGACCAATATCCCTGATGAACATCGATGCAAAAATCCTCAATAAAATACTGGCCAACCCAATCCAGCAGCACATCAAAAAGCTTATCCACCATGATCAAGTGGGCTTCATCCCTGGGATGCAAGGCTGGTTCAACATACGCAAATCAATAAATGTAATACAGCATATAAACAGAACCAAAGACAGAAACCACACGATTATCTCAATAGATGCAGAAAAGGCCTTTGACAAAATTCAACAGCCCTTCATGCTAAAAACTCTCAATAAATTCAGTATCGATGGAACGTATCTCAAAATAATAAGAGCTATTTATGACAAACCCACAGCCAATATCATACTGAATGGGCAAAAACTGGAAGCATTCCCTTTGAAAACTGGCACAAGACAGGGATGCCCTCTCTCACCACTCCTATTCAACATAGTGTTGGAAGTTCTGGCTAGGGCAATCAGGCAAGAGAAAGAAATCAAGGGTATTCAGTTAGGAAAAGAATAAGTCAAATTGTCCCTGTTTGCAGATGACATGATTGTATATTTAGAAAACCCCATTGTCTCAGCCCAAAATCTCCTTAAGCTGATAAGCAACTTCAGCAAAGTCTCAGGATACAAAATCAATGTGCAAAAATCACAAGCATTCTTATACATCAGTAACAGACAAACAGAGAGCCAAATCATGAATGAACTCCCATTCACAATAGCTTCAAAGAGAATAAAATATCTAGGAATCCAACTTACAAGGAATGTAAAGGACCTCTTCAAGGAGAACTACAAACCACTGCTTGGTGAAATAAAAGAAGACACAAACAAATGGAAGAACATACCATGGAAGAATCAATATTGTGAAAATGGCCATACTGCCCAAGATAATTTATAGATTCAGTGCCATCCCCATTAAGCTACCAATGACTTTCTTCACAGAATTGGAAAAAACTGCTTTAAAGTTCATGTGGAACCAAAAAAGACCCCACATTGCCAAGACAATCCTAAGCCAAAAGAACAAAGCTGGAGGCATCACGCTACCTGACTTCAAACTATACTACAAGGCTACAGTAACCAAAACAGCATGGTACTGGTACCAAAACAGTGATATAGACCAGTGGAACAGAACAGAACCCTCAGAAATAATACCACACATCTACAGCCATCTGATCTTTGACAAACCTGACAAAAACAAGATGGGGAAAGGATTCCCTATTTAATAAATGGTGCTGGGAAAATTGGCCAGCCATAAGTAGAAAAATGAAACTGGATCCTTTCTTTACTCCTTATACGAAAATTAATTCAAGATGGATTAGAGACTTAAATGTTAGACCTAAAACCATAAAAACCCTAGAAGAAAACCTAGGTACTACCATTCAGGACATAGGCATGGGCAAGGACTTCATGTCTAAAACACCAAAAGCAACAGCAACAAAAGCCCAAATTGACAAATGGGATCTAATTAAACTAAAGAGCTTCTGCACAGCAAAAGAAACTACCATCAGAGTGAACAGGCAACCTACAGAATGGGAGAAAATTTTTGCAATCTACTCATCTGACAAAGGGCTAATATCCAGAACCTATAAAGAACTCAATCAAATTTACAAGAAAAAACAACCCCATCAAAAAGTGGGCAAAGGATATGAACAGACACTTCTCAAAAGAAGACATTCATACAGCCAACAGACACATGAAAAAATGCTCATCATCACTGGCCATCAGAGAAATGCAAATCAAAACCACAATGAGATACCATCTCGCACCAGTCAGAATGGCAATCATTAAAAAGTCAGGAAACAACAGGTGCTGGAGAGGATGTGGAGAAATAGGAACACTTCTACACTATTGATGGGACTGTAAACTAGTTCAACCATTGTGGAAAACAGTGTGGCAATTCCTTAAGGATCTAGAACTAGAAATACCATTTGACCCAGCCATCCCATCACTGGGGATATACCCAAAGGATTATAAGTCATGCTGCTATAAAGACACTTGCACACGTATGTTTATTGCAGCACTATTCACAAAGCAAAGACTTGGAATCAACCCAGATGTCCATCAGTGACAGACTGGATTAAGAAAATGTGGCACATATATACCATGGAATACTATGCAGCCATAAAAAGGATGAGTTCGTGTCTTTTGTAGGGACATGGATGCAGCTGGAAACCATCATTCTCAGCAAACTATCGCAAGAACAGAAAACCAAATACCACATGTTCTCACTCATAGGTGGGAATTGAACAATGAGATCACTTGGACACAGGAAGGGGAGCATCACACACCGGGTCCTATTGTGGGGAGGGGGTAGGGGGAAGGGATAGCATTAGGAGAGATACCTAATGTAAATGACGAGTTAATGGGTGCAGCACACCAACAAGGCACATGTATACATGTGTAACAAACCTGCACATGTACTTAAAGTATAATTTTAAAAAAAAATTGATGAATTTGACTTAATTAAAATTAACGTTTTTATGCTACAGAAGACATCGGGAAGAAACTAAAAAGAAGACTGCAGACTGGGAGAAAATATTTGCTAATCATGTGTGATAAAGGACTTGTATCCAAAACATGTAAAGAATTTTAAGTAAACAATAAGGCGAACAACCCAACTTAAAAACAAGCAAAAGAACAGAATAGACACTTCATCTGAAAAGACATGAGAATGATTAATAGCCACATGTAAGCACAGTGAGCATCACTAATCATTAGGAAGATGCACATAAAAACACAATGAGATACCACAATGAGATTACATCCCCTGGAATGGCTGCAATAAAAAAGAAAATATATAGTGTCTAGGATGTGGAGAAACAGGAACTCTCATATTATATATTGTTGGTAGGAATGTAAATTGTTAGCAGCCACTTTGGAAAATAGTTTGGCTATTTCTTTTAAAGTTAAACCAACTTACCATATGTAGTAAGGTTCTCCAGAGGGACAGAACGCATCAGGTATATGTGTGTGTGTGTGTGTGTGTGCGCGCGCGCGCGTGCGTGTGTGAAGAAATTTATTTTAAGGAATTAATTGGCTCATGCAGTTGTGAAGTCTTGGTGTGTCTGATGGAGGAAAGCAGCAAAGGCTGGAGACTGAGGAAAGAGTTGCAGTTTGAGTCCAAATGCAGTCAGCTGGAAAACCAGGAAGAGCCAATGTTGCAGATGAAGTCTGAAGGGAGTCTGTTGGGGAATTCCCTTTTGCCTAGGAAGGTCAACCTTTTGTTCTATTCAGGCCATCAACTCATTAGATGAAGCCCCCCCATATAATGGAGGACCATCTGTTATACTCAAAGTCTAACAATCTAAATGCAAATCTTGTCCAAAATTACTCTCACAGAAATGTTGAGAATAATATTTGACCAAATATCTGAGTGCTGTGATCCAGCCAAATCGATACATGATTTTTAATCATTGTGCCATATAAACTCAGCAATTCTACTTCTTGGAATCTGCCCAAGAGAAATGAAAACATATGTTCACACAAAGACTTGTATGTAATTGCTCTTGGCAACATTATTTATAATAGATATTAATAAAAACAAGAAAAAATCCGATGTCCATAACCTGGTAAATGGATAAACAAAATGAGGCATATCTACACATTGGAATACTATTCACCAATGAAAAAGGAAAATATTAATATATGCTGCAGCATGGATGAAACTAAAAAATATTGTGTTGAGTGAAAGGAACTAGACTCAGTAGACTACATATTATATGATTTCACTTATGAAATTTCTAGGAAAGGGAAACTGATTTAGTTAGCTAGGAGATTAGAGGGGAACTGGGGATAGGAGCAGGAATTGACTGCATATGGACTCAAGGGAATTGGGAGAGATCATGGAAAACTGGATTGTAGTGATGATTGCATCCATTTAGTCCATTTTGGTTTTCTATAAATGGACTAAAACTTCATTAAACTGTCCACTGTTCAATGGACAATGTTTAATTTTATGGTATATACATTGCACTTCAATCCATATCAAAATTATAAAAGTGGTACAAATGGAGTAAGGATGGGACACATATTACATCATATAAAAGCTATATCTTGCTTGAGGTGGATCACAGATTTTGTTCTAAGTGCTCTAAGAAGACATTTCTCAAAATGAAATTTGTTTTCTATTCACAAGATCAAAATTTATCAATATTTTAGAAGCCTAATAATTATAATTCAAAGGAAAATATATCCTTTTTGTTACAGTGCAGTGTAATCAAGTCTGTCCTTAAACAATATCCTCATAGTAAATAACTGAAGACTCTCTTCTGAAGACTTGTTTCTTGAGCCCCCTTTCTGTACAATATGGTAGCCTAACATCGAAGGCACATTGATAAATACAGCCCTGTGGGGTGAATAGGGAGGAGATCAGCAAAAGTACAAGGCCAGGAATGCTAGTCTTTGGTCGTATGACTCAGTGCCAAAAATGGAGCTACAAAAGACCTCGAGTAGCCAAAGCAACATTGGGAAAAAGAACAAAGCTGGAGTCATCACACTAGCTGACTTCAGATTATATTACAAAGCATTTCCAAACCTCAAGAATAGTATAAATATCCAGGCACAGGAAGGTCAAAGATCATGCAGCCTACCAAGACTGAATCATAAAAGAACACCTGAGTACAGCAATAATGAGTCACAAAATTGAATCAGTAATAAGAATTAGTCCATCAAAGAAAAGCCCAAACCCTGATGCTTTTCCTGCTGAACATTTAAAATAGAAATAATGCCAATTCTCCTCAAAATATTCCAAAGAATGTTAACCATATTAACCAGTAGTAACCAAAACAGCATGGTACACATATAAAAACAGACACATAGGACAGTGGTACAGAATAGAGAACCCAGGAATCCATGTATTTACAGCCAGCTGATTTTTTGATGAACATGCTAAGAACATTTGGGAAATGACATCCTCTGAAATAAATGGTGCTAGGAAAACTGGACATCCATGTGCAGAAACTAGATACCTGTTTCTTACCAACATCAATTCAAAATGGATTAAAGACAAACTATGAAACTATTAGAATAAAACACAGGAGAAACACTTTATGACACTCGTCTAGATAAGGTTTGTATGGGTAAGATTCAAAAGCACAGGCAAGGAAAGCAAAAATAGACAAATGGGATTACATCAAACTTAAAGCTCTGTACAGCAAAGGAAGCAAAAGAGTAAAGAGACAACCTATAGAATGGGAGAAAATATTAGCTAACTACACATCTGACAAGGGGTTAACATCCAGAATGTATAAGGAATCTAAACCACTCATTAGCAAAAAGCAAGCAAACAATTGGAATGCTAAAGTGGGATAAGATCTGAATAGATACTTCTCAAAAGAAGACATACAAATGGCAACAGGTATATGAAAAAATGTTCAACATCACTAATCATCAGGGAAACGCAAATCAAAACAGTAATGAGATTATCATCTTACCCTAGTTAGAATGGCTATTACCAAAGAGACAAAAAATAACAAATCCTGGCAAGGATGTGGAGAAGAGGGAACTCTTAATTTACACAGGTGGTGAGAATGTAAATTAGTACAGCCATAATAAAAAACAGCATGGTATTTTTTTTAAATATTAAAAACAGAACTGCCATATGATCTAACAGTTTCACTATACTGGGTGTATATCCAAAATAAGTGAAATCAGTATGTTGTTGAAGAGATATCTGCCCGCCTGTGTTTATTGCAGCACTAGTTGCAATAGCCAAGATATGGAATCAACCTAAGTGTTTCTTAGTGTGTGAATGGATAAATAAAATATGGCATATATACACAATGGGATACTATTCAGCCATAGAAAAGAATGAAATTCTGTCATTTGCAGCAAACATGGATGAACACAGAGGTCATTATATTAAGTGAAATAAGCCAGGCATCTCATTTATATGTGGAAGCTAGAAAAGTTTATCTCATAGAAGTAGAAAGTAGTATAGTGGTTACCACTGGCTGGGGAAGAGATAGGAGAGATGAAGAGAGGTTGGTCAACAGGTGCAAACCTACAGTCACATAGGAGGAATAAGTTCTGGTGTTCTATGGCACAGTAGGGTGACTGTAGTTAATAATAATATATATTTCAGAATACAAGAGAGGCTTTGAATGTTCTCATCAAAAAATGACAAGTATCAAAATACCACACTGTATTCCATAAATATATACAATTATTATGTGTCAAAAATAAAACTTTAAAAAGATATCAGTTTGATCACACACATGTTTATGTAAACATAGTTTTTCATTTCACTAACAGTATTCCCTCTTTTATATTTCATCACTTATCTCACATTGGTATTTTTTATGTTGTGTTTGAAAATCACTGCTATAGAGTACCATAAAGGGTCTTAATTTTGTATTTGTAATCCCACTCTTGCTTCAATCATGAGAAAGTGACTAAATAACTGTGTTAAATGAACTGAAGGAGAGCCTGAGCATGAATCCTTTGGCTTGATTATCTATGTACAATAGTTTAGTAAGACGAAAATGGTTGGTTATAATTGCAATGATTTAGTTGGAGTATATTGTGTTTGGAAAATTGTTTGTTTTATAATATCTCAGAGAAAATTGGCCTCTCAGAAATAATTTTACTGTATAATGAACTTTGCAAATTGCTTCTGCAAAATCACTAGGTTCAGGCTTCTGCTTTCAGTTAGGTTGTAGAAGGTGGTAGTGGGACATTGTGGCTTCTGGAACAACTAAAAGAAAAAACAAATTACAAAAATCAACGTTGTAATAATATGTTACTACCTAATAAAATGCCCCAATATTCAGTGGTGTGAAACAAGTCTCATTTAGCTCATGGGTCTATGGGTTGAAAATTCAGGCAGGTGCCAGCTTGGTGATTTTTGATTGCATGTCTCGTTGACTGAGATCATTGGGTGGTATTCTGCTCGTGGATGGAATGCTCTGGAGGATTCAAGGTACATATATACTGGGTGCCTGGGCAGAGGTGGAAGGCTAAGTCTACATGACCTTCTAGCATGGTAGTCTTAGCATAGTTAGACCTCTAATTATTGTGGCTTGGGGCTTCTAGAGAGAATTTTCCTGGAGATAGAAAGTGGACGCTGCCAGTGTCTTAAAGCCTAAAACTGAAAAATGGTACCATATCATTTCCACTATGTTCTGTTGGTCAAAGGAGTCACAGAGTCCTCTCAGTTTTAGTGAGAGAAGTCATAGGCATGACCTTTCAATGGAAGAAGTATCAAAACATTTGTGGCCATCTTTAATCTGCCACAGTCCACTATCCGGTCACAAATGATTCAGTCTCTTCCTGTGTTCCTTATATACTCACCCACTTCCAAGAATCCCAAAATTCCTTTCTAACTCTTCTTTACCCCGAATCTTAAAGTTCAAGAACTTGTTATTTCCAACAAGTATACTGCTCAGGAATCTCCTCAGGTGTAGCTGAAGAGACACCTACCCAACAATACAATGAAGAAGCAGTCATAGAATAGCTGCAGTAAACATTTCCATCCACAAATAGGGAAACAGGAGACATATAGCTTCACTGGTCCATAGAAATTTTGATATCCTGATGTTAGTTCTTTTATTAGGCTATTCTTGCCTCCTGATAATGATTCTCCCTGGCTCCAGGTTTTGCTCTCTCAATTTAGAGTCATCCTTTTTCTGTAAGAAATAGTCATTTTTTGCAACTGAGTAGCCTTTTCAGCCTTTCTGCCTGGAGAAATTTGAGAGTCCAAAAGCCTGTTTTCATTTTGCACTATCTCTGTCCCTTTCAGCGCAAGCTGATGTAATATTTTTTAAAACTTTATGGGTTTCCTGTGTATCAAATTGTAGCCCACTCCATTAATCAGAGGCCCACCCACATTTATTTTAGAGAGGCATTTTTTTTCTTTCACACTGAGTCAAGGTATTTTGAAACAACACCCATAATATTCCTATGAACTTTTCTGTCTATTTAAGAGTCCAAAGTGCACATCATCAAGATTCTTGGAGGCCTTTTGCCTTAGAACAGAATCTAAGTGTCATACTCTTAAGATTCTTAGAACCAAACTAGATTCTTAGAACCAAACTAGATACGATTTTAGTTTTTCTGTCTCAATAAGGTATTTTACAGCCATGCTGTAGAGATTTTTAATCCTGAAATCATGTTTTACTGGTAGTAGGCCCCAAGCCTTAATGGTAATTCTGTAACTCTGAAGCTTTTTCTTACTTTTCTCTCTAGAGATAATGGGGATGAGAAACTGTTTAGTTTTGAAAAGATCAAGTCCTGGTTCTTTAAAAATTTTCCTCCAAATTCTACTTGAAAATGAAACAGTTCTTTCATCAGTTTGTGTATGCATAACTTATAGGTAGCTAAAAGAGACCACCACTTTCAACCTTTTGCCTAGAAATCTTCTTAGCCAAGTGTACCACTTTATGGGGATATATTTTTTCTTTTTCTTTTTTTTTTTTTTGAGACAGAGTCTCACATTGTTGCTTGGGCTGGAGTGCAGTGGTGCGATCTTGGCTCACTGCAACCTCCGCCTCCCGGGTTCAAGCGATTCTCCTGCCTCAGCCTTCTGAGTAGCTGGGATTACAGGTGCCTGCCACCACGCCCAGCTAAGTTTTTGTATTTTCAGTAGAGAAGGGGTTACACCATGTTGGCCAGGCTGGTCTCAAACTCCTGACCTTGTGATCCGCCCGCCTCGGCCTTCCAAAGTGCTGGGATTATGGGCGTGAGCCACCGCACCCAGCTTATTTTGTCTTTTCTATTTCATGTGAGGAACAGTGTTACTTCCCACTGCATAAGAAGAGTTATTCCTCTATCCTCCATAAGGTTTTCATTAATGTTGTTCAAACCTTCACTAACAGTCTTCTTAAGTCACTTCCAGCTTCTGCTCACCTCTGGTCCCAAAACCAATGCCACATATTTTAAGATTTTATTACAGAATTCCACTTCCCTTTACTAGATTCTGTTATGGTTCTCTAATTCTGTGTAAGAAATTACCTAAACACATCCCCTTAAGACAACAGCCATTTTATTGTACCTCACAATTTGTGGGCCAGAGAAAAGGGCAGGCTCAGCCGGTGGTTATTCGTCTTCATGTAGCATCACCTGAGATCACTTGGTGGCCTTCAACTCGAGAATGAGCTCAGTGGGGTCTGGAGGATTGAAGACAGCTGTAATCACATTTCTGGCACTTTGGCAAAGATAACCCAAAACCTAGTTTTATCTGAGACTGTCAACCCGAGGACCTGCATATAGCTTCTCTACTATAACGGTCCTACAGTAGTTAGACTATGATGACAGTAGCACAAAAGACAGGAAGGAGGAAATAGATAAATTTTATTATGAAGTTTTTATATTTTGTATGTAAAGTGGTATAATATTTGAAGTTATGTTGTAGAAGGTTAAATGTGCATATTTTAAACATGAGAGCAATCACTAAAACTACAAAGATACAAGTATATTTATAATAGGCCAGTAGTGGAGATAAAATGGAAAACTAAAAAATATTCTATTTCAAATATGGCAGAAAAAAAGGGAAAAGGGAACAAGAACAGATTGGGACAAATAGAAAATAACAAGATAATTCATTCAAATCCAACCATATAAATAATTACATTAAGTTTAAATGATCTAAATATTCTAAAGACAGCAATCATCAGGCTGGATAAAGTAGCGAGACCTAACTATACTGTCTACAAAATATTCCCTTCAAATAGATACAAAGCGGTTAAAAGTAAAATAATCAAAAGAGATACCATGCAGATACTAATTATTAAGAAAACTGGAGGGAGGTATATTGATAGCCAATAAAATAAACTTCAAAACATGAGATAATACTAGCAGTATTGAGAAACATTTCATAATGATGTAAGAATCAATTAATTAAAAAGACATAATTTTAAATGTCTATAAGCCTAATAATAACAGAGCCTTAAAATACTTGAAGCAAAAATGGACAGAACAGAAAAGAGAAATAGATAAATCTATTACAGTTAGTTATCTCAACACTTCTCTTTCTCACTTTTCTCTCAATTGATAGAACAAGTAGGCAGAATGTCAGTAAAAAAAAAAAAAGTCTGGAAGAGTACTAGGTGTAAAGTAGAAAAAATCAACATAACCAAAAGTTGTTTCTTTGAAAAGATTAACAAAAGTAATAAACCCCTACTGAGAAAAAAAAATGAAAGTTCAAATTAACAATATAAGAATAAACAGGAAACATTAATAGAGATCCAGGAAATATATAAGGGATAAGAAAATATTATGAACAATTTTATGTCAATACATTTGACAGTTTAATGAAATAAACAGATTCCTTGAAACAACTGTTTCTCCTCTTTAATATGACTAACTGCACTAACATTCTTATTCCATCTTCTCTTGAATTTGTTCCATTATTTAGCACTTTCCCTTGAAAAATACAACATAAAAATGACTCAAAAGAAGTAAAAAATCTCTGGGAGGCCAAGGTGGGCAGATCACGAGGTCAGGAGATTGAGACCATCCTGGCTTACACGGTGAAACCTTGTCTCTACTAAAAATACAGAAAGTTAGCCGGGCATGGTGGCAGGCGCCTATAGTCCCAGCTACTTGGGAGGCTGAGGTAGGAGAATGGCATGAACCCAGGAGGCGGAGCTTGCAGTGAGCCAAGATCACGCCACTGCACTCCAACCTGGGCGACAGAAGTAAAAAATCTGAATACTGCTATATCTGTTAGAGGTATCGACTCCTTAATTAGAAATCTCCCCACCTCTAGTGGCATTCATCAACTAAATTGGGTCTCAGTATTAAGTCCTTGAGTGTGTCTAGAAATTTAAAACCACTGTAGCTGACGAGTTCTCCCCTCAACCCACCCCCCCCATAGTTTTCTTCATACTTTCCATTTATTTACTTTACATCCCTGTTATTGGAGTTTGAAGGGACCAATTAATTATATCACTTTTTTATTCTTTCTTTTGAACTCTTTAAGAAGTAGACTTAAGATGAGAATGAAAATGTCAGTTTTGTTTATGGAGAAACTAGGTAAAAGAATACACCTAGCTTTGCATCTTGTCTTCCTACCCCTTCAAATTGGATAGACTTAACTTTTCCTGTAGTGTTTACTATGTAGATGACTGGACAATGTATTTGCATTTGGGCAAGCAAGTTCTGAGAGTCAGAGACTGATGACACATGTGGCCAGTCTTTTGCCCTTTCTCACCAAACAGATGTGTCAGAAAGAGGGAGAAAGGTTGGTGTTTTGTCACCTACAACTTAGGTGACGTCCTAGTCTTAATATGGTCCATTTTTCCAAGCAGTCATGCCTTCCCAGTTCAGATGGAACCCACAGTTAGTCCACTGCTGACTTACTTTCAGTTCCTTATGTTGTTTGGACCTTATGCTCTATTGTGAACAAGTTTTATAACTTTGATCTTTTCTCATACCTGTTTTCCCTTCTCTTCCCTAGAAATTTAAACCTGGCATTCAAAGGCTGTAATTTTTTTTTTTTTTTTTTTTTTTTACCATCTCAAGAAAAAGCATGGCATTTAAAAAATCCTAGGTTTTAAAGGAGGCTTGATTTGTACCTTTGCTTACCAGTATCAATTCAAGGCTCGGCATGCCACCTTTGTTCATTAGTTCCTTTTCTTGTAACTCTTTCACTACCATCTCCCTTTTCTAATTCCTGTTACTGGTTGACTTCCAGGACAGTGCTCCAAATTCTTCAGTGGTGTCACCACCGGGCTTGAAAGTAATGTCAACCCATACCATGTGACTATAATCTGTTTCTCCAAATTCATATTTTTGAGTTTCTGATACTCAGAACTCACAGTGTTTTGCCAGCCAGAATTGTTTCAGTATCTTAAATACTGAAAGCCCCTCTTTTCTGTTTTCTTATTCTCTGGCAATTTTTTTCTTTTAAACTCTTAAATTCAAATATTTTTTTCTGTTCGTATACTTTCTCTCCATCTCTTTTTCTCCATTCTCCTCCTCCCTTTCCCTCTTTCCCTCTGTCTCAATAGATGGTCTTGCGATTGGGTCTGAACTCCCTCAACTTTACTCCCTTACACACAAAATGTTTATATTCGTCACCCATCCTTTCCTCTATTTCTAACCGTAGAGAAACAACTGTTTCTCCTCTTTAACATGATTAACTGCACTAAAGCTCTTGTTCCCATCTTCTCTTGAATTTGTTCCATTATTTAGCAATCTCCCTTATATTTCTTCCTGTTACTAGCATTAAAAATGGAAGAAAAAAAAAAAAACCACCAACGATGAAAACCTTGTTAAAGATTCAGCTTCACTTTCAAAGTATGCCAGACTTCTTAGAAGACTAAAATTTATTGATTAATTCCACTTTTTCTCCTTTAAAAAAATTTGCCAATTATTGGAAGTCTTTGTTTACTTCTCTTGCCTTTCTGAAATGTATTCCGAAGGTTCCCAGTGACTGGTAAGTTCTTCTCAGTTCTTCTGCCCTGAAAAGACAGGACTGGGCACGTTCTTCTTTTGCTCTTCTTTCGTGACTTCATTGATAGATATCCGTATTTTGTGGAAGGCCCCTTCTGAAATAAATAAACCTTTTAGGAGATGTGCAAACTGTTCTATTGACTTAGTGCAGTAAATAAGACTACACGAATGATTCTGAAATGATACCTCCTTAGAGAAAATTTGTGTAAGATTTTTATTATAGGTTGGAGCTCCGAAGTTCTAGGACAGGTTATCAGAAATGAAGCGAGTCATTGGATTGGTTGATTTCTTAAGTTCATGGTTGATGTAAACAATGCATGGTTCTGATCGGAAAGAAAGGTCTATTGTGGCCTAAGAATCCTACGTTTGTAACCGTATAACTGAATGTTGGTGATGGTTTCAGATCTCAGTCTTGCATAATTGTTTAGGTGGTCATTATGCTTCTCATTTTCAAGTATATCTTCAGAGAATTTTAAACTTTTTACTTTTATTGCAGTTACTGTGATTTCTTCTCATCTTGACTACTGTAGTAACAAAATGGATCTTACTGCTTTTTGAATTTTCTCATGGTAACTTACACTTGAAAACCAGAGCCATCTTTTACAATACAAATTTGAATGTGTTTTCTGCCAAACACCCTTGATGTCTCTTTATATGTAAATAAAGCCCCATGTACTGACTCTAGCATGCAGCTTCTTACAATATAATCTCAGCCCCAAATCCCAGTCCTTATAGATCTCCCTCCCCATTTCCCTCTTTCTGTTTGTATTCAGTCCATAAGTCAGAGCCTTCCCACATTTTCCTTATAGTAATTAACGTACTCCAAAATCCCACAGTGCCTTGTGTCACTTGTAGCACTTACTACATCTACCTCAATATAGAGTTTTTCGTGTTTGCCTCTTATGGCGGTTTGTATTTCTTAAGGACAAGAACTGTCTCTTATTCAACTTCATGGCTCCCTGTTCCCTATGATACTGAGTAGGGCACAAATGCCAGCTAAATTTTAAATAATTCAGTTTAAATCAGGGTTAAATATCTAATAATATGTTTTCTAAAATTTTTAGGAGGTTGACATAAAAATAAGTGAAGACAATATATCTCCTATTTTAGAAGTCTTTGAGCACAGCTTGAGATTTTTATTTTAGATTCTCAAATTATACATAGTATCAGAACTGTAAATTTTATAGAACTTCATATAACTCTTTTATGGTCTTTCAGGTGCAATCATCTGATTGGCTTCTATAAGGTACCTAGAAATTCTTTTTAATTTTGTTATTTCCACTGCATTTGTTTTCAGATAGAAATGAATGCCATTTCCCATCCAGTACTGAAGTGTTAAAGTTAGAAGACATTTGCTAAGTCAAATCACTTCAGGTAAGTCTGCTTACATCTAGCTTGGTACCAGCTTAAGGTTTATTTAAAATGCAAAGAATTAAGTTCACTAACTTGGACATCTCAACTCTCAAATTTCTCAGCATATCTTCTAGTCACCTGGTATGTTGAATCACTGGTCTTGGGAAATAGTGGGAAAATGATTTCTTATTAAATTTCACATGTTTATAAAAATAAAATGTTCTGGCCAGGCGTGGTGGCTCACGCCTGTAATCCCAGCACTTTGGGAGGCCGAGGTGGGTGGATCACCTGAGGTCAGGAGTTCGAGACCAGCCTGACCAACAAGGTGAAACCCCATCCCTACTAAAACTACAAAAATTAGCTGGGCATGGTGGCAGACATCTGTAGTCCCAGCTACTCTGGAGGCTGAAACAGGAGAATTGCTTCAGCCCTAGAGGCCGGGGTTGCAATGAGCTGAGATCATACCACTGTACTCCAGCCTGGGCAACAGAGTGAGACTCCATATCAAAAAAATAAAATAAAATAAATTGTTCAGTTTTAAACTCATGGTATTGTTTGTTTAAATGAGACTAACACATTAAAATCATCCTTGTATTTGTATCAAGTCTAGTTGAAAAGTCCTAAGTGCTAAACAATGCTTTTGTATTGTAGCTTTTATATATATATATATTTAGTTTTTTAAGTCTTTATGCAACTTTTCTAAATTATTTATATGTTCTTATTTAAAGAAGTACTTTGTTAATTAACTAGCACTTGAACCTTAAATGTTTATTAACTATTTGTGTAAAAAAATCTTTGAAAGTTCATCTTAATCACCCTCAACTCTTACAGTGATCTCCTAATAATCTTTCTGTATTCATTCTCTCTTCCCCTGTCCTGTGTTCATTGTTAGATAAACCTGCATATAGAACCACTTTTAGTAATTTTAAAATGCTTTAATGGCTTCCAACTCCCTCTTGGATGGAATCTGTGTTCCTTTGCCTGGCATTCAAAGCCCCCCACCAAGGTCCTGAAAACATACCCCACTTGAGCCAACTGGGCTTTTCCTGTACTCTGAAGTCTCCTTGTTCTTCATGCATCTGTCTTGACTTGTACTGGCCTTCCTGCCTGTGACGTCCCCTGCTGCCCTGACACTGTTTCCTCTGCACATTGAAACCCTGTGCAAGCCTCTCTATGACATGTTCCCTGATTACTCCAGCTAGAAGCACTAGTTCTTTCTCTCTCTGCCAGTGTCATCTGATGTTTTGTTTGTGTCACTATTGTGGCATATTTTACCATGCAGCTTTATTGTTTGTGTTTATGTTTGTCTTATCTCCCACCATACATTGTAAGAACTATAAAATCAAAGATCTTGTCTGATTTTTGTCTCCTACAGCTTTCACCATAGCCTTTAATAATGCTTAGTAAATATTTATGTAATAAGAGTGTGCTTGGCTTTTTCTCTCATCATTTTCTTTGTCTTTCATCCATATAAATGCATATGTTCCATATTCTTGGCAACCATTCTTGTTCTGCACTCCTAGTTGCCGTCTTACCCTAGGAAAATACTGACCCTAGTGCAGTTAACAAGATACAGTCAGTTCCTGACCAAAGAAATACACTGTATTCCAAAAGTTCATGTCTAGTTCTGTTGTTTGGAATGCAGAATGCGTTTTTCCACAAAAACAATGTTATAAATAGTGGTTAGGTTCTCAGCCAGCCCTCCCAAGACTATTTAACTCACAAGTACCAGCACTCCTTTCACTATGGGCAGCCATGGTGTACAATGCTGTTTTGTGGAGAGATTGTAGCTCTGGATATGGAAATATATCTCCCATGCTCTAGGAACAGGATAGAAAGTTTCTGGGCAGGTTGAACAGTAGGAGAGTCTGAGCTGGGGCTCTGACAGTGTTGGCTACTCTACCATCAGAAGCTTCTTGGTTTTCAGTATTTACAGGAGAGACTTTTACCTATAGATTGCTGTTACTCTCATGTCACCTAAATGGAGGGCAAAGGGACACTTGCTCTTCTGATCTTTCCCACAGTTGATTAGGATGGTAAATGGGGTTTTCTCTATCCTTTCACATGAGTGGGTTGTTTGTAAGTCAGGTATTGACAGATCAGGGACTATTTTACTGCTTCCTCCTTTTGGATGTGATACAAACTTACGGGAATTGAATATATAAACATAGAAAATACTTCTATCTGTAGGAAAAAAACACATTTACAGGTATCACCCCTGTATTTGACATCACATCAGTTTTTGTGGACAAGTGATTCTCATTTACATAAGCATAATAATGCTTCTGGTAAGAAAAACGTCAGTATGTACATAAACAACCCTCAAGGTTGACGGTTAAGGTTGTCAGGCTGTAAGAAAAAACACTTCATAAATTTCAGATAATTTAATTTATTCAGTCATAAGTATTGAGCACATGAGTGTCTACTTTACGCTTAATACTGTGGTCAATGCTAGGGGCTAGGAAGTGGGAACAAAAGATGTTATATAAAGTTTGCCTTCAGGCTGGCGCAGTGGCTCATGCCTCTAATCCCAGCACTTTGGGAGGCCGAGGTGGGCAGATCACGAGGTCAGGAGATCGAGACCATCCTGGCTAACACGGTGAAGCCTCATCTCTACTAAAATTACAAAAAATTAGCCTGGCGTGGTGGCAGGCACCTGTAGTCCCAGCTACTCAGGAGGCTGAGGCATGAGAATCACTGGAACCTAGGAGGCGGAGGTTGCACTGAGCCAAGATCTCACCGCTGCACTCCAGCCTGGCAACAGAGTGAGACTCTAGCTCAAAAAAAAAAAATAAATAAAGTTTGCCTTCCCTGGGAAGTCTGAAATATAGAGAGCATAATATTAAACATTCACATTGAAAACAATATGTGATTAATTGACATAAAATGCTTCATAAACATAAAAAATGCCTTTTGGATTCTCAGAATGGAAATATTATATCCCCATGGTTGTAAGGATACTGGTGGGATTTCACTTAGTTTTAGAAGAATAGTACTAAAGCTAGGCCGGGCATGGTGGCTCAAGCCTGCAATCCCAGCACTTTGGGAGGCTGAGGCGGACGGATCACCTGAGGTCAGGAGTTTGAGACCAGCCTGACCAATATAATGAAACCCCATCTCTACTAAAAATACAAAAATTAGCCAGGCATGGTGGCATGCTCCTGTAATCCCAGCTACTCAGGAGGCTGAGACAGGAGAATCACTTGAATCCAGGAGGCAGAGGTTACAGTGAGCTGAGATTGCACCATTGCACTCCAGCCTGGGCAACAAGAGTGAAACTCCATCTCAAAAAAAAAAAAGAAACAGCTAGAGAGGAAATGATATTCCAGGTTGGATTAACAGCATGAATAGAGGACTGGCAACACAAGCAAACAAAGCATTACTGAGTGGAGCAGAAGGGTTAATTCATGTTGGCTGAAACAATGGGAGGGCAGTGGGGAATTAGACCACTGGTTCAATCCTGGCAGTAGGTAAGAGTCATCCATAGATATTTTTAAAGATACTAACTCCCCAGATCTTAGCCCAGAACTAGTAAATAGAGTTTCAGGGTGTGGGACATAAGCCTGTTTATTTTTTAAAGCTCCCCTCATGGTTCTGATGTTCATCCACGGTTGAAAATCCTTGAATTAGAAGAATGGGCCAAACTTAGGAATACCATGAATGCCCTCCTAAGGAGTTGAGCCTCTGTCCCTCAAGCAGTGGGAAGACTGCAGAAGTTTCTGAGATGGGTGACAGGATCAGATTGGTGTTTGCCGAGATAAATGATTTGTCAGCTACATGTGAATGGAAGAGAAGTAAGAAACAGCTTGAATTAGAGCAGTGGTAGTGGTAATAAAGAGAAGAGCCACCTTTTTAAGTGTAGTTAGATGTGTGGGAGCTGGTGATGTCAGCCTTGACCTCAGCATGATCTGTTTTATAAACTGATTATACAACTTCATCCTCATTAATTTGATCTCTTTACTTACTCGGCCTGGCAACTTAAATAGTAATTTCAGCGAGTTTGCATTTAATGGAAGAAGACCATTGTCTACTCATGTACCCATCTAACTCATAATAGTAAGTGAAGTTATGTGTATGAGGAATATGACCTTTAACATAATCATTATAAAGCGTTTAATAACCTCCCACATATGCAATAACACAACCCCAGTCCTGCATGATTGTGCCAAGAGCCAGAATCACATGTATAAAGTAGTTATTAGGATGCAGTTCCCTGGCATTAAGTTGAAATTTGAAGAAATGTTCTAAATCATGTTATGTATTTTAATATTTTTAGCATTAAATTTGATAATTGCATAATTTTCTGATGTTAGACCCAAGCATGCCTCCGGACTATAGCACCTTTTCTTAGTCTGAGTTTATGCTTCTCTTCGGCAAGGAGTGCAGCTCCTCACCCCACATTTGGGCCCATCCCCTGCTGATGTCAATCCATGAGCACCCCTGCCCTAGCCTTATCCAAAGGGATAACTGGGCCAGCAGAGAGGAGTTGTAAAGGAGTCAGAATTTCTCTTGTGGCACAGACACACAAAGGATCTTGGTGGCTCTTTTGCTTCTGGCCCAAGAGGAACATGATAGCTGCTAAGGTATACACACTGAGGAGTCCCAAGTCTCACCACAGTTCATATCTCTTTGATGTGTTTAAATTTTTTTTATGTTTGGAGGCAATGAACCACATTAATTCGAGAGCAGAGAATAAGTTCAAAGCATAAAGTTTTGACATGACCTGCCTCCTTTTAAAAAAAGCTCAACGTCATAACTTTTAAAAACAATGACTTTCTTGCCAATTCTTTAATAGTACACATGTGACAACAGTTTCTACCATGGTCTTTGTCCATGACAATGCATTTATTGTTGTTTTATCAGTATCTCCACATTCTGTGAGTTACATTTCCTTTTTTTTTTAAGATGAAATCTTGCTCTTGTCCCCCAGGCTGGGGTGCGATGGCATGATCTCGGCTCACTGCAACTTCCACCTCCTGGGTTCAAGTGATTCTCCTGCCTCAGCCTCTCGAGTAGCTGGGATTACAGGCGCCTGCCACCACGACCAGCTAATTTATGTATTTTTAGTAGAGACGGGGTTTCACCATGTGGGCCAGGCTGTTCTTGAACTCCTGACCTCAGGTGATCCACCCGCCTCGGCCTCCCAAATTTCTGGGATTATAGGCATGAGCCACCACGCCCGGCCGAGTTGCATTTCTAATAGCTATTTAGAGTTCTGCTAATCACCCAATTGTTTAACCAGAGAGTGGGTGGTTTACTTAGATTTGAGGGATTCTGTAGTAGAGAGGGAGGAAAAAGGGGGTAATATTTATCAAGTGCCCACTCTGTGCCATGTTCTTTACATGTGTTTTTCCACTTTAACTCCATTTTACAAATGAGCAAATGGGGCTTTAGAGATTTAAAAAAATTTATCCGAAGTCAAAAGTCGAGTTGGCTATAGAAACTGGATTTGATTACAGGTCTGGCTGTCTGACTGTCTAATCATCCTGGTCTTATAAATCTTCATGGCTTTTATGTGTGGGGTAAGATCAGTGAACTCAGAATTAGGAGGTTTGAGTACAGGCTTCACCTCTTCTATAGTTTGGATGTTTGTCCCTCTGATATGGTTTGGCTGTGTCCCCACCCAAATCTCATCTTGAATTGTAATCCTCATAATTTCCACATGTCTGAGAAGAGACCTGGTGGGAGGTGATTGGATCATGGGGGCAGTTCCCCCATGCTGTTCTCATGATAGTGAGTGAGTTCTCACAAGATCTGATGGTTTTATAAGGGGCTCTCCTCTCCTTGCTCCTCATGCTTTTTCTTGCTTGCCACCATGTAAGATGTGCCTGCTTCCTTTTGCCATGATCGTAAGTTTCCTGAGGCCTCTCTAGCCATGTGGAAGTGTGAATCAATTAAACCATTTTTCCTTATAACTTAACCAGTCTCTGGTATTTCTTTATAGAGATGTGAGAACAGACTAATACACTTTCCAAATGTCATGTTAAAATTTGATCCCCATGTTTGAGGTGAGACCTAATGGGAGGTGTTTGAGTCATGGGAGCGGATCCCTCATGAATGTCTTGGTGCCCTCCTTGCTCTGTTAGTTTCCACCAAGAGCTATTAAAAAGAACCTGGCACTTCCTCCCCTCTTGCTTCCTCTCTTGCTATGTGATCTCTGCACTTGTGGCTCTCCTTTGCCTCCGGCCATTAGTGGAAACAGCCTGAGGCCCTCACCAGAAGCCAAAGGAATGCTGGAACTGTATGCCTCCTGTATAGCCTGCAGAACCATGAGCCAAAGAAGCCCTTTTTTCTTTATAAATCACCCAGCCTGACATATTTATAGCAACACTAAATGGACTGAGGCAACCTTGTCACTAACAACCTTGAACAAGTTATTTAACATCGCTGAGCTTGAGTTTCCTCATATGTAATATGGAGATAAAACCTGCTTTACCAACCATTTGGGGTTGTGGTGAGAATGATAAGCTAGGGAGTTTCCAAATGATTTCATAGGTATAAAAACCAATAGAAATTTCAGAGATGTTTAATTCAAGCAAAACACAACAACATTGAAGCAAAACACAACAAAAACAATAAAGATTAAATGAGATGATTTGGACATGTTTTATGGTATTTTATTTCTTAGCGTTGCTCTACAAACGTACTAAAAATAATGTTGGTCAGATTTGTAAGTTCTAGACACTGTGGCGTTCCAAGCTGTCTCACTGTGCATTTAATACCTCACTGTAGTAGAGAGTGTCTTGGCAACATATCAAGTACCTGTTTTCACTTGCCAGAAGCAATCATTAGTTTCTATACCATAGCAAATAGGTCTGAACTCTGGTAGATACTGAATAAATGTTTATAGCCAATGAGGCTACTAACTAGCGATATGGCTTATTGGACTAGAGTTGATATTAACATTCTCAGAACAATTTTTCTTACATTTTTGAAGTTTTAGAACAAACCTGAGGAATAAAGACATTTTGTAAAACTTTTCACAAAACTGCTTTTCAAAAATGTTTGCAAGTTTCTGAACAACTTTTATAGGTTACAATATGGTGAATACTGAAAGACAGTTATGAGCTATTAATATCAACTTACAAATCCTTCAAGTATGTATATACAAGAGGTAAGAAGTTTGGGGAACTCAATAAATTGTAAGGATAGGGCTGTGAATGAAGTGACAGTGAGCCTGAGAAATATTAAAGTCATGTCCTAGCCTTACACAAAACCTTTACCCAGTTAAAGCTGTAAGTCTTTTTCTACATGGGACACCAACTGACGAGTAGAGGAGCAGTATCAGACTTCACATACACACATGCAGATCAAGGAGAGCACACCCATTTGGTCTTGGATTCCTGAGTGTGTGCAACTCTTCTGCATCTGCCAACTCAGTATATCCCAAAGAGGGTTCCCCTGTCCTCAAGTACTGATTTCAGCATGGCTCCCAGTGCCCACACTGTGCCTGCTTTCTGCATCTGGTAGATGGAAAGCTGCAGTTGGGGCCAGGTCAAGTGAAGTGCAAGGGGCAGTAGACATGGAAAGCAAAGAAAACATACAACAGAGATTGCAAAAATCTGGACCTCTTGACAAGTTTGGTTCATAAATGTGTTTTGCGTAGCCTGCATAGCATGCATAATGTTTTTTATTTTATTTATTATTAATTTTACAGACAGGGTCTCACTCCATCACCCAGGCTGAAGTACAGTGGCCTTATCATAATTCACTGTAGCCTTGAACTGCTAAGCTCAAGCCACGCTCCCACCTCAGCCTCCTGAGTTACTGGAATTACAGGTGCAAGTCACGATGCCTGGCTCTTTTGTTTTTAAAGCATAAATAGCTTGTTAACAGGTATTATTTTAACTAGTAACTGATATAATTTGTTGTTAACTACTTTAATGCACAAATCCAGATTTCTGCATTCTCTTGGAAACTGGCAACTTTGAACCTGCTCTTGCATGTGGCAGTAACCAGCTAGAGCTAAGTAGAAGCTGCCTCTATTAGATGGGAGGCTGTGCTTTTACATTATAGGTTGTAACCTATAACACACCTGGCTGTTGTTTTTCTTTAAACAGAATTTAGAGGAAAGTTTAAATGTTACTCATACCACCATCTGTTAAAATTGGAAATAGCAAGTTGATTGGATGACATATTTTAATGCAAGTGAGAGATGGTATTAATTTTCTAGGACTGCATAAGCAAGTACTACAAACTGGATGGCTTTAAATGACAGCAATTTATTCTCTTACAGTTCTAAAGGCTAGAAATCTAAAGTCAGGGTGTTGGGAGGACCATGTTCCCTCAGAGGCTTATGGGGAAGATTCTGCCTTGCCTCTTCTGGCTCCTGGTAGCCCCAGGCATTCCTTGCCTTGTGGTAGCATAATGCCAGTTTGATTCCATCTTCTCATGGCTGTCTTCCCTCTGTGTGTGTCTACATCCAAATTTTCCTCCTCTTGTAAGGATACTAGTACATTGGATTAGGGCACACCCTAATCTGGTATGAACTCATTTTAACCTGATTATATCTGCAAAGACCCTATTTCCAAATAAGGTCATATTCACAGATACTGGGGGTTGGGACTTCAACATACCATTTTGGGGTACATAATTCAACCCATAACTGGTGGCATATTTCTTTGTAGAGTACAGAGTAATGGTTAAGGGCAGGGTGCCTTGAGGCAGAGTGCCTGCATTCAAATTCACAACCTATTTGCTATGTAATCTTGGGTAAGCTGATTACCCAATACCTCAGTGCTCTCATCTATACATGGGATAGTGGCACAATCCTGTAAGGTTATTATAGAATTGCAGTAAGGACAAAATAAGTTAACATGTATAAAGCACTTATTACATTGCCTGGCACATACTATATGCTCAATAAACTGAACTGTGGTTATTATTAGCTCTTACTCATATATAATTTAAATGTATGCAAGGAGTACCAGTGTCAAAAACTATTATTTAAGATAGCATTATGAAACAAACCATGGAAAAACCAGGGATAGTAGGTAGAATTGTTGCATGAAAAAATAAAGAGAGACTAGAATTTTAATAAGTTTTTTTTTTTAATGCATGCAACTGTAATACTTTAAAAATGTTAGCATGCTCACTCTTTTAGATTACCTGCCTGGCCCTTATATGCACTTGAAGCTAACTGAAGACCCGAAGAACTTCAAACCCAGAAGCTTAGATATTACCTGTTGGGTTGTTGAGCACAATGGCCTGTAGATAATAGGGAAGTTACTCCAGGGACAGTGTCCAAGGAACACTGACTTCTAAAGAAACCTTCCTACATACCTCCTTGGGAGCACGTTATTACCGTCTACCTTCTCCTTATAAATCTTTAGATTAAAATTATCCTGGTCCCGAGTCTCTGGGTCAGAGATTGAGACTGAATAATTCTTTGAATTTAAATTATACGTTTCCTCCCAAGGGAACAAATATTTTAAGGTGTATTATTTCATTTTTCCACATAGAGTTTACATAAAATAATTCTACAACTTGATCTTTATTAAGAATCTGAGACCTCTGATAGAGAAGGTATAAAAAATTGGCAAGAATGTTCTAAGTACCTGGAAGAAAACTGTTCAGTAGGTTAGTGGCTATTGGATTTTTAGTACTATAAAATATACATACACTTCATTCTCAAAGATACTGCTACCTTGAAGACATGAATATTTAACTAAAGTCAAAGTATTTGACCTAAATGGTGAAAGGGACACATGTGTGAACTTTATTTCTGATTTGCGATTTTATTTGAATAAAAAAAGTTAGGGTATTTAATTTGGAGCAAAGAAGTGTTATTTCTGTTGTTCAAGTATTAGTGATTGGAACATTTAGATTCAATGATGTGTTCATCAGGACTGCTTCAGTTCCAAAGGAAAGAAAGCCAGCTCAAACTAGTTTATGAAAATAAAAGAAACTTGATTGTTTCTGTAACTATGGTTTCCGGAGGTGCATCTGGCTTCAGGCATGGTTTCAGCCAGGAACTCAGATGATCTCATTTGGACTCCTTTTCTTCTGCTGGTTTCTTTATTTGTCATTTTTCAGACAGGCATGGTCAGTAAGATGACCACTAGCAGCTCAAGATGATTGTCCATCTAGTTTAGCAATCTCAACACAAAGAGAACCTGTCACACCAAATGTCTAGCTGCCTGCCTCAGAGAAGATGTGGATTGACTCTCTTTGATCTCATGTGTCACTGTGGCCTGGGAATGGGGTATACTGGTGGGCCAGCCTTGGTATGTTTTCCCAGTGCTCCAGTAGAGGGGCATAGCCCAGTGAGTGCAGGCCCCATGAGGGTCTCATGGAGTAGGAGAGGCTTTCTCCAAAAGAACCAGAAGAGAAATGGGAATGTGTGCTTAGCAGACCAAAAGTGTCATGACTTCAAACCATTAAAAATGGTACATGAAGTCATTCAGATTGCAGTTTCTGGTTTTAAGAAAGAACTATCTGCTTTTTTTTTTTTTTTTTTTTTTTTTTAAGTCTCTGTCTGTCACCAGGCTGGAGTGCAGTGGCATGATCGTGGCTTACTACAGCCTCTGCCTCCTGGATTCAAGCGATTTCCCTGCCTCAGCCTCCTGAGTAACTGGGACTATAGGTGCTTGCCACCATGCCTGGCTAATTTTTTTTTTTTTTTTTTTTTTTTTTTAGTAGAGATGGGGTTTCACCATATTGGTCAGGATGGTCTTGATCTCCCAACCTTGTGATCTGCCCACCTTGGCCTCCCAAAGTGCTGGGATTACAGGCATAAACCACCGCGTCCAGCCACCATCTGCTTTCTTCTATTAAAATCTTAGCATAAAACAAAGGAAATAGAAACAAAAATTCCAACTCTTTTTGTCAGAGGTAGGTCTCATCAGTTACCTTAAACCATAAAATCTGAAACAGAAAGTATATGATACCATCACTTAGTACCAGAAGGGAAAAACCAAAGCACCTGCAGAGGAGATGACAGTGATATCAGGAGGTTGAAAGGGAGGCATGGTGCTAAAAACAGATGATCAGCTGAAAGTCTGTAAAAGGACCAGCTGAACTCCCAGGTCTTTACCTCACCCCAACTGGACAGCAATGTTCCCCAAATCCATGAGAAGAGGGGTTTGTTCTCTGAAACTACAGAGAATCTAGACCAGGACTTGGTGACAGTGGAGGGTAGAGTTAACTGAAAGTCAGGTCTGATCTTAGAGCAGCAGGAAAAACAAATGTCATATGCAAAGTGCTTTGAAGAAAAACAAATAAGACTTTTAAATATCAGTACTCAAATTGATAGCAGGGTTTGCAGAATGTTTGCTTTTTTTTTTTTGTCCAAACATGTTGTGATTTGAAGTGACAAAGTTTGGGTCGTATTCTCTTTGAATGTTTGGCTCTTATATTTATGTTTATAAACAAGTATACCACTGGATCATGATAAATAACAAAGTTTCAACGTAGAATGTTAGTTTTTGTCTTCTCTTTCATCAGTGAAGAAGACAGAATATTGAATGTTATTTTCTTCTGAAAGTTAGAGGAGACATCAAAAGTTGAAATTTAGCAGACATGTTTTTCAGGTTTTAATTACTAGAAAAAATATTGTTTTTAGGATTCAATGACTATTATTGACTATGTAACAAATAAAATGTTATTATGGTACTTTCAGATTAAAAGTCTATTCCAAATTGCATTTTGGTTTTTCGGATGTTCTAAATTCTGGTGTGTAAATATTATAAAAGTATTGAAATTTGGAAGTGAGTGGAGTTCCCTCCCTTCTCTTTGGGTTAGTTTCTAAAACTTAATGAAATGGAAAGCAAGTGTCTTTTCACGCTGAAAAAAAGGTTACATTTTATTCCTTATTGTACTGAGACCGGAATAAAATAGATAAATCAGAAATAAGAGTGCCAGAATTTTTTCTTGCCAATATAAATTTTTAGAATTATGCTGAGTTGCTTTTACTATAAAAACTGGACCAACTAGTCTATTATGGATATTTTGTAGAGAATTTCTGTACTTTTTTTTTGGCTCAGTGAGGTCAAGAATTTTAAATTAGAATTACAGAACTAGAAGGCATCCTCTTATCACAAATGAAAGAACTGAAGTCCTGAGAAGTCATGATTTATCCAGGATCACACAGTTAATGGTGAAGGTTGGATGAAATGAGAGCCTCCTGGCCATCAGTTCAGTGATCTTTGTAAAAGACCCTTCTGATTTAGTTTAACCATCACTTTACGTGCAGTGTCTGTAATTTATTGCATTAGGCCAGTTAGCACATTCTAAGTTTGTGTTTAATCTGCTAAAACTAAGGGAACATCTAGGATTAGGAATACTGACAGTGATAAAAATCATGGATGGCAGGAAGCATGTTGAAGAATCTTTAGCTAGGGTGGGAAGTGTTCCTTCATTAGCCTCTGATCCTGCTGTCTGGGAGGAACTTCTTTGTTTATTGTTCTCAGGACCTCATTCTGCCTTCTGGAAGGTTCTTCCTTGCCCATTTTCCTCCAAGGTCACATATATGTAGACATCACAGAACATGCCCTTTGTGGAGACTGTATAGCCTTTGTTTCCTTCTTTCTGTTCTTGAAATTCAGGGAGCTTGAGCATTGTTTTAAGGATCAAAGAGTCAAAGGCTTATAGGTATCACTTGAGGGGGTTTTGGCAATGCCATTCCTCCGAAACTGAGATGGCTTTTGACCTATCTTGTAGTTATTATCATGTGCTAACATTAGAGTGACTGCATGGACCAGGCTGGCAAGGGCAGTCTTAACTGATATCTCTTGTCTTGACACATTACGTAATGATGTTCTCTTCCACTCTCAAAACTACCCCAGTTTAGACAACGTGTGTTATGATCACTCTAGCCAGTAAGCACACCAAAAATTCCCAAGTCTAATATATTTCTTTGTTTCCTTATTTTTATTCTCTCTCAACTTGCTGGGGAGTCTTGTATGGCCATCGGAAATGGGTTTTGTGGAAAATTAACCTACTTAACTTGATTTGCAGCAAGGCTGAGTCCCTCTGTTTGCCTGAGAAAATATAATGGGCCAGTTTTTTTCAGTCTTTTTCAGTCTTCTTTTTTACCATATGAAATCCAGAAGCAGTCAGCTCCTTTAATCCTGGGAGCCCCCCAAATTTCTGAGTTTTCTATTTCCATTCATTTCTGCTCTCAAATCTGTCAGTGCTTGCCTGTGCACATTTCTTTCTTATAATCTTTGATAAGTGCAACAAGTAGTACTTTGTTAATCTTTTTTGTTTTTTTTTTTTTTTTTTGAGACAGAGTCTCAGTCTGTCGCTTAGGCTGGAGTACAGTGGCATAATCTCAGCTCACTGCAACCCCTGCTCTCCTGGTTCCAGTGATTTTCCTGCCTCAGACTCCCCAGTAGCTGGAACGACAGGCACCCGCCACCACGCCCGGATAATTTTTGTATTTTTAGTAGAAACGGGGTTTCACCATATTGGCCAGGCTGGTCTCGAACTCCTGACCTTGTGATCCACTCGCCTTGGCCTCCCAAAGTACTGAGATTACAGGCGTGAGCCACTGCACCTGGCCATACTTTGTTATGCTAATATTGTTCATCTCTTTTTTCCATAGACATAGGCTTGGTGACACTTGTTCTGCTCTTGAAGTTGTATCAGGCATTTTTTTAAATGGAGCTATAACTTACATACAGTAAACTCACACCTCTTAAGTGTTGAGTTCAGCCAGTTTTGACAGTTATGTACATCCATGTAACTACTACCCAAAATACGATATCAAACATTTCCATTGCCCAAGATGGATGTCCATGTCTAGTTAATTGCCTACTTTAAACCTCTGGGGGCAACCACTTTTTCTCTTCAATCACCAAGGATTGGTTTTGGCAAGCAGTATTTTTAGTAAGTGTTTTATGACTGTGTGACATAAGTACCTTTCTATCTTTTTCTCAGTTTCTTCATCTCCTGCTGTTTGGCTGCTAAGCAGTCACCATATATTTTAGTTTTTTTAAAGTCAACATCTCCCTCAAAAATACCATCTTTTTGTGGTAGGAAAAGCCAGCTATTAAGATAAATGTACCCCACTTGTACAATAGCTTAAATCCAGTTAAAGTGCATTTATTGCTAATGAAGCAGTGCATTAAAATCATTCTTGATCATTTGGTGACCTTCCATAATGTGGGCCTTGGAGTCCTCTAGCAGCTGGGAAAGAGAGCATGAACATACCTTGCCTGCTTCTGAGGGACCTTAACCTGGAAGTTGGCATTCAGTCATTCTCACTGACATTCTTTTGGGGAGAGCTACTCACAAGGCCACATCTGATACTAGGTTGGAAAGGCTTGGAAAGGGTAAAATTTGACTGGGCAACCAATTCCCAGTGACAGCTCCCACACTGTGAAGGGGGTAGCAAAGTTTGGACAGGTTAATACGATAACTTTTATTTTGTTTTAATAAAATAATACTATATTGCATCCCTTTTTTGTCTTCATGTTATTTCTTAGTCTTTGTATTATACATTCTTTTATACTTTCTGGATAAACATTTTCAGTATTTGAAACTTTAAAAACAGTATTGTTATCTCTGTGGTAGAAATGTTCAAAGCAAAACCAAGTAATCTTTCCTAGATTATTCTGTGAAATTAAAATTAGTTCTGGATATCAACAGATATAATCTGACTCTTAAAAGACAAAGCTGCCCGGTATCACCATTTCTGTTCAATATTGTGTCAGAGATCCTAGCCAGCAGAGTAAGTCAGGGTTGGGGGTGATGGTCGGGGGACAACTACAAGAAAAGATGTAGGAATGGAAAAGGAGAAAAACACTGTCATTATTAAAATGACTTAATTGTCTGTATAGAAAGATCCTAGAACTCGACAGTTAAATTCTTAAAATTAGAGAGTTTAGCAAAGTTTTAAAATATAAAGTCAATATAGGAAAGCCAGTTGTATTTCTATAGACCAGCAGCAACAACAAAACAGAAAATTAAAAACCACTTTATTTTGAAATAATTAACATCCTACATAGCTGTAGTATATTTATGAAAACTAAGAAATTAACATTTATATACTGATGTTAACTAAACTACAACTTTTATTTTGATTTTTCCAGTTTTTCTACTGATACTCTCTTTTCGTTGCAGGATCTAACCCAGGATACCACATTGCATTTGGTAGCCATGTCTCTTAACCAATTTAAGGCAGTTTCTTGATCTCTTCTTGTGTTTCAGGGATTTGATACTTTTGAAGAATAGTGGTCAGGTCTTTTGTAGAAAGGATATCAATTTGAGTTTGGTGTTTTCTCATTATTATCTCACATCATATCAGGCCGTAAATGTTATCAATATTGAAACCCACCCAGTTGGCCCATAGATAGTTTTTTGGATAAACAGAAATCGACCCTTCTGGTCTTAAAGCTGGAAACATATTTAATTTATCTGAGTTCCTTTCTCAGGAAATGAACTTCAGACCTCTCAAAATAAGTATCAAAGAACTGAAACTCAGCAGATCACCACATCCAAACAAGGAGATGCTGGACCCCTCATTCATCATGATTGCTTCCTTGCCCCTCCAGAGTTCCTATTTTCTCACACATTGTTACATTTCTTCCCTGGTATGTAAGCCCTTAGTTTTAGTCCCTCAGGGAGATGGATTTGAGACTGAGCTCCCATCTCCTTGGCTGTAGCACCTGATTAAAGCTTTCTTCCTTGGCACCTCTCATCGTCTCAGTCATTGACTGGCTGTACAGTGCAGCAGCAGGACCTAGACCAAACTTCTGGTGTTTCAGTAACAATATGACTGGTTACTGGTCATGCTAACCTTGATCACTTGGTTAAGATGGTATCTGCAAGATTTTTCCACAGTGAAGTTACTACAGAAATGTAATTTTTAAAAGATATAATTTACATAGCAACATACTTCAAATAACTTTTGAAGAAATCGATCAAGTAATGTCTAAGTCCTTTATTGAGAAGTTACAAACTTTTATTGAAAGACATTAATGGATTAGAAGATTTAATGTTGCAAAGATGTTAATTCTCTCTCATTGCACATAGAATCAAATCCCTAACAGATTTTGAGATTGTGTGATTACTATTAATATTATTATTTGGATGATACTTGACATTATAATTCTGAACTTAAATGGAAGAGCAATCATCCCAGAATCACATACATATTCCTAAAGAAGGTGTTTTTCCTCCTATCAAGGAAGTGCTTTTGCTGCCTTTATATAATGACAATATAAAACTATAGTAGTTAAGCCAGCATATGGTGTAAGGATATACAGATTGGCAGATCAAAAGAATAGAAAATTTACAAACAGATCCACCTATATGTGGAAGCATGATTTATGACAAAGCAGGTGTTGAAGATCAGTGGGGGAAAGGCTGCATATAGCTTTCAGTGTATGGTGCTGAGGCAATAGAGTGTCCATATGAAAAAGATGGAAAGTGGATTCTTACCTAATCATACACAAAATGGGAAAAGTTAAAATGTTATGTTAGTAATTATAGTTTAATTATAAAATCTAGAATTATGCATTTAGAAGCAGAACTCAGGAAAGAAATTGAAGAAGAAAATGAAACTGTCAAATGAAAACAACATTAGAAGGAGTACAAGAGAAAAAGATGATACAGGAAAAACAGTGAGGTCATGGAAATTAGACATGAGAGAGGTGAGCAAAGTCAAATATACATTTAAAAGAGTGACATAACACCTCAGCTTTAAAATGTCAGTGTTTACAATATGACAGAAACACTGCATCACTTATTAACTTTGCTCATCCTGCTGAGTTACATGCCAGAAATCATAATGTGATCTACAGATTATTTAACGATGTTTCTACTGACAACTCAATTACACTATCATTTGTAGAAAGCAAAGGACTGGAAATCACTTAACTTGGAGAGGGATGTGCTGTCACTTTCTCAGTTTGGGAAAATTTATCAAAAAGGCTTAACTGAGACTTATCAAATGACCATTACACTTACTATTCTTTTACTTAGGGGCACCCTGTTTAACCTAACATACTTAGAAAGGATTGTTTAAAATTATTAATTCCTTTGTATACTTGGCAATGTACAATTTTTAGGCAATGGTTTTTCTTTTTTTCTTTTTTTTGAGACAAAGTTTCTCTCTTGTTGCCCAGGCTGGATTGCAGTGGCGCAATCTCGGCACACTGCAACCTCCACCTCTCTGGTTCAAGTGATCCTCCTGCCTCAGACTCCCAAGTAGCGAGGATTATAGGCATCCGCCACCATACCTGGCTCATTTTTTGTGTTTTTTACATTTTTACATTTTTTGTATTTTACTAGAGAAGGGGTTTCACCATGTTGGCCAGGCTGGTCTCAAACTCCTGACCTCAGGTGACCCACCCGCCTCGGCCTCCCGAAGTGCTGGGATTACAGGCATGAGCCACTGCTCCTGGCTGACAGCGGTTTTTCTTAATTTATGCCTCAAATATATTTTTATCAAAACCTTGCAGCTATAAATGTAGATCACTCAATTTAGGGAAAATGGTTGCCATTTAATCTAATTGACAAAGCTGGTATTTATTTTCAAACTTATCTTTTAAATCAGACATCCTTCTGTCAGTAAAAGTCCCACTTGATTTTTCATCTCAAATAAATATGTTAATATATGCCTCCATGACAACCATCACATGGCTGAATTCTAATTCTAATATAGATTAAGTAGATAAGGCACAGAGCCTTACCATGTGTTGCCTGGATACAGTAAGGTGCTGCTGCCTTCAGAGTTTCTTTGCTTTGGGCTCACTAAAGCCTCCAGAGAGATACGTCTTTAACACTAATAAGAGTATGGAAGAGGTAATCCCTATAAGTAAAATGTCGTCACTATGTATTGTGGAACTGCTTCATTCTACAATACACTCAATTTATCATCATAATATGGGCCAAGTACTCCATTTCTTAATAAACATCTGTATGAGACATGGAAAGAACAAGGCCTTACTGTAGTGCTTTGATTAAAGGAGGTTTCATAGATAGCATTGTTAAAATTTTTTCCCGTTTTTGGAACCCTGGAGGTTTTTGCATCCCAAGAGGTATGCATTTCTTTTGTGAAGTGAGAAGAGAGGCTGCGTGATGCCTTAGCTGCCAGTGCACTCTCAGGAAGATCGGTATTAGGAAAAAATGAGAGTTGAGGACCTGGAAATAGATTGCCTTAAAACTATCTAGGTCTGCATCTCTCTTAAGAAGCGTTAGAGCAGCCTCAGATGTTCCTCAGTTTCAAGACCGTGGGTATAGATGACAGGCTGAGTAGATCCATTATATGCATAATCGTAGACCCAATGAAAAGTCCAAACTTAATGAAAGGAAACCAGTGTTTAGAGCATAAAGTTTTCTGAAGTAAGTGACAACTTGAATCTAAACATTGAAAGGACACTCACTGTGTGCCTGGGTCTAGTAAAGTTGCTGGACCTCAGAGATAAAATTTTGGGAGGGAACCAGAAAAATAGGTCAAGATATTTATAAATGAGAAAATTATGTTGGCCTCAGATTTCATTCAGTGCAAGAAAATAGGCCATACTTAAAAGACTTTTAAGAAAAGAATAGGTAACTTACGGATTTTTATATCTGTCCAAATAGTCCTTCAACTATGTCAATAGGCAAATAGATTTAAATTTAAAATAATATAAAAATGATTTATTTGAGCCTTTATTGAGGCAACACTGGAGGACAGACCTTTTTTACCAGACGTTGAAAGGTAAAGATGTACTTGAAGCTGCTAATTAACCACATAAATACACTTGTTTGTATACAGGTTCAACTTCTTCAGCACAAAGATAAAGCAATAAGTTATCATGATACCCATCTCCAAAGGTTAATTCATTGATGAAGTAAATAGAATCTTGGGCATGGTGTTTGGTTGATACCGTGAATGCTGTTACCAAAAATCTTCCCAAGAAACATTAACTTTGCCTCATTCTAGGTAAAACAAGTTAAATCTGTAAAAGATCTTACATGCTTGAGTTCGAAAAACCCTGAATATATTTGGGTTGGTGACAAAAGTGAAATATAACACCCCTGCCACTTTGGAACAAAACGACATAGTTTGTGAACTGTAGGAAAATATGTCATATATTCCTTTTTGAGAAGCCATCTGAAAAAGAGTATTATGTTTTTCTTCAGTGGTAAAGAGTTGCAGTACCTAAGCCAAGTTTTCTACTGGCTACACTCTGCCATTTCTTTTCTTGACCTCTGTGGTTGACAGCAGCAGATGAGAAAAATGAAGTCTGTAATAAGTTGGTCTGTAACAGAGCTGCAGTGCTCTTTATTACTGATCCTGCAGCCAGAGTGCAGGATACCCAGGTCATGAATTGGGTTCTTTAGTTCGATTGCCCAGAGGATGCCAACTCATATTCCCAGAGCAGATCGAACTGCCAAGTAAAATGAGGATGGTGAAGTTGTATTAATTTTACTTCTCTCAGAAGAAGAAAAGGATGATGTAGCTACCTCTCAAGAAGAGAGTACGTATGAAAGAAGGAAAGATCAATCCAGAAAAATTAGGGACGTCCAGAAAATACTAGAGTCCTTTTTAGCCCAAGATCAACCATTAAAAGGAAGACCTCAAAGGTGTTTAATTTCCTGTGTACGTTAGTGTATCTGATTTGATTTGAGTATTTGATTTGAAGTATTTGATTTGAACAAGTTACCTCTACCTGAATATGCTGTGTCTCTTTGTCTTGCTATGACACTTTGGATAAGGTCTCTGCAGAAAATACAGAAACAACTGACCAAAGAGTTGTTAATGAGAATACAGCTCTTATCTCTCACCAGTGATTACATGGAAGAATTTAGAGCCTATTTCAATAACAATATGTTGTTCATCGTTCAGTCAGATGGAAAGAGACCACAAGCAGGAGAGAGAAGAGTACACGCTGGCCAGTGGTGTTAGTAATGAAGAGGGAGAAGAGGAGAAGGAAAGAGACAGATGAGACAGAAAATGAAAGAGAAAGTGGTGAAAACAGAGGAACCTTAAAACTCAGTCTGCCCCTAATACTGATAAGGCACAGAAAACCAAGGACATTTCTATAAAGTTCATGAACACAGATGAGGAGGCTGAAGGTGGCCCAGATGCTGATTTCTTTAAGGAGAAATAGTACTGTATGCTTGGGTTGGTTGGACCTTGAAGAGAATACATTGTAAAATAAAAAATTGTCGGCTAGGCGTGGTGGCTCACACCTTTAATCCCAGCATTTTGGGAGGCTGAGGTGGGTGGATCACAAGGTCAGGAGTTCGAGACCAGCCTGGCCAACAAAATGAAACCCCGTCTCTACTAAAACAAAAATTAGTCGGGCATGGTGGCATGCACCTGTAGTACTAGCTACTCCAGAGGCTGAGGCAGGAGAATCGCTTGAACCTAGGAGGTGGAGGTTGTGGTGACCCGAGATCTCGCCAGTCCACTCCAGCCTGAGCAACAGAGCGAGACTCTGTCTCGAAATAAATAAATAAATAAATATAAAACTAAAAAAATTGGCTAAATCCAGTGACAAGAAAAAAGTGACCAAAATCACATGCAAAAGAAATGAGAAATTTTAAGTGAATAAGAAAATAATTCTTACTGACAAAGGGAAGTAGGTTCAGCTGTGGCCAATGATGCAGAAATGCATCTTAAAGGATACTAAGGAAGAGGATTGTAGTGGTATAAACCTTGAAAAATCAAAAGAAAGGCTTCAGGAAGTGGAAAAACTTGACAAAGAAGAGTAGAGGAAAAAAGTTAAGACAAAGCATATGGAGAAAAGACTTTAAAGGGGAAGCAAAAGGAGAAGCCAAGAAGGCCAAAGATGATGGGAATGTCTTTTAGGATCTCAGTGGTAATAATGGGAAATTTGATTAATTCTCAGATCCTTGCACATACAGAGGTCTGAAGAATTAGATAGTGAAGATACGGAAAATAAAATTAGTAGTTCCAGGAAAAAGCGTAGAAGGAAGAAAAGGAGCCACAGTAAAGTGAACAATGTGAAACTACTATTATAACAAGTTGCAAATGAAAGAAGGCCAAATGGGAATCCTCAGAGTCTCTGGATACAGTTCTGTCTTCAGCAGAAGACAAAGAGCTTAAATTTTATTTAAGAGCTTAAACTATATCTGCTCAAAATCAAAGCTAAATATTTCCTGCTCTTCTCCTCTCCTTGAAACCTGTGCTCATCACTGTGTGGGCCAGATGTCAAAAAAGCTTTGGACTAGTTAGGTAACAAAAGTCCCTTTCCTAAAAGATCAGTGCATCTGTAGACTGAGTTAATGGTATGTCTGACATCCTTCTTCCCCGTCAGATAATCTACTTGAAATGAGTGTGGATTATAAAAATTCCCCAGCCCGATTTCCAGCATGTGTATTGTTAGACTTTAATCCATTCCTTTATTTTACTGCCAACTTGTAGAATCTCCATTCATTTTTAGAAATTCTTGTTTACCATACAGAATATAGTATGTACTATTTAATATTAAACAAACTTTCTTACGATTTTGATGTTTTAATGTTTCCAAGGAGTGAAAATGTGATGGAGGCACCGTGAGAAATGAGTATTTTTGAATTGAGATGATCATTAGTAGAACCTATTTCCTATTTCTAATAAAAGTAGAACATTTAGGAATAATTTCAACAAAAGGCATGCAAAATCTATAAGAACAACAAAACTATACTGAGAAAAATTAAAGATATAAATAAATGAAGAGAGATGCCATATGATTGGAAGACTCAATTAAATGACATTTCCCTCAAAATTGATCTGTAGATTCAACATAATCCCTAGCATAAATCCACGGACCTTTTTGTAAAATTGGCAAGCTAATTCTAAAAGTTACATGGAAATGTAAAAGACTGAGAAAATCTGACAAATCTTGAAAACATAGCTGGAAGACTTGACTTTGTACCGTAACTATAAAGCTGCAATAATCAAGATGGCATGGTATTGCCATAAGGATCAACTAATAAATTAATGGAATTGAACAGAGGTCATAGACCCACTTATATAGGCCTCTGATTTCAAACAAATCCAAAGCAACCAAGTAGGGAAAGGAAAGTTTTGCAGTAAATGGTGCTGGGTCAACTAGATATCCACAAGCAAAAATATAAATCTCAATTTCTCTCTTGCATCATGCATATAAATCTATTTGAGATGAATCATACTACTAAATATAAAAGCTAAAGCCATAAGAATTTAAGAAAACATCAGAGAATATCTTTATGACTGGGGGTAGGCAAAGATTTCCGAGGATGTAGAAGCAATCACTGTAAGAGAAAAGCTTTAAAGAATAGACTTCATTGAAAAAAAACAAACTTATATTTATCAAAAGATACCACTGAGAAAACAACAAGCCACAGACTGAGAAAAGTATTTGCAAAATGTATATTTGTCAAAGGAATATATAGCTAATTTATACGGCTCCATAACAAAAAACCAAACAACCAGAAACTAAAAAGGAGGAATAGGGAACAAATGATTTTAAAAGAAACTTTGTAACACAGACACTGCACAACGGAAGATATTCAAATGGTCAGTAAGCATGTGATGAATGTAATTTGTCATCTGGGAAATGCAGGTTAAAATGAGAATGAGAAAACCACCATACTGTCTAAAATTAGATAGGATCTAGAGCAACTGGCATTCTTATACATTAGGTAAGAGGGTTAAATGGTACAGCCACTTTAGGAAAAAGATCTGGGAGTTTCTTACAGAGTTAAATATACATTTACCCAATGATTCAGCAGTTCTCCTAGATATTTGCCTAAGAGAAATGAAAATAAAAATCCACCAAAAATATTTTTATGAGAAATACATACATAATATGCGTACATAATATAGCTTCATTCATACTAGCCAGAAACTGGAATAGCCCAGGTTTCCATCAGTAAGAGAATGGATAAACAGACTGTGGTTATTCATAACATGACACACTGACAAATTATCTGTGAGGGAAAAGGATGAGAAAAGTCGTTTCTTCTAGGGGATGGGGCAGGAACTGACTGGGAAGGATTTTGAAGGAACTAACTTGGGGTAGTGGTAATGATTTGGGAATCAAGGTATATGCATTTGTAAAAAACTTATGGAATGGTACACTTAAGATTGGTGCATTTCATTTTATGTAAATTTTGCCCCAAGAAAGAAAAAACAGCTTTAAAAAATCACAAGGAAGTACTTTTTTATGTCCATTAGATTGGCAAAAATGTTGGAGCATCTTGAACTTATCTTGCCCTGCTAGTGGTTGTACAAATTGAATCAACCATATAATACATTTGCATTAACTAATAATAATACATTAGTTAATTTGCATTAACTAATAAGTTGTGCGTATATCAACCAAGCAACTCCACTCTGAGGCATAGAAACTCTTGGTAATCTACACAGAGAAATACATAATATGTTCCAGAAAACTGGAAACAACTCAGATATCATCAATAAGAGAAGACACAAATTGTGCTACATTCAAGTATATCATCATGGATAAGTCTCATGGACAGAATAAAACCAAGAAACTTAAGAATACTTCCAATATGATTCCAACCAATATAATTCCATCCAAAATCTTGCAAAATTAAGCAAGATATTGATGAGGGATACATATGGTAACACCATAAAGGAAAGCAAAAACAACAACAAAAAAAGATAGCTGGGGAGAATGCATGGGAAAAAGGATTGGAATTGGAATGGGAAAGGCCATAAAGGGGACTTCAAAGTTATAAGTAATGTGTTCTCTAAACTGGCTAGTGGAAAAACAGGTGTTCATTTTACTGTTCTTTATAACTTGCACATATGTTGAAAATACTATTTGGTGTGTATTCAGTATTTAATTTTAATTTCTTGAGAAATTAGAGATACACTTAAATAATCTTTAAGGATACTTCATTAGCAATAATATGCAAAATATGAGAAGTAGGCTTTCCGCTGTCACTAATTCAGTCATTCAAGTGTACAGCTTGATATGGATGTGACATTAGTGGCCTTATTTGGAGGCCACAGTTTTGGTGGCTGTATCTTAAAAGCGAATTAGAAAAACTGAAATCTAAAATGATTGAGATTTATATTGGTACAGGATAAATCTTCTGAGACTATTTCTCAGAAGTTCTGCCATTATTGCTTCAAGAAGGGAAGAAAATTATGAATTTTCACTTATGTGATGGGTAAATGAAACCATCAGAAAATACAGAAGTAATTTTTTTAGCCTTTGGAATGAATCTCCTTCAATAGAATTCTTTTAAAATAGGATGGGCCAGATAACCGAGAGGGCCCGGCTTTGACCTCCTTCCCCTAATGCTGGTTCAGCTGACTTCTCAAAGCACACTTTATGAGTTGAACCATTATTGACCCATCAATGAATTTACCTTAAAACCAGGTCATGGAGAATGTCTCCCATAATATATTTTCTTGCAACTTGACTGTCATAAAAATTCTCAGAATGCTGTAGCTAATATCTAGATCTTAACAGTTATGTTGAATCCTAAACATTTTCAAGATATTTATAGATTTTTTTCATCTCTACATTTCCTGAAAAATCTGTGAATATTTTTCATTAAATTAACTTGCCAAGAAAATGAAGGTTGGACAGTGTGGCTGCAATATAGTCCCTACATTTGTAGCTTTAAATTTTAAGGGCTTACCCCAACCCTTTACTCTTTATAAGTATTCAAACATTCCTTTGGATAACAAATAATAAATTCATAGTGCTAGATATCCAGCAAGATGACAGTCTGGTTGCTTATATGAAGTACTTAAATATACACAATTGCAATTCCAAAGCCTTATTGCTTCATTTATCACAGGAAGTGCCAGAGTTCTGCAATATTTTGTAAGAAAAGCTACTCGACTTGCATGAATTCTCATAGGAATGACCATGAATATTATGCCAATTTCATCCTAAGTATTGAAGTTAAGGTTCTAAATGACATTTAATAGTATGATTTATTTTCTATCTTAAACTTTATAGGGCACAAAGCAAGATCCTATCCTTTCATATTGCTTTTTTATTTTTAAAGAGTCTGACTGATGATAAAAATCTAAGCTTAAAAACTGTCAAATGATTTATGATATTTCATTTATTTTTCAAAGGATTGGGGTGTCACCAGTAAGCCTATTAGAATTTTAGGTTTAAAGTTCCTTGATTTTAAAAAAGACCAGCTGCATAAACAAGTTTTGAGCTTTGTAATTTAATTCTGTGTGATTTTTTTTTTTTTTTAATACTTCAAAGTACCAAAGTAGGTAGTTTTTCTTAGGTCATAAATAGTTGTTTATGTCATTATGATCTCAAACTTTCAAGTACATTTTAAGATCTACTTTTTAAAAATATTGATTTTTTTTTATTGTGTTCGTTACAACCTCAAGATATTTCTTCTGTCTACTTAAATCTCCCTTTATTCATGGGCTGACAGCAACAAAGGTAGAACATGGAGAAACTGGAGGAAACCTGCTTTTAAAAAATTGGAATTCTGTAGTCAAGTATATATAATCCGATGTCTTTGAGAAATATTGTGAAACCACTTTAAAGCTGTTTTTTAATGACACTTTTAAGTTTAGGGTAATTGTAAATTTGCATGCAGTTACAAAAGATAACATATGTTCCATGCACTGCTTACACAATCCCCCCAGTGGTAACATCCAGGATATTAACACTGATGCATTCTAGATCTTACTCGGATTTTCCTGGTTTTTCTTGAACTCATTTGTGTGTATATTTATTTATTTCTAATTTTTATCACATGTAGCTTCTTGTATCTACTACAGTCAAGATGAACATATCCATCACAAAGATTCCTAATGTTGACCTTTTATAATCACACTCATCTACCTTCCCACTTCCCACCCCTGTCCCCAACCCCTGGCAACCACTAATCTGTCCCCTACTTCCATAATTTTTCCATTTTAATGATGTTGTTTAAATGGATCCTTAGATTTAACTTTTTTTAATTTAACTTTTTCATTCTCTTGAGATTATCTCTTGAGATTAATATTTCCTTGAGATTCATCCAACTTGTGTTTATTAATAACTTGTTCATTTTGATTACTAAGTGGTATTCCATTAAAATCAATTTTGATTTTTAGTTTATATGCAAACATAAAATGTGAAGCAATAATGCAGAATATCAGTTTAAAAGGTGTTTAAGACATTGTTGAAATTAACCTATTAAAATTACATTTTTTTTGTCATTTTAGTCATTTGGATTGGATTTGTCTATGGCTTAATATGCTAAGACTGGATGAATCATCACCTGTATACTGAACATATAGTTCCGGTGGGAACATTCTGTTCCCTAACTCATTTTAATAAAAACCATGAGGTTAAAGATACAAGAGAAGTCCTTGTTCTGATTCCAGCAGATTTGCTGTTTAGTTTTTTCTTTCCTTTTACAACCTGTGATTACCCACCTAACTCTCTTCATATAGCCTATTGTTACCTAAGTAATTCTTCCCCTTGTGCCTGTGTTTGCTTTTTCAACTAAATGATTAAGTGTCTTAATTTCTAGGCTGACTAAGATACTTCTTTCCTCCTTCCTCCGTAAATTTCCTTACTCTTTCTCTGCCCTGAAAGAAAGGGGTAAGATGATGAGTACCAAGAATAAAAGTATTTGACTTCATCTGGGAGGCCAGAGAAGGCTTCCCTAAGGAGGATACATTTAAGCAGACATCTGATGGATGATTAAGAGTCAACTAGGAGAAGAGGAGGAAGAAATAGCATTTCAAACAGAGGAAAGAAAGGGCATGGGCAAAGACCCTGTGGTAGGGAGGAGCAAAGCAAGCAGGAAGAATTGGAATCAAGCCAAGTGGAGAATGGGCTGAGAGAACCAAGGGAATATATGGTATGAAATTAGACTGGAAAGGGAGGCAGAGTTCAGACCTTATAGAGTTTTTTAGGTCATATTTAATAAAGATCAGTGCTTATTCTAAAACCAAGGAGAAACAAATAAAAGGTTTTAAGCATGAAGTTGACCAGATTTGCAATCTGTAAAGATCCTTTTGGCTGCAGCGTGGATGGTACTTTGTGGTAAAGGATGGAAGTGTGTTGATTGGTTACAGGCCATTTTAGTGGGGTACACTGGAGAGGATGGAGCTTGGGATAAAGTTAGAGTGGTGCAGTTATAGAAAAGATAACAGATATAATTCTTAAATCTCAACAGATATGTTGTATTAGAAATGGGAGAGGAAAGAGAACTGTGTGAAAAATAACTACTAGATTTCTGATTACAGCATTTAGACAGCAAGGGAATCCCAGAAGCAGATCACATTTTGGGAACATCATGCATTTCAGAGGCAGAAAATTTCAGATGGCTTTGAGACACACAAGAGGAAAGGTCGAATAGTAATAATGATAATAGCTAATATTGTTGAGCATTTACAGTTATTATAGCATTTTTTAAGCTGGGGACATGGAAACACAGATGTTAAGAGACTTGTCCAATATCAGACAGTAAGTGGAAGAAATGGGATTTGAATCTACATACTTCACTTCCAGAGCCCATGCATCTTACCAGTCTGTATGCTGCCTGTGTAGACAGATGTGGACCTACAGATATGTAGGTGTGGAGCTCATAGAAGGGGTCTGGACTAGAGATTAAAAGTACAGAACAAAAAAATATATTTTTATTTATGTCTCTGAAATGGATGAGATATCCTAGGGAGAGAATGTAAAGTGAGACATGATGTTTACCTTGAGGTTCTTCAGCATTCAGTGGCCAAGGATAGCAAGATAGGCAGAGGGAAAGACCATGGGCTTCTGGTTGATATAAGAGAAAAAGGGGAGGTTAAGGAGATAACGAACAGTGGCGATTGTACTGCTAACATATCCAGTACAGAAGGGTCTTGGAGGAGTGGCGTAGTGGGGCTCAAGCACTTTGGGAAGTGAATAGGAGATGAGGACATGAAGTCAGAACATTTAGGCAACTCTGTAGAGAAGTTTATTTGAAGCAGGAAGTGTCTAGATAGGCCTGTGAGCTATAGCTGGAGGGAGATGTGAGGCCAAGCGGCTTTGTTTTGCCGTTATTTTAAAGGAAGAGACTGGTGTTTGTTTAAAAACCAGTGCAAAAAAGATCTGCATGAGAAGAGGTTGAATATATAAATGAGACAAGGAATAATATCTTCATGTTGTTGGGAAAACAGGAGAGAATGGGATTAGGCATATGCAGAGAGTCTGGCATTTGGAAGGAGGAGGGACACCACTTTGGTGTGTCAAGTCTGGAGTAGGAAGGACTGGAGCCACTTTGGTAAGTTGTATGTGATACCAGGAAGGAGAGTGACTTTCCATCAGATAACTTCTGTTTCCTTTGGAAAATGAAGGTGAAATAATCTAGAGAGAGCATGAAGAGGAGAATAGTACTGAAGGTTTGAGGAGTTAAGGAGAACAGGTTTAGTGTCAGGCATCAAAGAGGCTGGCTCTTGTGTTTCCAAAAATAATCTGTGCAGTGAGTTTCCTAGTTGAACACAAACACCCTTTTCGGAGCAGTTGCAGAGTTTGAGGAGATGGGAATTTGTAGGACACAGAGACTTACGCTGCTCTAAATGTGGTTTCTGTATTGTGTGTGTCCATTTCTCCTGAGAGTAAGGTCAGTATTAAAGCTGAGAAGGAGATGGGAGGCATGAGATGGTCTGTGGAAATTTTTAAACACATTTTTTAAGGCAAACATTTGTAGTGATTTAAATTACTTTATTGAAAGAGTCTTCTGACACATCACATGTTATCTTACGTTTTACTTATTTTAGAAAACAGTTTATTCACCAGCAAGGCTCTTCAACTGGCTTTTTGAGGACAGGGCCCCTATCTCACTAAGCAAGCTACTGAGTGTGTGTCCCACAGGTATTTGCTAAATAAATGGTGAGAAAAGCGCTAGATATTACAACTCTGTTGGTACTGTGGCTACATTTTATTTGGGCAAGGGATTTTTTTGCTTTATGTTTTTTTGTAAACCTAAATAGATGTTCTCATTTGAAATTATAATGATCTCCATTTTTTAACGTGCCAAGAGAGTGATTTTCCCTTACCCAATTAAAAGTTTGATTTATTTAATGTAACTGAGAAGTGTGAATCATAAATGAAACATTATATGTATTTATTTTTCATATTTTTTAAGTTATGAAAATGTATTTGCTTGAACTACTGTATTCTAAGATTTTGATACATTTTTTAGTGACTCTTCTGGATGTTTTCTATTCCAGAAAATATGAAATTTTACTTTTGATTTTTCATAAAAAGATACATTGAATATGATAGCTTTAATTTTAACTCTACTAATTTAGATTGGCCTAGGGACAACAGAATGCTTACATAAAAATTCTAAAGAACACACTAAGAAATATTTTATTTTTACCATAGGTAAAAAGGTGATGAGTTTCTCTAACTATAGGTGGGGTTTTTTTTTGTTTGTTTGTTTGTTTGTTTGGCCAAAATACAAATAAAGATTCATCTAAAGCAGTGGTTCTCCAAAGGGGTGGCATATCAATACTAACGTATAAAGTTGCTTTCTGCCCCTTCGCAAGATTGTGTCTCCGTTCTTCATGCTACCAAGCCCCTGCTGAGACGCTCTTCATACTGACTAGATTGTTTTCTGCTCCAGTCGGGTTTGGAAGTGTTCGCATTGTTTTTCTACTGTATATTTGCCTCTTTGTCCATCTATGGCTGTAGGAAGCTTATCCTGGGAGTGGAGGAAAAGATGTTTTGTCATTGCCACATTCTTCTGGACATAGACTGGAGGACTATAGGAATGTAAGCATTTGCTGAAACATAGTACTCTTTTCTGTTTGTAAGCACCTATTCATTATTACTGTCATCGACCCTTATCTCTATCTTTCCCAAGGTTCCTTGCTTCCTTCAATCTATGATCACTTTAAATATGGTCTTTCCTCTCCCCTGCACCTGTAGTCTCAGGTGAATCTTCTTCCCACTCCCACACAAGGTAATTGTACTCTAACACCCTAGAAAAACCTGAAGTTTTTGTGCAGCCAGCCTGTCCTGCACAAGGACAGAGAGCTTCAGGAGCTTGCTTTTCAAGAAGTGCCCAGCTGAACCTAGGGAGCTTCAGTCCTCAGGAACAAATGTGAAAGAAGATCTAGCTAGACAAACTGTGAAAAGAATACATTTACCTGCCATGACCTTTACATTGGTTATTAGGATAGTTCAGAAGTCTCTTTGCATCACTATACGTACCCTACTTGTGTGGATATTTTGTGATATGGTCATCAAAATTGGAAGAAGGCATGGCATACCAGCTTGAAAGAATACTTTTAGATTCAGGCTCCATGGTGGTTACCATGTGACTGCTTAAGCCACAGCTGCTTCTAAAACTCCTTTGCCATGCTTCACTTTTTCTAATTTAATTAGATCATATAGTTAGTGTCATTAATTTGGGATGGAAGCACCCTTCTGTCATGACTACTGTCCCTCACAAGTTTGAAAATGATTCACCATGCATATTAAAAAGTAAAATGCTTTTATTACTTTCATCAAGAGGCCATATGATACAAAGGTAAGCTGTTCAGGATGAAGATGAAAAAGTGAGTAGGAAAAGAAAATTAAAGTAAAAAGTTACTTTCTGAGATTTATTATTTCTGGCACTATTTTTGGATTTTGGGTTCATATTTTAGAAGGTAAAACCTCAGTCGACAATCAGGAGTTCTGTGTTTTATTCAGTTAGAAAGTTTTGATGTATTTGGAAAGTCATGTAATTTTCCTGTTGTCCAAGTAAAAATGGCCATGATTCCATAGTAGAAGCTTATGGAGACTATGTGTGAAGGTTCTGAATGATTTATTACATAATCATGGAAACAAAAGTTAAGTATTTCTTTGGTTTTGTAACTTCATATAATTCAAGAGATAGTATTTAAGTCATATTCATGTATATGTTAAAAAAATTTTAGTACTTTACTAAAGTGGTAAACTTTCATATTACACAGTTCAATAAGGCAAATATCTTTATGACTTTTGCGTAAGATCCTAAATACTGTGTTATTTTTTTCAAAAAAATGTAGATGTGGTGTTAATCATATGCTAATAATACTGTTTTGTAATTTTCTCTTAAAAGTTTGTAAATCCAGTTTTCTTTTTTAGGTGTGTTGAAGAAAGTACACACATCTTATCTTCTGAACATTTTGATGGAATTAACCACAAACCTCATACAAGAACAATAAAAGGTATTTTGTTAAATAATTTTTGCATATTGATGTAGTGCTCTTAATTTCTAGATTTTCCTCACAAAGGCCTACCGTAAATCAACTGCAGTGGATACTACTTCACAGAGTATATTTTGTAAGAGAAGTTTCTTAATCATAAAATATATTTATTCTGTACCAAGTCATATGATACTTCTTTCAGAAAGTGCTTGTGCAGACAAAATTTCAGTATTAGTAGTATGAAATAGCATCATTTATTTTCACTGTGCACTTGTATATATTTTTTATATGCAGAGTACATGTAGTCATGTATTTAAAACATGCTCATGAGACAGATATGAAATTAATCAGGAAACGTAGGACAGCTGCGTTCATTTCCTACTTTGCTCTCCTTGGAGTTCTTCAGAATAGATGTGTTTAAGAGCAAATCCAAAGTGAGCATCTTACTGTGCATACCTCTTAACATTAGGATGATATTAAATGGCGTGATGAGCCCTTAAAAAGGTAAACACCCTCCTGAAAACGCCAGAATAGCTTGGGCTTCATTCCCAGATCCCACGTTATAAGCCACATAGACCTAACAGACATCTGTAGAATACTCCACTTAAAGAGCAGAACACACATTCAAGTGCATATGGAACACTCTTCAGGATAGATTATTGGGACATAAAATTAGCTTCAATATATGTAAAAAGGAATGAAATAATACAAAAGTTTGTTATAGAATACAATTAGAAATGAGTAACAAAAGAAAATTTGGGAAATGCACAAATATGTAGAAATTAAATGACATACTCCTAATTTGGGAAATGCACAAATATGTGGAAATTAAATAATATACTTCTAAATAATCAGAGTCAAAGAAGAAATCACAAGGGAAATCAGAAAATGTCTTGAGATAAATTAACCTAAAGCACTACATACCAAAATTTATGGGCTGCAACTTTAAAAAGCAGTGTTTAGAGAGAAATTTATAGCTATAAATGCTTATTTTTTTCAAAAAAAGAAAGATCTCAAATTGATAATCCAACTTTTCACCTTAAGAACCTAGAAAAAGAAGAGCAAACTAAACCTAAGCAAGCAGAAGGAAGAAAATAATAAAGATGAAAGTGCAAATAAATGAAAGAATAAAAACGATAGAAAATCAATAAAAGCAAAAGTTGGTCCTTTGAAAGATCAGCAAAATTTATGAACCTTTAGCTAGACTAACCAGGATAAAAGAATAATCAGCAATGAAAGAGCGGATACCACTACCGACTCTACAGAAATTTAAAAAAGGTAATTATATGCTAAAATATTTGGTGACTTAAATGAAATGGATAAATTCCTAAAAAACAAAAACTACCAAAACGGAGTCAAGAAGACAGAGAAAATATGAACCTATAACAAGTTAAGTGATTGAATTATAATTTTAAAAATTTCCCCCTTCATACCCACAAAAAACCCAGGCCCGTATGTCCTCACTGTGAATTTTACCAAAAATATAGAAAAGAATTTATGCCAATCTTTTACAAACTTCTCCAAAAAAATACAAGAGGAGAGAATACTTCCTGACTGATTCTGTAAGGCGAGTGTATTACCCTGATAAAAATGGACAAGACAACAAGAACACAAGAAAACTATAGACCAGTATCTTTGGTCTATAGTTCTGATGTAAAAATTCTTGGCCGGGTGTGGTGGCTCACACCTGTAATCCCAGCACTTTGGGAGGCTAAGGCAGGTGCATCACCTGAGGTCAGGAGTTCGAGACCAGGCTGGCCACCATGGTGAAACTGTGTCTCTACTAAAAATACAAAAATTAGCTGGGCGTGGTGGCTAGTGCCTGTAATCCCAGCTACTCTGGAGGCTAAGGCAGGTGAATAGCTTGAATCCAGGAGGCAGAGGTTTCAGTGAGCCAAAATTGTGCTATTGCGCTTCAGCCTGGGCGACAAGAGCAAGACTCCATCTTAACAAACAAAAATTCTCAACAAAATGCTGGAAAATTAAATCTAGTGACATGAAAAGCATTAACATCAAGACCAAATGGGATATATGTCAGGAATGCAAGATTGCTTTGACATATGAAAATCTGTGTTGACACCACATTAATAGAATAGAGAACAGAAGTCACATGATCATCTTAATAGACACAGAAAAAGCACTTGACAAATTCTAAGTCCCTTTTATCATACAAACACTGAACAAACTAGGAATAGAAGGGAACTTCCTCACCCTGATAAAGAGAATCTACAAAAACTACACAGCTAACATCATACTTAATGGTGAAAAACTGAGAGTTTGCCCTCTAAGATCAGGAACAAGACAAGAATGTGTTATCTTACTGTTTCTATTTAACATTGCACTGGAGGTTCTAAGCAGGGCAGCTAGGTAAGAAAAAGAAAAGCATCCAGATTGGAAAGGCAGAAGAAAAACGTTCTCTGTTTGTAGATGACATCTTTTATGTAAAAATATCTAAGGAATCCCCTAAAAAATTGTTAGAACTAATAAATGAATTCAGCAAGTTTGAAAGATACAAGATCAGTACAAAGATGAATTGTATTTATATATGCTACCAATGAACAATCTGGAAATTAAGAATAAAACTGAGAAATTAAGAAAACAATGACATTGGCAGTAGCATCAAAGAGAATAAATACTCAGGAATAAGTATTTACAAATAAGCAAAAGAAGTGCAAGACTTGCACACCAAAACCACAAAATATTGTTGTGAAAAATTGAAGACCTAAATAAGTGGAAAGATACCTGTGTCTTTGAATTGGAAAACTCACATTGTTAAGATGGTAATACACCCCAAATTGTTCTAGTTTCAATGCAGTCTGAAAATTTCAGCTGCCCCTTTTGTAGAAATTGACAAGTTGACCCTAAAATTAATATGGAAATGCAAGGAATCCATAATAGCCAAAATAGTATTGAAAAAGAAAAGCAAAGTTTGAAAACTCCCCATTCTCAATTTCAAGAGTTACTACAAAGCTATAATAAATAACAGTGTGGTACTGGCATAAGGATATACATACAGATCAATGGAATAGGATCTAAAAATAAACTGTTACATCTGTGGTACACTGATATTCAACAAGGGTACCAAGACACTCTGATAGTCTTTTCAGCCAGTAGTCTTGGGACAACTGGATATCCTCACACAATATATAAAAATTAATTCAAAATGGATCAAAGACCTAAATGTAAGAGATAAAAACAATATAAAACTCTTAGAGGAAAACATAGACTGAAATCTTTATAACCTTGTGGTAGGCAGTGGTTTCGTAGATTGATACCAAAAGCATAAACAACAAAAGAAAACTATGTAAGTTGGACTACACTAAAATTAAAAACTTTTGTACTTCAAAGGACGCCATCAAGAAAGTGAAAAGACAGCCCACAAAATGGGAGAAAATATTTGCAAATCTTTTATCTGATAAAGAACCTGTATCCAATGTATATAAAGAACTCTTACAACTCAACAATAAAAATAACCCAATTAAAACTTGTCAAAGAAATTGAGTAGACATTTTTCCAAAGAAGATTTGCAAATTGCCAATGAGCACATGAAAAGATTCTCAACATTGTTAGTCATTAGGGAATAGCCACAATGAGATACCGCTTCGTGCCTCGTGGGATGGCTGTAATTTAAATATGGACAAAAACAAGTATTAGTGAGGATTTGTTGACATTGGAAACCCTATACATTATTGGTGGGAATGTAAATGGGAAACTTCTTTGGAAAACAATCTGGAAAATCCTCAAAAGGTTAAACATAGAGTTACCCTAAGACACAGCCAGTATTTATATTGAAAACCTCTTCCATTCCTGTGTGTAACACTGTAAAGGGGTAAATGTTACCGTATGTGAAGTGTATCACAAATAACTCCTCCTAGGTGGTCTGTTACTGTGTCAAATTCTTAGGGTACCATATGAACACAAAGAGGTGTGAACCCAACCCTCTAGAGCTTCTTGTCTGTTAGGAGTATGAGGCATTACAATTGTGGTAAGTACCATCAGGGAAAGATACAGGGGCCACGAAGATTATTAACAGGGATATCTGAACCTAGGTCAGGGACAGTTCTCTTTAAGGGGGTGATTTTCCCTTGAGATCCAAAGGATGAATCCAAGCTATCAAGGCAAAAAGGGCATAAGATAAGAGGGATTACAGGAAGTGGGGGCCAACACGTGTAAAGACTCTCAAGAGAGTCACAGGGTTTTCAGGAAATGGAAGGAAGGTCAGCGTGAATGAGACAAAGAAAATGAGGGGGTGAGGAGTGCATCCGAGAAGAAGGTCCAGACCAGACTGTGCACAACCTCATCAATGTGTTACGGCTTTGAAAGGTTTTCAGTCTGGGATGACACATTCTAATCCGTGTTTTGAGGACATCCCTCTGGCTGTGTCAGTTAGAAAAGGGGCAAGAGTGGAAGTGGGAGGGACCAGTGAAGAGTACTCATGGTCTAGGCAGGGACTGATAGAGCAACTTGCACCAGACAGTTGGCAGTGGAGACGAGGAAAAGTGGACATATCTGAGGGCTTTTTGGAAGATAAAATTGATACTATTTGGCGAAAGCCAAGGTAGGGGAAGTAAGGGAGAGAGGTGTAAGGCATGGCTCCCAGACATTGGACTTTGGAAAGTGAATGAGTTGGAGGGCTGTTTCTAAGCCAGAGATTTTCCTTCATGATACACTTTGTTATGAACAACTTCAAGTAACATGATTGGATTTTTTTTCTGTTGACAAGTATCTCTTTCTTACTGAGGCAGTCACATATAATACAGAATTATGTGATTTGCTGATAGCAAATATTTGGGGAGAGTACAAATTTCTGAAAATTAGACAATTTTTTTTTATTTGCCAGATGAATTTTGCTCTGAGAGTCTCTGTTGTCCTAGTCTGTCTCCTGTGTCTTCTTTTTTTTTTTTTTTTTTTTTTAACTGTGCATGAGCTGTTTTTAATTTGTTGTGCTGTTACTAAAGTTCTGAAGGCTGCAGTTAAAACATTCCAATTTCTCCCTTCCATCTTTATTGATTCTCAAGATTTTACACAGAAAATTCTTTGGGGGCTAGAACAGCAGTAATTGCATCACACTGTTTTCAAGACTTCAAGTTTCAAAAGCAAATCATTAAAAAAATACAGTTCCTGATTTAAGTTAGATACAGGGACAAAAAAGTAGCACATACTTGAAGGTTACATGGTCTACAAATGGTGGCACTATTTTCCTTGGGAGAGTAGTTCTGTTGGTATATATTTTTTTGATACCCAAAAGGCTCAACCTCAAGCAGTAATAAACTTACAAGCAAAAGTCCTGTGTCTTCTTAAAATGTGTTTGGCCTTGCCGATCCTCCCCCAGTGCTGTAGAGATCATCTGACATGTGAGCCTCCTCATTTTTATGTAAGTAATGAAAGTAGACTCTGAAATAATTTTCTGGCACGTAACTACCTTCCAATGAGAAATATTTGGACTGAATGTAGTTTTAGCAATTTCTTATTTCCTTGGCCAGCCAAAGTCTTAAAATGCCAAGTTCTTTGGGGATGCTTTTATTCTCCAGTTATGTAGAAGTGATGGTGTTTTCTTATAACTTCTAAAAGGCACACTGGCAATTTAACACTACACTGAAATAAATTTTAATTTACACCCTAAAATCATTTTCATATGATCCCTGAAGAGTTAGTTATTAGGCATCCACTTGCATTTAGGATGCCAGCACACAGAACCAACTGACCTGTAAAGATCTTATGAGAAAAAGAGTATGCAAATGGGTTATAGTTTCAGTTATAACTGTTGTAAGAAAGGTGACTTCCTGATTATTAGTGTTTATTGTTAATGTATCAGTAATGGGCAAATATTATAAATCTGTAAATGCCAAACACAGCAAAGCTAGAGGCAAATTTGTGTTAGAATCAGGACAGTCATTTAGAGAAAGTCATAGTGACCTGCCTTTTGCATTTTTCTCCTGGGGCATTTTCACTAACATTTGTTCTCATGAACCAGCATACACAGGAAGGAATCAGGGACTACTGTTCCTAATTTTTCAATGAGAATACTGACACTCACATCTATTTGAAACAAGTTTCCATTTTTCTTACTGGAGTATAGGCCATCTAAAAATTAGTGTTTTATTATTGATGAGCATTAACTATCATTGTTTTTCATGTGTACTTATTCTGTTGTGCATTTTAATTTCTGAGAATACTGAGGACAGAACCCAGTACCTGTCTTCAAACCTCAGCTCCACATTTTACTAGCTGGGTGAGCTTAGATAAATTACTTAATCTCTCTGTGCATGAATTTCCTTGTATGTAAAATGGGGATCATAAAATATCCATCCCAAGGCTGTGAGAATTAAAGAAATTAGCATATACTTAAAATGCCAAGAACACTGTTTGGAGCCATAGAAATCTCAAAATAAATGTTAGTTGCTGCTGCTGTTATACCAATAAAATAGCTCTCTAACTCCCACATGAAAATTAAGAGGTTAATTCAGTTACGGTTATTGGTGGTGGTGGTTTTCTTTGTTGTTTGGGCTATTGTGGTGAAGGGCAAGGTTACATAGCTCATAAGTGGTATAAACCAGGTTTACTAAGTCATTGATTTAGAGTAGGGACTAGCAAACCAAATTGGGCCTGGTTTTGTGTGGACTGCAAGCTAAGAATGATTTTTATATTTCTAAATTATTGAAAAAAAACCAAGGAAGACAATATTTTGTGATCAATGAAAATGATATAAAATTTTGTTTCAGTATCCATACATAGTTTGTTTTTTTTTTTTTTTTGAGACGGAGTCTCACTCTGTCGCCCAGGCTGGAGTGCAGTGGCCGGATCTCAGCTCACTGCAAGCTCCGCCTCCCGGGTTTACGCCATTCTCCTGCCTCAGCCTCCCGAGTAGCTGGGACTACAGGCGCCCACCACCTCGCCCGGCTAGTTTTTTTGTATTTTTTAGTAGAGACGGGGTTTCACCGTGTTAGCCAGGATGGTCTCGATCTCCTGACCTCGTGATCCGCCCATCTCGGCCTCCCAAAGTGCTGGAATTACAGGCTTGAGCCACCGTGCCGTGCCCGGCCATCCATACATAGTTTTTATTGAAACTTCGTAAATAACCTTATATATTGCTTGTAACTGTTTTCTTACTACACTAGTAGAATAGAGTAGTTATGACACAGATGGTAGGGTCCACAAAACTGAAAATATTTACCATGTAACACTTTACAGAAAAAGTTTTCCAATGCCTGCTTTGTGGGGTTATCAGTTACGTTGATTACAGTGAATGCCTACCTTTTATACTGCCTTACTTTGACAAAAGATGGTTGCATAAGAAAGTGTATAACTTTAATTAGTTATCCTTGTGGCCAGAAAACTTTTGTTTGTTTTGTTTTGTTTTCAAAAGAATAATTTTCTACGTTGGTTAAAATTTTTCTTGAAACTGGCGTACAAGTTCATGAGTAGAGTTAATTCAACTCTAGTAGATGTGTAAGTATATACATGCCAAAAACTACACATATTCACTAGAGTATTAAGAGATTTGGATTCGTCTCAAGAGTTGTCAAAACAAAAGTCTGACTCTGTGTGCCCTGTGGGGGTGGGGGCGCTTGGGGGGGTGAGGAGGAGGTTCAGTACATTTGCTATTCCATATTTCTTCTTTTTTTTTTTTGAGACCGAGTCTTGCTCTGTCACCCAGGCTGGAGTGCAGTGGCACGATCTCGGCTCACTGCAAGCTCTGCCTCCCGGGTTCACGCCATTCTCCCACCTTAGCCTCCCAAGTAGCTGGGACTACAGGTGCCCGCCACCACACCCAGCTAATTTTTGTATTTTAGTAGAACAGGGTTTCACTGTGTTAGCCAGGATGGTCTCGATCTCCTGACCTCGTGATCCACCCGTCTCGGCCTCCCAAAGTGCTGGGATTACAGGCATGAGCCACCACGCCTGGCCTCCATATTTCTTTTTTAAAAGATTATTGAAATATAATGAATTCTGAAACAACCTATTAATAAGATGAATTTTTAAATGATAATGTACTTTAAGAGTATAGCATTATAATCCCATTTTGGAAGTTACTTGTGGTTTATTTCTTTAAAGCCTTTGCTTTTGTGACTGAAAGCCTGATATTTATAAGGTAGCCAAACTCTGGAGGCTTTTAGCAGTTGTATTTGGAGAACATGTGCTTTAATTTTGTTATACCAATCCTTTAGGCAAATAACCTTTTCTTCTATCTATGTGCTGTTTTTAAGTATGATGTGGATCTTTCTTATTTGGTTAGTTATATAATTTTTATTTAGCATCTTCTTTCACCTTGAATATCTGCAAAATCTTGTAACTCCTTTTTTTAAGGTTTGTATCATTCAAAGTTAATTCATCAAATATTTTGAAAGACTTCGTCCAAGGTCCTGAAGCTAAGAATGTGACAGACTTGCACCTTGCCCCTGTAGAGTTTTGAGTCTGGTGAGGAAGATAGATGTGAAGTTAATATAGGTGTAGTCAGTGTTGGGAAAGGAGAATTAAATTGTGCAAAGAAAATATAGAATAACAAGACCTTATCTAATCTGAAGAGGGCAGAGAATATTCTTTGAATTTTTAAAAAAATGTGTGATGATTTTGAAAATCCATCCTTAACTAAAGATCTGTTACTGAGTTGAAATTATTTTGTGTTTAGAAAAAGTATTGAATGAGAATTATAAGAAATTACATACAGTGCCTCTCTTATTGATATAGGCACAATCTACTAAATTGCTACATTGGATGATTGATGGATGGACTTTACACATTTGATTTTGCCAGGAAATTATGTATTGAGTGTAATGGTCACCGTGGAATTCGAATGCAGAAAATATCAAAAGTGAAAAAAAGACTACTTGAAAATCAAAGTATCTGTTCTTCTTAAACAGAAATATATTTTTAAAGTGGAATCTAACTAGGCGTTTTCCCCCCTTTTAGAACGGTTATTATTTTTAGTATAAAAATAGATGGTTATGTAGTTACATATGTATTATATAAATATATACAATATAGTTATATGTGTGTGTGTATATGCACACACATACATGTATTATACCCAATTAAAGGTGGAAATGCCACCAAGTCAAGCCCCAAAAGTAACCACTGTTGATAATTTGATGTTTCTCTGTGAGAATACAACTTTTTTTCCTTTAAAGGCAAATGAGATCAGAATATACCTACTGTTCCCCAGCTTGCTTCACTTAAGATGATGTTATGGACATCTTTCCCTGGCAGTGTTGATTGAGAACCACCTCTCTCCCAGGTTCTACTTTATTCTTGTTGTTCTTATTGTTAATACTACTGTTTTAAGTAAGGTGGAACATTCAAAAGGTTTACAAAAAAATATACAGTAGAAAGTTATTTTTCTTTCCAATTCTTCCTTTTCCAGAGGCTACCACCCTTAATAATTTCTTACCTCTTGAAATCATCCTGTTGCAGTTATTTGCCTTTACTTAGACTAAAGTTAACCCCCCAAACTAATCATTCATGAGGAAACCAAATGCTTAGTGAATTTACAGCAGCAACCAATTGATTTTGTAATATTATATTTAATATTGTATTTAAGTGTATTTAAAATTGTATACCAAAATGGTAACAGATTTCCCATTCATTGTATTTCAGTTTTAAGTTTAATGCTCTATGATTGTTGTTAGAGGATACAGTCTGGAGGTCAACAATCTCTGTCACCAGTTTGAAACCTTAAAGTAACTGTTTCAGGAGCAACCCCACAAGGCCCTGTGTACCCCAGAGCACTGCCCCATGTCCTCACCCATATCTGCTTGTTTCACTGTCAGTATTGTGAGTACAGACCCAGGTCTTGAAGACCCCAGGAGGAAATGACCTTGCTGCTTTAATCTCAAAGCTAATTTAGGGGTTTACAGCTCATCTCTGTGATGCCATATTTTCACCTGATGATTGTAATCTGGAACTACTGGGTTAACTTGCTTTTTTCAGGTCGGCTTTGTTAATGCCAGAGCCTGGGGAGTGGAGGTGCCTGGGTGGTGGTAGATTTAAGGGAGGTCAGAAATCTCCTCTGCCAGGACCACGACTGAGAAGATGTTATTTGTTGAAGCACTTGCTCTATAGCACTAGATCTTTTGTCAGCTGCTAATACTAAGGTAGCCTTATGAACAAGATTGCCTGAAACTCCCTGCCTTTCTGATAAACTCACCAGAGAACATGGGATGATAGTATTAGGGGGAATAGAGAAAGAAATTAACCAGATCCAATCTTCGGAGTGGTTGTGTTGATATCCTATGGCCTGAAGAGCCCTAGGCTAGTACTTCCTTTTTATAGGCAGTATTTACTTTTATATAAAATATGTTCCTCAAAAAACTACCCAGATATACAGTGTGTAAAAGTGAAACAAACAAAAAGACATATGCTAAGAAGATATTCCTTTACCACAGAACTATTTACTAGTCATTCTTTTTGACAGATATGTATGTCTAGTATAAATATTGTATACTTTGTAAATATTCTTTAGTTTTATCATTTTTCTTTACAGTTGAGCACATACCTGGCTTAAGTCAAGTATGCTTCCAATAAAAGTTAAAGACTTGCCACATAAAACACGCTGAGTGATTGCCATTTTTGCCTACTTTTATATTGCTTACAGTACCTATGCTACATATCACTACTATGATCACATTTACTTTTTTTATTGTGGTAAAAAACACATAACCTACAATTTACCTTCTTAACCCTTTTTAATTGCACATTTCAGTAGTGTTAATTACATTCACATTGTTGTGCAGCCAAACTCCAGAATTTTTCATCTTATAAAACTGGAACTGTATACCTATCACACAACTCCCTATTTCTCCCTGATTTCTTTTCTTCTGGCCTGCCCTCCTCCCCGACCACAACCCCCTAGCCCCTGGAAACCACTATTCTGCTGTCTATCTTTGAATTTGATTACTCTAGATACCTGATATATATGGAATCTTACAATGTCTGCCCTTTTCTGATTGGCTTATTTCATTTAACATAGTCTCCTCAAGGTTAATGCGTATTGTAGCATGTGTCAGAATTTCTTTTCTTTTTAAAGTTGAATAATATTCCATTGTATGTACATATCACATTTTGTTGATCCATTTGTCTGTCAATGGGCAGTTGAGTTGCTTCACCTCTTGGCTGCTATGAAAAATGCTGCTACGAACATGGATGTACATGTATCTCTTTGAGATCTTGCTTTCAGTTATTTTTGATATTCACACAGATGTGGAATTGCTAGACCATATGGTAACTCTATTTTTAATTTTGTGAGGTACTGCTGTACAGTATTCCATAGTTTCTGCACCATTTTACATTTACAACGGTAAATAAGAGTTTCAATTTCTCCATATCCTCACCAACATTTGTTATTTTCTGTTTTTTTTTTTAAATAGTAGCCATCCTAATGAATGTGAGGTGATATCGCATTGTGGTTTTGATTTGCATTTTTCTAATTAGTGATGTACGTTTTTTAATATGCTTGTTGGCCATTTGTACATCATCTTTAGAGAAATGTCTATACAAATCCTTTGCTCATGTTTAAGTTGGGTTATTTGGGTTTTGTTGAGTCCTAGGAATTTGTTGTATGTTCTGAATATTAATTCCTTATCAGATAATTATTTTCAAATATTTTCTTTCATTCTATAAGTTGCCTTTTCACTCTGTTGATTGTATCTGTTGATACACGGAAGTTTTAAATTTTGATATAGTCCAGTTTATCTATTTTTACCTTTGCTGCCTATGTTTTTGGTGTCATCTCAGTCACATTTACTTTTAATCTTTTCATCTCCAAACACCCAAACTAATTTTTCTAAAATAAGAACAAAATATAATTAAATATTTAAATAATTCTAAAATAACTACTGCAAAGACAAAGATGACTGCCTCCTGAAAGTGAACTCTTGGCTAGCACCATCATGCCCGAACTTGAAGTGTTGCTTCATCAGCTAATGTGAAAATGTACACATTTGGAGTACAAAATGCAGTTGGAGGTATGGATCTAGAAATAGATTGTGGGGACATGGGCAAATATAGGAAAACAAAGGAAGAGGAAAGCACTCCTAGTTGTATCCTTTTAATTGGGATCCTTGAGTATCCACAATTAAACTATTTAACAAATCCATGCAAGAAAAAAACGGTCCTCTAGGGCCTTCTGCATTCTGATTTTTCTCATCTTTCCTATGTGGTAATGCCTCATAGTCAGCTAACACCCCTAAACAGAGACCAATTAGAAATTCTTGTTCTAAGGTTAACTTTCAAATTTAGAGAAATAAAGATGCTCTTCAAATATTTAACTTTATCCCAACGTAAATTTTAATAAACTATTGCAGTTGACTAGCAACATGGCCATTTATACCAATTAGTAGTTATAGACTATCAAAGACTATCAGCCATGCACAAAAAGTACTATAAGCATCTTTTCTAACTGCAAGAGTATATGAACCAGTGCTTCAATGGTTTTCTGTGTCTTCTGAGATATTTAAAGAAACTGGAATTTAAGTGATTTTTTTTCTTCAAATGCTATTTCTCCTTGTATAATAATGTTGCCATTGTTCGTTTTTTTCTTCCCACTTTTTCTTTCTTTTGTGATTGCTACTTACTCATCTTTCTCTTGATCGTTAATCCTACACAGATGTTGATAGTTCTCCTCCTTGCCTAATTTTTCTTCCCCACCCACCCAGACTCATTATTCACTGTCCTCATCCCTGATCTCTGTCCTCCAGCATTTACAAGGATTAAAATGAACCCGCCAGAGTCTGTGTGGCTATGATTCTGGTTTCAGGACACTAGAGAACACACACATTAAATACTCCCCAGGTGCTGGGTCGGCGGTTTCCTCTCCCGCCTGGTGCTCAGGCCAGGTGTTGGTAAGATGTTAGGAACCTGAACTGGCAGGAAATTATTAAGCTTAGATGTTGCCTCTGGACCGTCTTGTCCTCCAAACACCAAAAGCAGTTTGATTCTTAAAAACGTATTCAGAAAAAGAAGCTACTGAGATATTTTCCCTCTTTATTTTCTTTTGGGTTTAAATAAATAGTAATGGTTATTCTACCCATGTGAAGTTTTTAGTTCTTAAATAAACCTGTATAACACATAGAGCATCTTCTGCAAAGAGAGTCTATGGATGCTTATTAATACATTAAACATTCCAGTTAAGCTCTAGGTTAATGAGAATTCAAGTTTTTGAGTGGTTACTTTATTCTAGTCCTTTGATGTACCATTTTGCTGTGTGCAACAGTACAGTATTATTTGAGTAGTTTTATTCATTAACAAAATGTACCAAAATAAATTTAGCTAGGGTCACAGTGTTTAATTTAATAGTATTACAATAATAACTACCATAATTAGTTTCAAATTTGCCTTCCTTCCCAGAGGATAAGACTTTTTTAGTTTTGAATGCCTTCTGAAGGTATGATAATGATAGCAAAATTAATGTCATGACCTTTATAGCCTGTTTATGGTTTTTCCATGTTGTACCCTAAAGGATTTAGGGAGCAGTGTACATCTAAAATAAACCACTTCGTATGGACAAGTTAAAAATTGGGTTAATTGGGTTCACATATCCTCAGCTGGTAGCACCTCAGTCAAGACACCATTTCATCGTAGATAAAGGAGCATGATTTTTACACTATAAAATCATTTTAAAACTATACATGTAATGTTTTTTTTAAAAAAACACTTTTAAAGGGCTACTTTTTCAAATATGTAACAATGTTTTCTCTTATTATGTTATCTGGTTTGACTTTTTCAATTAGGAAATCAGTCTGTTTTCATTTTCATAGCAAGAAAATGTTGATACAAACTAATGAGTCATGCTGCATGAACACTAATGCACACTTCCTTTTGGTGATGTTGGGCAGCAGCACTGTCCCTTGCAACGGACTCCTTTTCCCATTTCTAGTTTGTTGGTGGGACTTCCCATAAACAATCACCCTTCTAACTCCTGGAGACAGGAAATTTGGTTTTCATGGTTTATATATTTCAGTAAAATGCAGTGTTTGTATATTCAGCTAAAGTTGAGACAGTTACATAGGCATGTTAGGATCCTTAAATGTTTTGAGTATTTGATTGAAAAATTCCTATGGCAGTTGTTGCAAGTGGTGGTTTTGAGGCACTTTCATGCATTGTTGGATAAATCAGTGCAACTTCTTTGAAGGACAGTTTGGCAAAATCTAGAAAAATGTTAAGTCAACCCAGAAATTTCTTACTGTGATTTCCTGTAGATAGACTTCCACATGTTAGCAGAAATGTGCATACAGGGGTACACACTGTTTGTAGCTTTGTAAGAGCAGAAGGCTAAGAACAATCTAATTGTCAACCAGTGGGTTAAAAAATAATGGTTCCATGCAATCAAATACTATGCAGCCTTTAAAAAGAATGAAGATGCTTGATAAGTGCTGAGATGGCAAACTCTCAAAAATATATTAAGTGAAAAAAGAACAGCATGTATAATCTGCTTCAATATGGAAATGGGGACAGGGAACAGAGCTTATTTCTATGTGTTAGTTTCTGTAAACACAAAACCATTTCTGAAAGGATGCCCAGAAAAGTGCAAATAGCTGTTGCCTCTGAGGAGGGGAATTGGGGGAATAGAATGAGAAGGAGGCTTATTTTTCAATTTATTCTTTTTTGTAGGACTTGAATTTTTTTTTGACCTGGTACTTATATTTTTTAACCAATATACAAACAGAATGTTAAAAAAAAGTTTTTGAAGACAATGTAAGTAAATGCTTAATATATAAATGCAGTAGTCTTCCCTTATTTGTGGTTTCTCTTCTCATTTCAGTTACCTGAGATACAGTTCAATAAGACAGAGTTTTGATAGAGAGACCACATTCACATAACCTTTATATGTTGTTATATATGTGTTCACATTCACACATTATATGTTATTATAATGTTGTATTATTAGTTATTGTCAATTTCTGTGCCTAATTTATAAATTAAACTTCATCATAGGTATGTACATATGGGAAAAAATACAGTATATATAGGGTTTGGTACTGTCCAGAGTTTTAGACATCCACTGGGGATGTTGGAATGTATCCCCCATGGGTAAGAAGGGACTACTCTACATTTTTAAAGCAGAATAAAAATTATACATGCATTGTGATTACAGGTATTACAAAAGCCAAAACAAACAAACAAAAAGCACAGGAAAGAAATTAAGAGACAATACACCAAAATCCTAATAGTATTTATGTTAGAATATTAGAATTGTGGATTTTTTTCTTTGTTGCAAATTCATTAAGGTGATATTTCATTAGTGGAAAATATAAAAAGTACCCAGGTTTCTCTAATTCTAAAATACTATGATATACATGTGCTTTAAATAATATAAATTAGTAAATACATATGTATATAAATTAGTTATCTAAATACTGTCACAGTTATGTCATGTTCATCTTTCAGAAATGTCTTCACAGCATTAGTAGTATACAGTAATAGATGATTTCTGAAAAGTGAAAGCAAAAAGAATTCCAGAATGTTTCCTTCTAACCTGCTGGCTATTTGTCCCTTATTTATGTATTTATTTATTTATTTGAGACGGAATCTTAACTCTGTCGCCCAGGCTAGAGTGCAGTGGCTTGATCTCAGCTCACTGCAAGCTCCGCCTCCCGGGGTTCACGCCATTCTCCTCCCTCAGCCTCCCAAGTAGCTGGGACTACAGGCACCCTCCACCGCACCTGGCTAATTTTTTGTATTTTTAGTAGAGACAGGGTTTCACCGTGTTAGCCAGGATGGTCTCGATCTCCTAACCTTGTGATCCACCCGCCTCAGCCTCCCAAAGTGCTGGGATTACAGGCTTGAGCCACCGCACCCGACCTATTTGTCCCATTTTTTTTTTTCGTATTTGTTCATTTCCTTTAGCTTTTTCTATGTTGGAAATAATTATTTTATAATAATATAAGTGACAGAAACCATTAGGGGCATGGAATAAAAAAAGTTTGGGTGATACTGAAAAGGCAAATCTGTGATTAGAGTACTTCAGGAAAAAAATGAAAGTTTGAATTATTTTTAATGAAGAAGAAAAATTATCGATCATTTATTAAGCAGCAATTTCCACACCCACAAGAACACAAGAAAATATAAAACATAGATTAAGTTGTGGAGCAGAGAAGCAGAATCGAGTTTTAAAAAATTGAATAGTCGTTATAACGCTAATTGATGGAATTTTCATTTAAGACAAAAACTGTAAAGAAGAAAAAAAGCTACTGATGTCAACAGACCTGAGAGAAAAATGGGTGGAACCAGAAATGTGCATCAGTTAGAATGGAATAAAGGCGAGAGGTGGAAATAGTTTGTTTCCAGTGAACAGATTGGTCTATGTGGATGAAACCAGAACTCACGAGGTGTTTCGCGCAGCAAATAAGACTTAAGAGAGAAAAAGAATGTGGGGAATTCCAAATGATCTTAAAATTATATGAACTTTCTGTAAACCTGCTTAGTTTAAATGACTTTGTCACTGCATACAGACAAGAGAAGAGCAAAAACGGTGGAAATGTGATCATTTCAAAAGCAGTGAATTAAATCCAACCTGATTGAAGCACTGCCAGCCAGACTGATTGTGGAAAACAAAATAATGAACAATTTCACAGTACATGTCTATATTATGGAAGTGTAAATGATAGCCTCTTTATTTTATGGTTTTTATTTTTCTGCTAAGTATCAGTTATTAGCAAATAATGCAATTCTCTTTTGAAAAGTGTTCATCTTTGTTGTGATGGTAACTTCACTGGCCTGAATGCCTTCTGAACATTCTGTTAGCATTGGAAATCCAGGCTAGAAATTCCAAGCATGTTCTGCTTGATGTAGAAAGAATCACATCTTTTTCTTATATCTGTATCCTAGGCATTTGAACAAATAAGAAAACAGAGGATAGGCCTGTTTGTTAAAATTTACCGCAAACGTGGGTCTTTCTAGACTTAACTAAAATGTACTATGGCAGCATTGGCACTGTATTGCGTTTACAGATAATATCAGAAATCAGTGTTTCCTAGGACTTGTTGTGTTCAGATAATGAAACTTAATATTGATACATCTGAAAGGCCCCCAAACCTGATGTTACATAAATTCAAGAGACTGAGACAATTTTTACTTTTACATAAAATAAATGTCTTAAATTATTTTAAGAGTGCTACAGTCCTTCTAAAAACACAACCAAGCAGTCTATAGAAATCAAATAAACTTATACTTAATTATCTGTCACTTTTAGTTATGGAAAAGTATATTAATGGCAGAATTAATAAGACATTGCTTCAAATTTTAAAAATCATAGATGGAACACATTTTTAATACTGGGAGGTAAAGTTAAGGAATTTTTCCAGAAAGAGCAAAAATTAATAAATAGAAAACAAAACATAGTAAAGCGGAGACAAGCATAACCAGCCAGGGAAGCTCAACATTTCAATCATAGGAATTCAAGGAGGAAAAAAAGAGAGCAGAGCAAAGTAAATGAGGAAATCTTAAAAAAATAATTGGCGAAAATATCCCAGGAATTGAAATGCACAAATTTTCTGATTAAGAGGCCCCACAAACACCTGGCAAGTTTAAGAAAATAGACTGAGACACTTCACTGTGAATTTTATAAATATTGTTTCCACAATAAAAGCAAATTATATACAAAGGACTACTCACAGTGGCTTTGGATTTCTTCACACTGACATTGAAAACCGGAATACAGTGGAACATTGCCTTTAATTTTCAACCTGGAATTGTGTACTCACAAAAATTATCAGACATTTTTATTGATGAGAGAAAAAGTAAATCTTCATCCTCCATTGTGGGACATCAGTTGATAATGCCTAAAATTGAACAATCAAGAAGTGAAATGATAAGCATGTTATTAACGATAATGGAAGTATAAATGCTGGGAGAATCAACTCTAAGAATTGAGAGTGCATGTCTCTGAGGAAGAGGACATGATGACTGCATTTTCAAAATAATAAGATGTATAGGAATGTTTATTCGACTTGAATTTTTTAGATTACAAAGTAGAAATAGAAAGATTATTCTAGTTGCATCAGAGAGAATAGATTGGACCAGAGGCAGGAAGACAATTTAGGAGGCTATTGTAATACAGGGAACAAGCAGTGAGGACCTGACCTAAGGCAGTAAGGGTGCCCATAGAGCAGAGACAATGGCTTTGGAAAACAGAGGAGGAGCACATTTGGAGGCAGGAGCTGCCTTGAGTTTGGAGGTAGCCTTTGAGAGATACATAGGAAGGAGAGAACATTTCACCCTGGAACCTGGGAACTAAAAATATAAGTTCGCAGTTGTAGTTAGACCCAGATGAGTTGGAAGAAAATGAATAGAAAACCTATGAAGGAAAAATAAGGATCTAGGCTAGAACATATTTTCCTAATAGATTTTTATCAAGGCAGAAAAATGCCATCTTAAACATTCTTAACCTACCGAGTTCAGTCATACATGCAGCACATGTTAAGGAACACATGTGCCTGTATGTGCATGTGTTTTATAGAAGTCAGTGATTAGATCATGCAATTGGAAATAATGTATTTTGTACTTCTAGGTATATTCTAGTACTTTTTTTTTTTGGAAATGCCAAAGATAATAAACATTTGTTTTATTTTGAAAGAATTCTGGAGAACTTTATTAACATGTAATGTAATACGCTGGTTTTTGAGTACTTTTTTTACCAAGTATTTTCAGCATGTAGTATCCAGTTTAATCCTTTCTTCAGCAAAAAGAGTTAAGTATTTTATCTCTTACTTTCTATGAAGCAGAAACTGAAATGGAAAAAAAGATTAAATGATTTGTCCAAGATCATACAGTAAGAAGTTTCAGTTAGAAATGTACATCTCCCCACTCAGTTCCCCAGGTTTTTAACTCGTTGTATACCTGAGATTGGGCAGGAACATGATCCTGAAAATTAAGGGTGAGTATAGTTCAGTGACTGACATTCAGAAATATGTGTTGATGCCGGACACAGTGGCTCGCGCCGCAAATCCGATCACTTCGGGGGGCCAAGGTGGACAGATCATTTCAGGTCAGGAGTTCAAGACCAGCCTGGCCAACTTGGTGAAACCCCGTCTCTACTAAAAACAAACACTAGCCGCATGTGGTGGCACATGCCTGTAATCCCAGCTACTGGGGAGGCTGAGACAGGAGAATCACTTGAACTCGGGAGGTGGAGGTTGCAGTGAGCCAAGATCGTGCAACTGTACTCCATCCAGGGTGACAGAGTGAGACTCAGGAGAGGAGGGAAGTGGGGAGAGGGGGAAGGGAAGGGAGGGTAGATTGTTTTTAAATCAAAGTCATTAGCAGCATGCAGCCATTTAGGGGAGGAAGATGATTGCCAAACATTGATACATTGTATTAATGCAAATATCAATATAAGCATTAAGAATTTACTACGTGGATTAAAATTTATTTTGTAGATTAAGTTTTAGCTCCTCTAAAGCTTTAGTAACATTTTGAGAATTTTGTTATTTGTTTCTGAAATAGGACAGATTGAGATAAGAATAAGCATTGCAGTTGAGCCAATGAAGAATACTGTTATTAGAATTGAGCAAATGATGAGTACTATTATTAGTCAGGATTTATGTACTATAAGCTTCTATTAGATATTATTGTATATATGTGTGTGCATGTTAGATGCTGACAAGGTTGCAAAGAAAAGGAAATGCTTATATGCTGTTAGTGGGAGTGTAAATTAGTTAAGTCACTGTGGAAAGCAGTGTGGTGATTCCTCAAAGACCTAAATAATAGAACTACCATTTGACCCAGCAATCCCATCACTGGGTATACACCCAAAGGAATATAAATCGTTCTACTGCAAAAACATTTGCAGACATATGTTCATTGCAGCACTGTTCACAATAGCAAAAGACATGGAATCAACCTAAAATGCCCATCAGTGGTAGACTGGATAAAGAAAATGTGGTAGATATACACCATGGAATACTACACAGCCGTAAAAAAAGACTGAGATCACGCCCTTTACAAGAACATGGATGGAGCTGGAGGCCATCATCCTTAGCAAACTAATGCAGGAACAGCAAACCAAATACTACATGTTCTCACTTACAAGTGGGAGCTAAATGATGAGAACCCGTGGACACAAAGAAGGGAACAACAGACCCTGGAGCCTACTTGAGGGTAGAGGGTGGAGGGTGAAAAGGTGGGAGGGTGGGAGGAGGGAGAGTAGCAGAAGAAATAACTATTGGGTATTAAGTTTAGTACCTGGGTAACAAAATAATTTGTACAGCAGACCCCCATGACATGAGTTTACCTATATATCAAACCCACACATGTACTCCTGAACCTAAAAGCTCAATGTGTGTATGTTTGTGTGTGTGTATGTATATAATATTATATAACTAAAGTGGGCCTGAAGGTATTTGGGTTCTCTTGCTCTTGAGAAACATAAATTCCAATCATTGCTTAGAAGAGGTAGTTTTTTTTAAATAAATGAAATATAGTACAACCACTATGGAGAACAAGCAATTGCTTCTAAAGTTAAGTGGTCCATGCTTAATAGACTTAATAATTCCACTCCTAGGTTTTTACCCAAGAGATATTAAAACCTTTATCTATACAAAAACTTGGACACACACATTTATATTTATATTAATTCATGATAACCAAAAACTGGCAACAACTCAAATGCCCATCAGTTAATGGATTAAAAAATTGTGTTATATGCATATAATGGAATATGATTCAGCAACAGAAAGGAATTATCTACTGACACACATAATAAGTGAATATTTACTGTTTGATGTATATGAAATGACAGGAAATTCTAGGACAAGCAAAACTAATTTATAGTGACAGAAAGCATCAGTGATTGCCTGGGGCCATGGGTGAGGGATGGAAATGTATTACAGAAGGGCACAAGGGGACTTTTTGAGATGATATATATTTTCAATAGGGTGATTGTTTTAAAATGTACTTGGGTTTGTTTTAGTCAGGTATGGTAAAGTGACAGGAGACAACTGCCTTTGAAAGAGGAGTTTAGGCCGGGTGTGGTGGCTCAAGCCTGTAATCCCAGCACTTTGGGAGGCTGAGGTGGTGGATCATGAGGTCAGGAGTTCGAGACCAGCCTGGCCAACATGGTGAAACCCCATCTCTACTAAAAATACAAAAAATTAGCTGGGCATGGTGGCTGGCGCCTGTAATCCCAGCTACTCAGGAGGGTGAGGCAGGAGAATCGCTTGAACATGGGAGCCGGAGGAGGATTCTGGGCTGGAGTACAGTGAGCCAAGATCTCACCACTGCACTCCAGCCTGGGCGACAGTGTGAGACTCCGTCTCAAAAAAAAAAAAAAAGAAGAGTTTATTACTTACAGTCCCTTAGAGGAGGGGACACACCATACCATTCAAAGCCACTGGGAGAAGTGCCTGCATCAGTCAGGAGGCAGAAGGAGCCAGGGGAAAGCATGGCCCAGAGCCTTTGTTGTAGTTTCCCCAGGAAAGACAATGTAGGACATGAAAAGCTGTTTAACATTGGCTAGCTTGAATAATTTCAGTAGTCCCGGGCCTATAAGGTAGTCCATATCACTCCAGTGAGTTCGGCTGGAGAAATATTGGCTTGGTGTGTTAGTTAGATAAAGGAGGTGATTGAGGATATGGGCTTTGGATTGGTTGGTTTGCATATGAAAGACATGCTCACAAGGGAATCATGTGCAATATATAGGAATTAGCCCTGGAAGGGACAGTATATTCCCCTCTAGCAAGTCCTCGAAGAAGTCACATCATCATAAAATATTACAAAAAGCCATGACTGATACAGTGATCACTGTAAAGGTGTATACATTTGTCAAAGCACATCTTAAAGTGGGGTGCATTTTGTTGAATGTAAATTATCCTTCAACAATGTTACTTTAAAAGTAAAAAAACAAAAAAAGTTAATGAAATGGACCAACAGTCCCTGATGTACCTTAGTTTAACTCAAGATTTTTCAACTTTATAATGGTGCGAAAGCCATGTGCATTCTGTAGTAACTGTACTTTGACTAGCCATACGACCATTCTGTTTATCACTTTTAGTACAGTATTCAATAAATTACATGAGATATTCAACACTTTATTATAAAATAGGCTTTGTGTTAGGTGATTTTGCCTAACTGTCGGCTAATTTAAGTATTCTGAGCATGTTTAAGGTAGGCTAAGTTACAACATTTGGTAGGTTAGGTGTATTCAACACATTTTTGAATTATGCTATCTATTTTCAAGACTTAGGATGGGTTTATCAGGATGTAGCCCCATCATAAGTTGAAGGGGCATCTGTAAATGGGTACGTGAAATTACTTAAAACAATCCAGGAAAATTCATCCTCAAGTGCATTAAAAATTTTCAAACAACACCTAAGTATATAAAGGCAAAGAGCAGCATTGAATACTTGATAATTACAAGTTCATCCAGGCAGTTCCTATTTTCGTTCCATGTGTCCTGACCATTTTCATGTTACGGCAAAAGAAAAAGTTGGCATTTTCAGTTATATGGTGTCTGAGTTTATACAACATTTTGGAGTTATTTCCTGCCATATTCCTAAGGAATACTAATATGTATTTATTTTGATAGCTAACAATAAAAGGCTTCACTCAGCTTCTTCAAGTTTTTCAGTGATGAAGTTATGTAACATCCAGTCCATAGCTGAGTATCAGTAATCGTGAGAAAGTTCTTTCTTATATCCAGTTGAAATTTGCCTCCTAGTAACTTTGTCTTCCTCACTGGTCCTAGTCCTGTTCACTAGAGTTACGTAGAATTCCTCTAATCCTGCTTCCAAAATAACAGTTCTTCAGATATTTGAAGATGGCTAGCATCTCCTCCTGAATTTTTTTATTTCCCAGGTTTGTTCCTTTCCCAGCTTTTAAAGCTCATTTTTCCTTATTACTTTGTCCTGGCCATTCTTTGTTTTACTGACTTTCCTTTATTTTTAATAGTTGCACAGAGACATTCTACATTGATTTCCATCAGAACACACTTGTATATATGTACATGTATGCATGGGAAAGGGATGAGGGGCAGAGGGAGAGGGAGAAGCTGCACTCAGGAGAGCATGAAGAGGGTATATATGGAAATGAGACATACCTTGGGAATGAATTCTGGCCCATCTGAGTGACCTTGAGCAAGTTTCTTAATTTTCTTTGAGCACCTCAGTTTCTGAACTTGATGATAACAGTGCAGATCCTCGTATGAGGATGAGGTGTTTGTGAATTACCTAGTGATAGGTCTAGTACACAGTAGCATTTGTTGCAGAAGAGCTACAGTATAGAATACAATTTAGGTGAAGCTGTCATCTATGGCTTCGCTGACTCTGGTTCTAGCCTGAAACTAAGATCTTGTGTGACTATCAACATGTTAGACTTTAAAATCAAGAGGCACAGAATAACAGTAGAATCAAAACTAGAAGTTGGCCTGTCAAAAGAGCAGCTGCCCAATCAAGGTAGGTTAGTAACATTATCTTAATATATAAAGAAAAGCCTGTTAAGAATTGCCAGCTCTGAGACATTAAAAGACTCATTACCTTTTTTATATTTCCATGTTTTAAGTTATGCTGGCCAGATTTATTATGTTATGGCATTTATCTGAATGTTAGTATGTCAGTGTGATGATATATGACATGTTTATTCCCTAGGAAATAGTTTCCTAGAAATAATCATCTACATTGACATCTACATCGCAACTCTGTGACTGGTGGCCACATACACATGCAAGCATGAGCATATTATACACGTACTCACAACATGGATTAAAGTTAATCAGCATGTTGAGCATGAAGCAAATTATTTTCTTTTATTCTCTTACATTTCTTTATCTACATTTATTTTTAGGAACCTTAGCAAAGCAGCATAGCAGAGACAAAGCAGTGTCTGCCTTAGGTTTCTTCAACAAGGAATAAATGGAAAAATTTTCATTTATAACACCATCAAGCTGTCACTTTGTCAAGTAACCAATTCACCTAATTTTCATTTTTAAACAACTATGTTTAAATATGGCTTATTAACTAAAACGAAAATTAATCATGTAACAGTGATTTATAAAGCACATTGTATTAGATCTTGCTATAATTGATTGTATTCGCTGTTTGCGTTCTTTAATTTTATTCCTTTCTGATAGATTTTTCTATTTAATATACTTTTCAGCAATTTAAGTAAGAAAAGTCAGGTTATAATTTTCAGAGGTTTTTCCTTATAAACTATGAAGGATGCAGTGGCTGTTAGTGCTATATTATGACTCCTTGAGTAAAAATGCACACCTACCCAAGGAATCATAGTATAAGATTTATTAAATACTGTTAGATTTTATGTAACTATTTAATGCATATTTTCTGCCAGCGTATTTATCTTATTATCCAGTCAAATCAGAGGATGCAATATTTTGTAACTATCCAAACGTTTTTTAACAGGTGTTAGGTATATTTATTACATAATTTATTCGTGTTTAATAATTATAATAGAATTAAATGCAGCAGTGCTTTATGTCACAGCAAAAGACAATACAATTTCATTTGAGTGGGTGTCCTACATGAAAAACCAAGATATTAGGAATACAGTTAAAATTATTTTGATGGCACTCCTTTTCTAACATAGTATTTCAAAACAATGAAAATTAAAACTTTTTTTCTGATTGCAAAAGCAGTATTTATTCATTGGGGAAACTATGTAGTATCACTTTATAAGCATAAAAGGGAAGAGTTGTGTAGCACTTTAATGCCCAACTGAGAGATACATACTTTTATTATTGGGTAATTTTTCTCTTGAGTTATGAAAAAATAACTGAACCATACTGCTCTGTAACCAACCCTTTTTTTGGAATGAAAACAGGGTCTCAGTCTGTCACTTAGGCTGCAGTGAGTGTAGTAGCACAGTCAGGGCTCACTGCAGCCTTAACCTCCAGTCGTCAAGGGATCCTCCCACCTCAGCTTCCTGAGTATCTGGACTATGGATACGCACCACCACACGTAGCCAGTTTTTGTATTTTTTGTAGAGATGGGTTTCACTGTGTTGTTAAGGCTGGTCTCAAACTCTGGGCTCAGGCAATGCTCCCACCTCTGATTCCCAAAGTGTTGGGATTATAGGTGTGAGCCACAGCGCATCGCTATAACCAGCCCTTTTATACAAAAACATGTCATAAGCATTTTTTATATTTTTTAATATTTTAAGAAACATTTTTAAAAATAGCTTTATTATAAAAATATACCCTAATTCTAAGTTTTGCATTTTTTGTATATTTTAAACAGCACCCTTAACATTTCTTTAAAGGTAATGAGGATGATGATGATGATGGCTTTACACATTACAATGATAATTTTTTGAGCAAAATTCCTACATGTGGAAGGAAGGAAGGTCTGGGCCAAAAGGAATGCAGAATTGTAAGGCTCAGGATGCACATTGCCAGAGAGTTTGTACCAACTATAATACAGGAAGTAAATGAGCATACCCCTTTCCTCAGACTTCTCCAAAAGTTTGTATTATTTTTCTGCCAATTTAGAGGCAAAAAAGTAGTATTATTTTAGAAATTTGCAATTATTTGATTTTTAGTAAGTCTTAACCTTTCTGATGATTACTTGTTAAATGTTGTCTTTTATAAATTTTTTAAGTCCTTACTCATTTTTATAGTGGAGCATTATCTCATTGTTATTTCTTTTATATTAGACAGGAATACAAGAACCATGTCTACTATATCTTTTCCAGAGTGCATAGTAACACTACAAACAACATCTGTTAAATGAATAAATGTATGTCTGTATATCTATTAGAATTTTTTAATTTTTTCTCAATATTTACCTTTTAATTTTTAACAGCTATATTAAGATATGATTGGCATACAGTCAATTGCATATATTTAAATTACAGTGAGATAAATTTTGACATACGTATATACCCTTGGAACTTAATCATAATCAAGATAATGAATATATTCTTCACCTCAGTGGATGGGTGTATGCTTGTAGAGTCTCTCCCCCAACCTTCTCTGTCTCCCCTGTCCCCAGGCAACCATTGATCTGCTTTCTGCCACTATAGTTTACAGTCTGTAAAATCTTATGCAAGTAGAATCATAGAGTATTGCTCTTTAATGTCTATCTTCTTTCATATAGCATCATGTTTTTGGAGATTCATTTCTGTTGTGATGTAGATCAACAGTTCATTTAAAATGCTGAGTAATGTTCCATTGTATGTTTATATATTCCATCTGTTGGTGAACATTTGGGTTGTTTCTGGCTTGGAACTACTACAAATATAGCTGCTGTGAACATTCCTTGTACAAGTTTTTGTGTAGACATATGCTTTCGTTTCTCTTGGGTTGGTAGGAAGGGATTAGCTGCATCCTAAGGCAGGTGTATCTTTTCTTAATAACCAGTGATGTTGAACATCTTTTCATGTTCTTATTTGCAAGCCATGTATCTTTTTTGGAGAAGTGTATGTTCACCTCTTTAGCCCATTAAAAATTGGGAGATGTGTTTTCTTACTTAGTTTTGAGAGTTTTATATACAATTTCTTTATCAAATTATTTTCAAATAGTTTCTCCCATTTATGGCTTGTCTTTTCATTCTCTTATTGGTATCTTTTGAAGAGCAGAAGTTTGCAATTTTGATGAAGTTTAGCACATTAGTTTGTTATTTTATGGATTATGTTTCAGATGCTATGTCTAAGATACCTATGCCTGACTAAAGGGCACAGTATTTTCTTTTAGAAGTTTTGTGTTTTACATTTGGGTATATGATGCATTTCAAATTTTGTATATGGTGTGAGGTATGGCTCAAAGTTCTTTTTTTGTTTTTCGCATATAGAGAAAGCATCATCATTTGTTGAAGGGACTATTCATGTTCCACAGCTTTCCCTTTGGACTTTCATGAAAATACATATCTATGTGGATTTATTTATGGACTCTCTATTCTGTTGCATTGATCTATATGTCTCTTTCTTGAAACTAAAGTAGCATCAGTCCAATTTGTTTCTTCTTTTTTAAGGAAGTTTTGATTATTCTGAGCTCTTTCTATTTTCATGTGAATTTTAAAAATTGGTTAATTTCTACAAAAAGTCTACTGGGATTTTGATGAGGATTACATTGAATCTATATATCTATTTGAAGAAAATTGTCATTTTAACAACATTGAGTCTTCCAACCTTTGAATGTGGTATATCTCTTCATTTGTTTAGATCTTTTAAAATTTCTATGAGTGTTTTTTAGTTTTCAGTGTATAGGTCTTTCGCATACTTTGCCAGTCTTATCCTTAATTATTTCATTTTTTATGCTGTTATAAATGGTGTCTCAATTTCTGATTTTTTGTCTCAATTGCTGATTATTTCTAGGAGACAAAAATATAATTTATTTTTGCATATTGATCTTGTATTATGTAACCTTGCTAAACTCAGTTATTAGTTAGAAGGGCTTTGTTTGTAGATTCTATTGAATTTTCTAATTAGACAATCATGTCATCTGCAAATAAAGACCATTTTAAGTCTTGCTTCACAATCTGAATACATTTTATTTATTTTTGTTTTATTGCACTGGCTAGAACTTCCAATACAGGGTTGAATAGAAGTGGGGAGAATAGATATCCTTCTCTTGTTTGTGAACTTAGAGGGAAAGCATTTAGTCTTTCATTATTTAGCATGATTTTAGCTTTAGTTTCTCATATTAGTAGATGTGTTTCACCATAGTGAGGAGTTCCTTTCTAAATTTATAAAGGATTTTTTTTTATCAGTAATGGATGTTGGATTTTATCACATGCAATTTTTGTATCTGTTTAAATAATCGTGTAGTTTTCTTTTTAACATAATAAGATGGTAAATTACATTTATTTTGAATGTTAAACCAATTGTGTATTCCTGGATAACTCTACTTGATCACAATGTATTCTCATATTGTTGGATTTGATTTGCTAGAAGTTTGTTTATTACTTTTGCATATGTGCTTATGAGGGATATTGGGCCATAGGAATCTTTTCTCGTAATAGATTTGTCTGGTTTTGATATCTAGATAATGCTGACTTTTTAGATAGTAACATTTCCTCCTTTTCAATTTTCTGGAAGGATTTATATATAATTGGTATTATTTCTTCCTTAAATATTCAGTAGAAGTCACTAGAGAAGACATCAGGGCCTGGAGTTCTAAGAATTCTAGATTACAGTTGTTCTTATTGTTTATTGTCTTCAGATTTGCACTGTTTTTGTTTTTGTTTGTTTTCTTTTTCTTTTTTCTTTCTTTCTTTTTTTTTTTTTTTTTTTTTTGCCCAGGCTGGAGTGCAGTGGCACGATCTCGGCTCACCGCAGCCTCCGCCTCCTGAGTTCAAGTGATTCTCCTGCCTCAGCCTCCCGAGTAACTGGAATTACAGGCATGCACCACCATGCCCAGCTAATTTTTGTATTTTTAGTAGAGACGGGGGTTTCTCCATGTTGGTCAGGCTGGTCTCACCCGACCTGAGGTGCTGTGCCACCTTGGTCTCCCAAAGTGCTGGGATTACAGGCATGAGCCTCCGCGCCTGGCCAGACTTGCATCATTTTATTAATAGTAAAAAATCTGTTGTTATCCTTATCATTGTTCCTTTATATGCAATGTGTCTTTTTCTCTGGGTGCCTTTAAAAACTTTTTTTTTCACTAGTTTTGAGCAGTTTGGCAATGATATACCTTAGTATGGTTTCATGTTTCTTGTGAATCGGTGTTTTGAGATGTTTGGATCTGTGTGTTCACAGCTTCATCAAATTTGGAAAATGTTCTGCCATTCTTTCTTAAAAATAATTTTTTTGCCCTTCCATCTCTCCCCTCTTCAAATACTGGCATATTAATCTTCTTAAAGTTGGCCTGCAGCTCACTGATGCTCTCGATTCTGATTTTTGTTTTTTGTTTTTTTAATTTTACTGTCTTCTCCATTCTGTGTAGTCTCGATAGCTGTGTCTTCAGATTTGCTAATATTTTCTTCTGACATGTCTAATGTACCATTAATTTCATGCACTATATTTTTCATCTTATACATTATAGTTTTTATCTCTAGAAATTTTATGTGAATTTTTTCATATCTTTTCTACCTGTACTTAACATTTTGAGCGTATGAAATACAGTTATACACTTAATGTCCTTGTCTGCTAATTCTAATATGTGTCAGTCCTGGTCAGTTTTGATTGTTTTCTAAATTATGGATCATATTTTTCTGCATTTCTGCATGCTTGATAATTTTCATTAAATGTCAGTCATTATGAATTTTACTTTATTTGGTGGTAGATATTTTTGTATTTCTATAAATATTTTGTGATTTGTTCTGGTACATGGTTAAATAATTTGAAACAGTTTGATTTTTTCATGTCTTGATTTACGATTTATGTGAAACCAGAGAAATACACAGTCTAGAATTAAGTATTCCCCCCTACTAAGGCAAGACCCTTCTGTGTACTCTATCCATTCCTTTGTGAATTGTGAGTTTTTTCACCCTAGCTAATGGCAACAGGCAATATTCCTGTTCCTCTGTGACTGTAGTGTACCTTGAACCTTTCCCTGGTCTTGGGGTGTTTCCTCACTTGCCTGTGTTGATCATTACAAAGGTAAATAACCCAGCAAGGACCCTCTCTGTTGTGCTCTGTGTGTAGCCCTCTTTTCCAGTATTCTGGAAATCTCTGCAAGGATCTTTCCTCACATAGAGCTCATCACAGTTGTTGCCATAGGGCTCATTGCAATTGTTTACTGGCTCTCAGGGATCAGTTTTTCTTGACATGATGATGCAGGATTTTTCTTGACCCCTTTGTCAGGTTTGCAATGGGGATGCCCTGTTTACTCAGCCCGCCACACTCAACCCCTTGCAGGAGGGAGCTCGTGAGCAAATGAGAGCAGCATCAGGCTGGTTGCTTTGGGTGCTGGCAGGAGCACGCTCCATGCACACCTTGCGGCGGTGCCCAGGTGGGAGTGCCTGTGATCCCCGAAATCCCAGAGGGCATGCTGCAGTGCTCTCTTAGCTTAGTTTTGCCATTTGTGGACCGCAGTGTGTTACCAGGTCAGTGGGCCCCTTGTCTTGTCAGGTGGGGCGTCTATACTCCGCCAGCAAGGGCTAGTGTGACAGCGTTTTTTGGGTACCTACATCCAGTGGGTCCCAAGCTCTTGTGTGGTGTCCAAGAAGAATGATGTTGTGCCAACACTTGAAGGATGGTGGAGGCAGATAATTTTATTTAGCGATGGATGGCTCTCAGCGGAGAGAGGAGCTGGAAAGGACGGGAGGGTCAGGTAGTCTTCCCTGAAGTCAAACCGTCTCTCCAAAATTAAGCTGTCTCTTCTCTGAAGTGTAGCCGTCCCTCTGAAGTCAAGTTGCTTCTCTTCAGTCAAGCTGCTTCTCTCCTCTACTGACTGAGTCCAGGGTCTTTATAGGCACAGAATGGGGGGCAGGGCAAGCCATGGGTAGTTTTGGAAAAGGCAACATTTGATTGGTGAAAAGACATTATTCAGAAAGAACCAATCAGGAGAGAACAGGCAAACAGGGATAGAAGTTCTCACCTTGGGCCGCAGGTTTCGGGCTACTTTGTCTTGAAGGTGCAGTTTCACGGGGGACCCGCCCCTGTCTGCCTAGAATTTCTCTGCCTCCTGCTTCTATCACTGATGTTCACTGTTTTGAAAACATTGTTTCATATATTCTGTCTGTGTTTTGGTTGTTTCAGGCAGAAGCATGAATCTGGTCTCTGTTACTCCATCTTGGCTAGAAGTAGTAATCATGCCTTTTAATTTTGTCCAATTTTCTTACTTTAAAAATATTTAAAATTTTAAACCGAAAAATTCATCAGTCTTTACCTTAATGGGCTCTGTACTTGGTGTCATGCTTAGAAACACTTTTTTGTTTAAGAACTTATAAAAAAAATTACTTCTATTTTTCAAAGATTTGAGTTGCCTTATTCAGATATTTTATTAATATGGAATACTACATTACTCACAATTTGGAAAATAGCTAAAATGTGGGGAATGGGGGAGAACACCTGTAATTCCATCACCAAACACACTGTAAATTTATATATTGACATATTTTCTTCCATGTGTTTTCCTGTGCGTTTATTTTTTGTATATTTGTAATGCTGGTGTCTGTCATTTAGCATGTTCATCCAGTGCATCGCATCATTAACCTTTTTTATGTTGCTACGTAATCTTCACAGTTGCATTTTAATGACTGAGTTATATTTCATCAAATGATTATATTGCAATTATATTACCTTTAAACTGTTAAGCATTTTAGCTATTTGTTCTTAAAGTATATGAATCAATTATCAGAGAGTACATTTTCAGAGAATCTTAACTTTGCCTACTTACACATGACCCCATGAGAGCAGAAATGTGAGTAAGGCCCCTGATGTGTTGTTGCATCTGTCTCCAGGCCCATTCTAGTACATCCAATAAAATCCTGTTTGTAGAAAAATGAGAAGAAATAAAAACATCAATTCTTAATAACTCAATGCATTTTTTATTACTCGTGTAGTTATAAAACAAACTTTAAAAAACAGCTTAGAATTTCTATATTTAGTATGCGTTAACATGCTCTCTCAATTACTTTCTAATACTTATTTGTGCTTGCTTATTTTTAGGAAAGATACTATTCAAGTCCAGTACATCATAATGCAGAATTCTTTAGCAGTACCACCAAAAGATGAAGGTAAGATAAACTGCTGAGGAAAATGGTGATGTGTCTGTTATAGTTTTAATTTAATACATTGAATATCATTGACCACTAATCATAAGGTAACTTATTTCTTAGAATTAAAAACAAAAATTATAATTATATATGAAAACTCATTTCTTTTGGTAAATAATTTGAGTGTATATGGATTCCTGAGTTTTAAGGACCTGTCTCCTTTTCTAGGCTGTAGCTCCTTGAGAGCAGGGCCATCTCATTCCACCTAAAACTCACAGAGCCCTGCTTATTCACTGCCAGTTAACTGGCACTAACAGATATCAATGAAATTAAAAAATATTGGCTTTATTGAAGCAAAATAACACAAGTATTTTAGTGAGTAGAAGAATACATGCATACATATTCATACACACATCTGTAGACATACACTTAGAGGATATAGAATTTATGTATACATTTCTTTGACCTGTTTCCCCTGATAATCCATTTTAAAAGAAATAGAAAAACTATTTTACTCTATACAATGTATAAAAAATAAAATGATGATTTTTTAACAGGCACTTCTGGACCTTCCAGAAGAACCTGGACCTCCAGATGGAGGTAGAGTCCTTTCTTAATCAAGAGTATTTAAATTATCCTCACCATAAAGGGTACACTCTAACCCCAGGGAGAAATACCAGTCTTTCCCTGCCCCATCTAGTCTCTTCCACACGGAAGAGAAGTTCTGATGTGTGTGAGAAAAAAGACATATCTTTAATGAGGCAAAATTAGGCTGTCTTAGTAGAACATGTAGCTTTTAGTAAAAGGAGGGAACTTGTTATGAAGGGCCCTTAAATAGAGCAGACACTCTGATCTCTGTCAGTGAGAAGGGTAGTATCATAACTCTTGAGCGCATGGAATCTGGATTTGAAACTCAGTCCTACCACTTAATTGTAAAACCTTAGGTATATCACTTGACCTCAGCTTCCACATCTGTAAATCTATAAAATGAAGATAATAAGTCCCACTCTATAGGATATGTGGAGACTAAAGGAAATAGCATATGTAAATCACCCAGCATATTGTTGTTTGCGTAGTAGGCACTGATATGATGATAAAACTACCGTTCTTAATGGCTATTATTAATATCTGGGACCTCCTCATCTTTGAGACTGGTCAGTGAGATGGCCATGAGGCTGCCTCTTGCTTGGGAATGCCTAATGACCTTGGAAGGCCAAACATGCTCCAAGGAGACCCATGAGGAGTAAGCAGGAAGCAGACCGCTTGGTTTGATTGTTATCCAGGAATTTATCCCAAGGGAGAGTGAGAGTCCCTGAGACTCACACAAAATCCAGCCGGGAACACTAGGGCAAGGAAGGAGATGGGAAACCCCAACTAGAAATCAAGAGCATGTGTTTTCCTTGAGTGTTCTTTGGTATATATTCTCTGGAAGATTTGTGGAGCCCTAGGTAGCCGATCAAGGGTTTGATATTCGGTGTCCAAGCTGATATTACCTTCTTTTATCCAAGTAAGCGAGGAGAGGCTTAGCAGTAAAAATAATGGAACAAGTATCAGGAAAGCTGGATTCCATTCCAGACCTGCCTCCAAACAGCTATGGAACCCCAGGCAAAGTTATTTTGCCACTGAGCCTCAGTTTTCTCATTTAAAAATCGAGAATGACTAAGTGTTCCTTTCAGGCTCTAAAAAGGTGAGTCTATATGAGTAAACAACGAGCCACTTGGCTCTGGCTGATACAGAAGGAGAAAGCACTCACACCTCTTGGCTGCTTTGATTCTCATCACAGTTTGTTTTGTTCTGATGTCTACCTCTCTGGGCTATAACATAAGCTTGGATACCTCCATTGACCAGAAAGTAAGACCCCTTTGCCCTACCCAGAGCTCAAGTGAACCTCCTCACCAATCTTTTCTGGGACTAAAGATGCTTAAGCCCAATCCTGGAATTTGACAGAAGAGATGTAATAGCCTTAGAAAACCTAAATCATGTGCCTCCAGTGTGATATCATTCTGCCTACAACTTTACATCCTTTATTTTATTTAATCTTCACAATAAGTTAGACGTAAACCTTATTTTACAAGTTCAAGATTAGGTATTTTTTGCCAAGACCACCAACAAGTAAGTGACTGATCCAAGATTTGAACCCAGATCTATCATAAAATTTATAAAGAATATTTATATAAATTATAGAGAACATATATTTATAAAGAATACTTATAAAGAATATTTAATTCATAAAGAATATTTCTATAAGAATTTAGAATAATTTGTAATTTAAAATTTATAAAGACTATTTCTAATAATTTTTGATCATCTCCTTTTTCTTCTCTGATCAAAAATACTATGCTTAATTACACATATGAATGCTTAAAGCCATTTTAAATCAAAGTGAGCAGAAATTATAACTTAAATTATGGGAAATTACATCTATAAGGAAAAATTATGTATATGAAGATGTGTAACGCCTAAGAATTGTCCAGTTATTCATTAATTTATTCATTCATTCAAATGCTTTCTGTATGTCTTAGGTTAATATTAATATGTTTTAACAAAAGCATCAGATTTATTATGATTCTGTTTATGATCAAATATAATTTATGGCTAGGTGTAGCAGCTCCCACCTGTAATCCCAGCACTTTGGGAGGCTGAGTTGGGAGGATAACTTGAGGCCAGGAGTTTGAGACCAGCCTGGGCAACATAGTAAGACTCCATCTCTACAAAAAATATTTCAAAATTAGCTGGGCATGATGGCTTATGCCTATAGTCCCAGGTACTTGGAAGGCTGAGCTAGGAGGATTGCTTGAGCCTAGGAGTTTGAGGCTGCAGTGAGCTGTGATCATGCCATGCATGGCACTGTAGCCTGGGCAACAGAACAAGACTTTGTCTCTAAATATATATATATTTTTTGTCTGATATATATACACACACGTATACATATATATTACATATATATTTGTTTAATTACATGTACATAATTTGTGTGACATGAGAAGTTTGCTGGGCACATGCTATTTATTAAATGCAGATTGATTTATTTAACAAACCATTGATGGCTAGCTATAAATTATACCTTTGAATTTCCAACTTATAAACACATACACACATATTATATGCATTTCTGTATAAAATTTAGATAAGACATTACCAACAGAGTTGTGAGCCTTAAATTAAGGAAAATATGCTGTACCAACATAGTGTCCCCAAACAAAGTTCATATGGTAGAAGCAGGTTTAATGATCACCAAGGTAATTTGTACCAGGAACTATCAGAAGCTGTGAAGAATCCAAAGGTAAGTCATACAGAGCCTGAGCTTTTAGGCTCTAAAATCCTGTTGGAACAGCATACATGCATGTCCTTAACTAGAATAAAGCATGACTAATGCTGTACTAGAAGTGAGTATGACATACTTTGAAAATCAGAATGAAAGAACAGTTGGATAAGCTAAAGATTTTGAGGCTGGTCAGGAAACACAATGGAAGAGATGACATTTGTTCAGGATATTAACATATATGTACAAGTCAAGCAAGTGGAATTTAGGCCAGGGGGTTTAAAGCTAGGAAGAACTGGCAGCATTATTAACGGAGAAAACAAATTTAAAATTCTGGTTTCTTCTACTTAAATGTTATCTAATTTCAGATAAAGAGATTTAACATTGTGCTATCACTCTAATGATAAGTTATACTATATTATAGGTTTTCTATTATAACCTAGTGTCACCGTTATTCCTTTCTGTGTAAGAATATAATTTATAGAATTTTGAGAAGTTCATGAGACTTATTTTGTTGTAGTTTTCTATATCATTCTTTCAGGATTTAGGGATACGATTTAGTTTTCCATATTCCTTTTTTTGTCTGATATTTTCAAATGATGAACTAAACTGTGTTTTTCAAAAAAGAGGCATGAAAACAACATAATAAGGCCAACTATTTAGATTTGGTGAAAGACAGTCACCACACTAATTAAAAATGCAAGTCAATTTATTTACGTGCCATATAAGAAAACTCACACAGGTGAGCAGTATCACCAGATGATTCTCTGACAGGGACAATGTATGTGTTTTATGTGCTAAGAAGAGGTAGTTCACTGTGATTATGCCAGTTGATCATAGAAGTTTGTACCTTGGGTAGTCAGAATGAATTTTAAGTTCCTACACAGTTGGTTAATGCAAACCCCATTGTTCATTGGTCAGGAAGGAGTCTTCATTTAAGTCAAGTGAGAGTCTGTTTTAGTGGCGTCTCTCAATTCTTTTTTTTTTTTTTTTTTTTTTTTTTTGAGACAGAGTCTCGTTCTGTCACCCCGGCTGGAGTGCAGTGGTGCAGTCTTGTCTCACTGCAACCTCCACCTCCTAGGTTCAAGCGATTCTTCTGCCTCAGCCTCCCTAGTAGCTGGGACTACAGGAGCGAGCCACTACGCCTGGCTAATTTTTGTATTTTTAGTAGAAACGGGGTTTCACCATGTTGGCCAGGCTGGGTCTCGAACTCCTGACCTCATAATCCGCCCTCCTCAGCCTCCCAAGGAGCGGAGATTACAGGCCTGAGCCACCACGCCCCACCGAGTCTCTCAATTCTTAGTCACTTGTCAGCCTTACAGTTAAGTTTGCCATTTCCTAGACAAATCTTCTGCAGGTAGAAAAGTTTTCTTATACAGTTCTTCTACCACTTTTCTCAACTCTGTCATAACATTTGTATTATTTAAAGGAAGCTTTCAAATTGTGAGTGCTATTTCTATTTCATAAAAGTAAGAAATGGGGATGGAGAGAGAGCAAATGCTTTGAGGCAGACACACAGGCGACCCCCTCTGGACCCACTGCAGTTAGCTGGACATGTGCTGTACAGCTACTACTGATTTCCCAAATCTGTACATGATTGGACTACACAGTCAAGGCCATTACTGTCTATCATGTGAATTCATATTTGAATCCTTTAAAAAAACCCTAGATTTTCTGATTCAATAAAAAATAAATAGTTATGATACTGTCTAAAAATGTATTCTATGTCTTGCAGACATAAAAGTATATACTTATAGCTTACAGACCTAAAATTTTGGTATTCATGAATATAGGATATTAGAACTGAAGTAAGGCACACTTAGGGAGGAGCTAGTTAATACTCATATCATTTTTAAAGTTTGGGGAAAAGATCTTACTTATTTTGGACTTAGTATCAGTTAGGTCTTTTATAAAGTTCTTGATGAATTTTCTGTCTTTAGCAGGGTTTAAAGCACCCCTGCATGTAGTAGTCTCTCAAATGCATATTAAATTATGTATAAAATGTCTTAAACCCTGAAACAGTTTTTATAAATCACATCTGATGCTGTGAAAATGTTGTAATCTTTTTTTTTTAATGAAGCACCAAAGTGGATGGAATTCTAAAGCCAATGAAAGCAAATGTTCATTTAACAAGTATTTATTGCCTTTGAAGAGACAGCAAAAGAAGCAAAGGCGGAGGAAAGTAAAACCAAACTAAGCTCTTCTCTCTTGCAGCTGTTGTAATTAATAACACTGGGCTGCCTATCCAAGCAGGGGTTTCCTTTTATGGGGATTTAACCTGAAAGTGGTTTACTCTTGTTATCTAATCGTCGTTTCACTGTTTCGAACATGGTATGAAAGCTATTTTCTTAAGCTCTCTATTTTTTTCTTTTCCTCCTTGCCCATATCTCCCCTTTCCTCTCCATCTGGTGGAAGAACACTGATCTGGACAGCTGAGCTCTGGTCATTGTTATGTGCTTCTTTTTAGGCTCTGTGATTTTGGCCAAATCAGTAAACCTCAGTCCCTTCGTCTTTCCAATGGGGATAGTAATTCTTGCCCTGTAACGGTCAAATGCAGTAGGTATGGTTGATTCTCATTCTCATTATTTGTAGTATTTATTTTCTAGAAGGTTATTAGGAATACTGAATTAGCAAATACTGAGCCATTTGTTCCCAGGGGATATTCAAGTTTAGGTTCCTGTGAGCCTCTAATCACAACATTTTTGTCAACAACTGATACATGACCTTGTTATAAGTGTATTTCTGTTAAAAAAATACTTTAATAGACAGGGTTAATTGTTTAACATTGAACTCAGAGACAAAAGCACTATAACTCATGCCTCAACAAAGCTTCTCTAATACAAGTGTTTTCTCCGAAGAGCACATTACACTTGTCTTGTGTGTAGGAGCACTAGACAGCACCCAGCACTATGCTGGAGACCATAAGTAAACAGTAAAATCACCAAGAAAAAGCACAAAAAGTGCAAAAAAAAGTGGCAGTTTTTGAAATGCAAGAAGTATGTGTGTTTACAGTATGAGAGCTGAAGGAAGAAAGCAGGACATCATCTTGTTCTGCCTCAGCTGGGAATTTGCATGTCAAGTGGCTCAAACTTTTTTGTTCTCCACACATGTCCATAAATGACCATGAAAGCACCACAAGTATTGATTTTGGGGTTAAAAATAAATTTTAGCAATTAGGGAAATTCACAGATACAGAATCTGCAAATAACGAGAATCAACTGTATATGAATACGCCTTGTAAAAACTTTGAAAGCACAGTAGAAGCATCAGGATAATGTGCAGAATAAAAACTATTTTTTATGATGTTTTTCTCAGATAAAATGACTTTGTGCATAGTTAATATTATAAACTTCAAGTTAATAAAGTAATATATTATTTGAAGGTGACCATAAATTCTTAGTTCAGTAAAGCTACAAAGAAAACTGCTGTTGCAAGATCTGTGACTCTCCAGCCCTCACATTGAACGCACAGTAGCAAGGAGTACCACTGTAATTCGATGCTTTGAATTTAGTGGTTAACATTGCTTTATGACCTCATTATTGGGGGAAAATATCATTCCCTGTATATTACCAAAATATTATGTTTCCAAATATGTGATATTCATATGGAAACATTTTGATCTTAACAAGTGGTGTAAATGCTGTTCTTGGACTTTTGGTACCATTTTATGCTGCAGAGCAAGTACAGATTGACATTTGCAAGCTGGTTTTGGTTAACTCCTTAATGTTGGAAATTGGAACTTTCCGATGTAATAACTTCTACAAAATACCATTGTGTATTATTAGTATGTTATACTGTTGACAGAAGAACAAATGGAAAACACACATATGCCTGTAGAAATATCCTTTTAGAATAAATGGAAATGACCTGGGTGGCCTAAAACCATAAAGTAGACCAGCCATATATGGAAGTTGAAATAAAATATTAGAGTTTAAAATATCAGTAAATTTAGATTATGATTATTTTTGTTGTTTGAAATAGCTGTATTTCTTTCTTCTTTCTTTTCTTTTTTTTTTTTTTTTTTTTTTTTTTTGAGATGGAGTTTGGCTTTTGTTGCCCAGGCTGGAGTGCAATGGCACGATCTCGGCTCACTGCAACCTCCGCCTCCCTGGTTCAAGCGTTTCTCCTGCCCCAGACTCCCTACTAGCTGGGATCACAGGCACACACCACCACACCCGGCTAATTTTTTGTATTTTTAGTAGAAACGGGGTTTCACCGTGTTACCCAGGCTGGCCTCGAACTTTTGACCTCAGGTGATCTGCCTGCCTCCCAAAGTGCTGGGATTACAGGCGTGAGCCACTGTGGCCGGCCGAAATAGCTGTATTTCTGTGGCTTAAAAAGCAGGCTGGTAATCAGATAATTTACTTGGGTATGTATCATTGCCAGTGTGGCCGTTTGGCAGCAGAGTCTCTCAGAAATTCCAATTAACCATGTAAATATATTTCATAGCATCACATCTCACTTTGTCAGAACCCCTGCTGCGTTTATATCATTAACATAAATGCAGGTGCAAATAGCGTTTATGTACTGTGATAGAAAGCAGTTGGAGACATTTCACTGTGGGACACAACACTTTCAGATTGTGTACATCTGTTCAAATAATGTACCCAGCCCCAGTGACATGAACACAAGGATGGAAACATCTGCCCCTGAGACCATTTGCAATATGGCAGATGCTTGCATCTTTATTTATGCAGATGGTTAGCGTGGTGGGTCGAGCAGGGATTAAAGCAAAGTAGTTTGACCGGGGTATTTAGGATGTTATGCAGCCAAAAATAAAGGATAGGCATCTTCTGTTTTTAAAAATCCAACAGCAATAGGAATAGAAATTCATAAATCTAGTAATGCTTTTAATAGAGTAAACATATTGCTCTTGTCTTTAAATTAATGGGCACCAAAATCCTAAAAACATTTATAGAATTCCAGCATCTAACTTGTATTAATAAGGAAGAGCAACTTGTGATTACTTTTGTTTGGATAAAATAATTTTAAATGATTTTGAATACTTTTTGTTTAAAAAAATCCTTCAGGCCGGGTGCACTGGTTCACGCCTGTAATCCCAGCACTTTGGGAGGCTGAGGCGGGCAGATCACATGAGGTCAGCAGTTCAAAACCAGCCTAGCCAACGTAGTGAAACCCCATCTCTACTAAAAATGCAAAACATTAGCTGAGTGGGGTGGCAGGCACCTGTAATCCCAGCTACATGGGAGGCTGAGGCAGGAGAATTGCTTGAACCGGGGAGACGGAAGTTGCAGTGAGTTGAGATCGTGCCATTGCACTCCAGCCTGGGCAACAACAGCGAAACTCCGTCTCAAAAAAAAAAAAAAAAAAAAAAATTCTTTAAAAACACTGCTCTATTTTTTTAAAAGATTATATACTACCAAGAGTATCTTGTGATGATATTTCTTAAAATTGGGGGAAAATATAAATGTCATTTGAATATAACTTATCTGATATTCCATAAATATAAATTCAAATAAGATAAGTTTCTGAAACATTATATAACATTTTTGTCAAGCATTTTATTTGGTTCATAGTCTAACATTGACAGCTAGTGATATTTTAATTATAATTAATATTTGTGTTAGGATGAATTACCTTTTAATACTTTATTATCAAAACTCTCTCCATTGATCTGCCATGTTATATTCTCAAGGAAACAAAGGTGAAGGGAATAAAACCTAACAACAAAAAGTAAAACATTTCTAGATTTGATTTTCTATTCTCATTCACACAAATCTACCCACTCACTCATACACACACACAATTATAGAATCTCAAAAGACGTAGTAAGTTAGATTTCATCTAATTCAGTTGCTCTCAAACTTTGTAGCTTCAGGACCTTTTACACCCTCAAAAATTATTGAGGACTCTAAAGAGCATTTGCTTGTATGAGTTGTATCTGTCAATATTTAGTGATCATAAAAAGAAAAATATATTTATGGATTTATTTTGAAATAACAATAAGCTCATTACATCTTAACAAAAATAACCTAGTTTAACGAAATTGACTATACTATAAAACTAATGACAAAAACCGCATTACTTTTGCACCAACCTAAATATTTTTCCAAAGTAAAAACATAATAATAATAATGAGAAGACTGGCATTGATTTATGTTCTGCAAATATCTTTAAATTCTGGCTTCATTAAAGAGACTCATAGTTTGAGTCACATAGCTAGTCCTGCATTCAGTCAGTTGTGATATTGTATATGTTGACATATTTTTTTAAAAGTTGACTTTCCAATAGTCAGAAAGGAAGGGGATATTTTGGTAGGCTTTTCAGATAATCATGGATATTTTTCTTTGATGCTACGCCAAAATTTGTCAGACGTAAACTTCTTTCAGTTTAGTTGTACTGTGAAATTTGAAACCCTGTCCATGTACTTTTGTATTCTGTTACATTTTGGGTCTCATACTTGAGTGATTCTTTTATTGATGCATGTGACGTTAAACTAAACTGGTCATTTAGAAAACACTAGTTCAGTGTGTTATGCAAATCTCCCATACTTCATTGTACAATATTTTAAGTAAGCACCAGTTTTTTTTTGTTTTTTTGTTTGTTTTTTTGAGACAGAGTCTCGCTCCGTTGCCCAGGCTGGAGTGCAGTGGCGCCATCGAGGCTCACTGCAAGCTCCACCTCCCAGGTTCACGCCATTCTCCTGCCTCAGCCTCCCGAGTAGCTGGGACTACAGGCGCCCGCCACCACTCCCGGCTAATTTTTTGTATTTTTAGTGGAGACAGGGTTTCACTGTGTTAGCCAGGATAGTCTCCATCTCCTGACCTCGTGATCCGCCCGCCTCAGCCTCCCAAAGTGCTGGGATTACAGGCGTGAGCCACCGCGCCCATAAGCACCAGATTTATCTGAAAAGTAACTACTGGGAAGCTTCAAGCTGCTGGTGGTGAATTCAGATTTTCCAAAATTCCAATTGCCACTTGAAAGAAAATGACTTTTATCATTGGCAACAAATACTGTTAGAAGTTATTTCTTCTTGTAATGCCAAGCTCCATTCATTCACTTTTGAGAAAATGTCTGCCAGATACCCAAGTCTTAATATGTTCATTCAACATATTTCAACATACGTCTTTCAGCCATTTTTTCAAGTAAAAATGGTATTCCATGAAAAAAGTAGCCAGGTCAGCTTCAGGGCTGAATCGAGTGCTTGTCCTCAGGACAACAGTCCTATTTCCATATGAAGCAGACGTGTACTTTGACTGCAAACGATTTCATCACAGAATATTAAAAAGGCATGTACTCAAGGACCAAAATTTTATAAAACTAAAATTTGGTACTGCTTTTTTGTTGTTCCACTGTGAGAGTGCCACAGTGAAGTATGGGACTGCTTGAACAGTTTGTGGGCGCTACTTTACTTGGCTAAGTTGCTAGAGAAGTTTTACCTCACAGCGCAACAAGTGCACATGTCGTCACAAGGCAAAGGCCATCTTGATATGAGTATGAAAAGAGTATTTGGGGCCGGGCGCGGTGGCTCAAGCCTGTAATCCCAGCACTTTGGGAGGCCTCAGACGGGAGGGATTCCGCCGAGGTCAGGAGATCGACCATCCTGGCTAACACGGCAAACCCTGCCTCTACTAAAAAAAAAAATACAAAACTAGCCGGAAGTGCATGCCTGTGGTCCCAGCTACTTGGGAGGCTGAGGCAGGAATGCATGGAACTCCGGGATAGCGGAGCTTGCAGTGAGCTGAGATCCCGCCACTGCACTCCAGCCTGGGGCGACAGAGCTTGTGACCCGCCCCAAAAAAAAAAAAAAAAAAAAAAAAAAAAAAAGAGTATTTGGGACCCTCCTTGAGGTTCTGCAAGCCCTACTTTGAGAAACACTAATCTAATGTAATCCTCTCTTGCTAAAGACAGGGAACTATGGCCAGGAAGGCTGAAGGATTGTTATCTTGCTCAAATTCATTCCAGCAGTATAACAAATAGAAACAACAAAGCCAGACGTCTACTCTCTATCATACATGTAATGCAGTTTGTCTTGTTTTCTCTGAGGAACTCCTCCCCCAGCCTCCCACAAAAAGAAAATTCCTCAGATCCAAATCATTACACCTCAGCACTGATGTATTATCAGGTTTACTAAAGGAGCAGGACTTGCCACATGAGGAATTTAGAAATTCCTTTAGCATTTTAGACTTTTCTTTCAGTCCTAATGTTCTTTAGTGTTGTCAGTTTTAGAAGAAGGTGGTGTAAGATTAAGAAGTATCTAAGAAATGTGTATTATTTTTAAAATTATGAAAGACCTTAGTCATTTTTTTCTTCATTTTTACTCATCAAAAAATTACTTTGTCACTGCTTAAAAGTATCATTAAATCTATTGTGTAATTGTTGCTTCAATAAAGTCAGATTCTGGTGTAAGCCTGATTTGGTCACCAGAAGCTCTGTTAAAAGAAGGCCATAGATACAGTTCTGTAGGGCATTGCGCGTTGCTATGTGTGAGTTCATTAACTACCTCTCCAGTGACCATGCTGTAGATTTCTCTTAGAAGAAAGATGTGTCTCTCTCTCCTAACAGTTGCACTTTGATTGGAAAAAGGTTGTTCAAAATGATCTTTCTTTTCTCAACATTGAGATGGATTATGTGGCACTCACCGGCCACTGGAAGAGACTGACATGTAAACAGATAAATTGCTAAACAACTTAGTTAAGTTCAGTGTGTTGGAATGGAGGGAGAGCAGCTTTGGTGCCAGATAGACCTGGGTGAAAATCCAACTCTCAATACCTGCTTTGTGATCTTGCAAGAAATGTTGTTTTCACGTCTATGGACTGGAGGTGTTAATACCAAGAATTGGTGGAGGACTTCAGATAGCAGATTAAGCATTCAGTCTGACTTCTGACTGAGGGGCATTTTAGTTCTTCGAAATAGAACTTCAGGATTCTAGAGATTTGAGGGAAGAATAGAAATGGATGAGTAGAGGCAGTGTATATGTACATATCTACCGTAGATTGTCTCAGGAAGAAAAGGAAGGAGATAGGGCCTAATGACTCTTTCTTGTTGCTATTGTTTTTCTGTTTTTGTGTTCAGCAATAGCATAGCAGAAGGAAGGCATGTCAATATGGTTGAGAGTTAATAGTTCGCTCCTTTGGTAAAAAATATGTTGTACCACTGCCAGCTGCTGATCAGGAGACTGTGGCCCTGGCGGTAACAAAACAAGCCCCTGCTCTTTTGGAGCTGACATTTTAGGGAGGAGACAGATAATGTAATATCATCGTGAAGGTAAGTACCACGAAGGACAATGAAGCAGAAAAAGAAAACAGCAAGTGATCGCATGGGGCTGAGCAGCTCCTTTTAGATAGGATGGTCACAGGCCAGCCTCTCTGAGAGCTGGGGAGCTCACCAGTGGTGCAGGATCCCTGAGGCACAAGGGGCCTGGAAGGAAGGGTAGCCTCCAGACGAGGGTTGGGAATACTCCATTTCCTTATTTTCAGATGCACCATTTTGTACATTTTAATGTATCAGGACTTGAGCATTGTATATTTAGAGTTATAGTACTTCTCCTCCTTTTCCCCACTACAGAAAAGGTTTTTATAAACTCATTTGTGTGGCATAATCAAAGACAAAAAGGGAGTTTACATATAAAAGGGATAATGAATGAGTTCCCACATAATAGCCTCTCTTTTTTCCATGACGTCAGTGTCAAAAATCATTGGCAAGAGAGAGATGGCCCTGGGGATAGGGCAGGGGTGCGGCAGAGGGAGAGTGCCTCAGAAGAGCAGGGGAAGGAACCTGGGCCACCAAGAGTCTCTTAGGAACAAGTAAATAGACTGTGGAATCGGTTTTGAACTAGAAACTTTGAACTTACAACATTGTCCAGTGTTCACAGTGGTTGGATTTCTCCAGCACCAAATAACAGGAGGTGGAAGTAGAGAGCACAGGGTGGGGCCAGCTGGGCAAGGTTCTGTAGGAAGACAGCAAGTGGGTGAACCTACAATCTGAGGGGAGTGTGTGTGGATGGTCAGCCAGGAGGCCGGCTCTGGAATGGGAGGATCTGCCTAAGGAGACCGCTCACAGGCACACATAGCCTCGAGGCAGGGGGAAGCAGTGGGCTGTGTCATGACTCCATCTCCAGGGAGATGGGAAAGATAACTGACATACTCCTCATCTGTGGATGAGAGTAGATATTCCCTTCAACCCAAGTTTCGTAGTCATCACTAAAAGACAATAAACATATTGGTGGAGAAGAAGGATGGCAGAATTCAAAGGCAAAGGAATCCAAAGTAGTCACCACAGCTTTCAAACTCCGCTGCCTTCACTCCTGGTACTGGCTCAGGTCAGAATCTGATGGCATCAGTCACACGACAGGATCTGTAGATACCAGCTAACTCACAGACAGCTAATTTGGTCAGCTCCTCAAAGGTGACCAGCACAAACCAGTCACCTCAGTACCTGCCAGTGCCTGGGACTTCATGTTCTTTTTTATTATTTTCTTCAAAGTGTCAGTATTGTAGATGGTCCCTCTATGTTCGGGAAAGGTGTGTCTTCATTAAAGAAACAAGGAACAGTCAAGACTTACCAGCAGAAATGTTAGGGAATAATTATCTGCATAACAAGGGAATACTTGACTTCTTAAAGATCTGTGGCTGTCCAACCTTATGCATTTGTACCTACAAATCGTGAACTATTTGACATAAAAGCTGAGGTATAGAAAACCTGCAGCAAAAAAATTATAAATCACTGTGAGTTAAAGATAAATCAGCAGTGAAGGTAAAGCATCTTTAAAACTCTACTATAAAGCAGTGAAACAATTCATTTTTTAAAATGTAGTTTGCACATTCCTCAGAAATACCTCTTTTAGATAAAGTGAACTTACTTTTGAAATTACAGTATAAAAATGATACCTTTGTAATTTTGGTTCCCTGCTTTTTTAAACATTGTGATCTTTACCACTTTAGTCTCATAATCATAGTGTTTTGACTAAAGGCAAGAAAATTCCATCTTTTTACATGTGTCCTGGTTTAATTGTTCCCAACTGACTTTACATTCTGATGTTGAAACCCTATCTTTCTGTTTATCCCACTGAGGAAAAGGTTTTCTTCACCAACTGTCATCTTACTAGTCATCCCAGATACTTAACTGTTCCAACTGCTATTGAAAAATAAAAGTAGGCCGGGCGCCATTTATGGTTCATGCTTGTAATTCCAACACTTAGGGAACTGAGGTAGGAGGACCTCTTGAGCCCAGGAGTTTGAGACCAACCTGGGCAACATGGTGAGACTTCAACTCTACAAAAAAATGTTTGAAAACTAGCCACGCATGGTGGTGTGCCTGTGTCGCCCCAGCTACTTGGGAGGCTGAGGCAGGAGGATCACTTGAACCCAGGAGTTTGAGGCTGCAGGGTGAGCCATGATCATACCATTGCCCTCCAGTCTGGGTGGCAGAGCGAATCCCTGTCTCAAAAGAAAAAGAAAATTTATAAAGAAGAAGGGCCCATTTTTAATTTGTTGTGGAAGATTTCTTGCCATGCCGTATCTGTGCAGATCACTAAACCTCTTTTGCGGGATGTTTCCCTGTTCACCAGCTCTATTGAGTAACAGCTGACTCGGCAAATGTCAGAATGTTGTGGAAAGAGAGTGTGCACAAGTATTTGTGATGGTGATAGAAGGTTAAATGAAACGACCTGCTGCTTTTCACCATGTTGGAGTTCAGTTATCAAGGTCCAAATTTCAACTGTGTGACTCAAGTGAATATTAACAGTTTTAGTGATAATAATAACAAAAAGAATATTGAGAGAATGGCGTTAACAAAGCATTTCAGAAGTTTCCGTTTGTCTAGCTTAGTGTCCTTGGAAGGTCATTAGCTCTTAGTTAACTTCTTATGTTCCTCAGTCATTCTTAGATTTGAGTAAAGATACTGGCTTGAACGTTTTGTAATAATGAATAAAATCTTATGTTTGCTACAAAATTATTTTGCCAAAAAATAAACAACTTTATCTTTCTAAATGTATTAAAAGCAAACATATTTCATATAGCTTTCAATCATGTTTTATCAGAATCACTCCAAATAAAAAACAATTCCTTCCAGAAATAAGAACCAATAAAAGCTTCCTAATTAGAATGAAGAAGAAATTATTTGAAATTGAGAATCATTAAAATATATTTTAAATGGTAAAGCAAAATGTACTTTTCACTTGGGATATTAATTACATGGCCCTGAAAGTGTAATTAGTTACTTCAGTTTATCAACCATATTGTGTGTTTTTTTTTAATTGCCACTAATATTCTAGGTAATTGGCTTTTAAATTCTTTCATAAAGAATGCTTGTTTCCTCTTGCAGCATGATATAGTCAGCCCTCCACATCCTGGATTCTGCATCTGTGGGTTCTGCATCCATGGATTCAACTAACCACAGATTGAAAAAAAAAATTTTATTTGCATCTGTATTGAACATGTATAGACTTTTTTTTCCTTGTCATCATTCCCTGAACAATATGGTAAAACAACTATTTACATAGTATTTACATTGCACTAGGTATTAAAAGCAGTCTAGAGATGATTTGGGGTATACAAGAGGAGATATGCATAGGTTATATGCAAACACTGTACCATTTTACATCAGGGATTTGAGCATCTGTGGATTTGAGTGTCCGAAGGTGGTCACTGCCCCTTGGAGGAACCAGTTCCCCACAGATGGTAAGGGACAACTGTGTTTATATATATCATTTAGTCTATTTTAGGGGCTATAGTTCTTTCGGTGCCTCACTTTTCTTTCTGTACTCAGGCTGTTTTAAAACTTAAAATGATTTATTTGGCAAAATACTAAAGTCTACAAGGCAAGTGTCCCTAACCCCACTCTGGGCCCCATCCCCCATCACAGGGCCACTGAGACCTGTACTTACCCCCACTTTCTGAACAACTACTAGGGTAGTTGCTTTCTTCCCTACGAGGTTTAAGAGCAACAATTGGCCTCACTACTTACTAGGTATAAACTAAAGCGGAAAGGAGAGTCTCCATAAAGTAGCTCTTTAAAAAGCATGTACGTTAACCCTATTCACATCAAATTGTTAATCCAATTAGCACTTTATCAATTGGGATACAAAAATTTACAGAAGGGCAAGTGGGAGTGGGGTGTGGACAGGGAATCAGAGAGCCTGGCAAGACAGATTGGATCAGATGTTAGGAAAGATTGAGCTACCAGCGTGAGTGTCAGGAGAGAGGCACAAGATTTAAAATACAGTTTCATTATTTACAAGCGTAGAGGCAAAGGAAAACTTCCTCTTCACCCCTCTGAAGGTTCACTGATAATGAGCTGACAGATCAGCAGATTAATTGGAGAAAAGGCATATACATTGAATCAGTTGTGTGTTACATGACAAGAGAACCTTCAGAATGCAGACCCAAAGATGGGAAACTGTCCATTTTCATGCTGAGGTTCAACAAAATATGGACAGCTGTGGAGAAATATAACTGAACAAAAGGGATGTGATCTGATGCTAATGGAGTGAGTGAGGAAACCCAGCAAGGCTTGTCTGTTCTGGGTTGCTGTTGACCTCTCTGCACAGCATCCCTTCCTTCTGGGTATGAGGTAGGACCCTCTCTGGAATGAGGGTCCGATGACCTACAATCAAACAAGTAAGTCAGATCATTTCTTTATGGCCAGGGTTAGAGTAATAATTTTAGGTTTTATGGCTGGCTTTGGGGAAAAGTGGTTCTGGTTTCTATGACTCACCTTGGGGAAGAGGGATTCTAGAGTCTATGCCCAGTCTCAGGGGGCAATGAAGGGCCAGAGACAGAAGGGCAGAGAGAGATTTTTGCTTCTGAGGCCTTCATTTTGGGGAATTATCTTTTGAGGCCAGCACAAGTAATACCATTTCTTTTCTCTTTCCCTCATTGACCTTTCAAAATAGAAACACTACTTTAAGAATTCAGAACTACTTCCATATGCTGAGCATTCAAAATTTGTGCCCTTTTTTCCCACCAAAAATAAATGTCAACAATCTGATACTCTCTAGCAAGAGAAAGTGGAAAACTAGTATATCAGCTGAGCATCTAACATGTAGCAGGAACTACCTGCACCATCGTGGGTATTTTTCTCATTTAATCCTGATGGGGACCTTTGTAGGCAGATTATTACTATGCCCATTTCATAGATCCTAACATTTAGGCACAGAGAGTGAAGTGCCAAAGCCACAGGTACATGACAGAGCCAGGAGTTGACACCAAATCTGTCTAAACCCCAAAACACACAGTCTTTCTACTGAAGATCAGATGCTGGCCATAACCACATGTAGTAGCTTACAGTCAGCGTGCAGAGGTAGAAAGAGCTCTTGGAATAAAATGGGCTAGGATTTGAGTTCCAGCACTGTTACTTACCAGCTTAGAAATCCTTGTAAAACAGACTTGGCCAGGCACGGTGGCTCACGCCTGTAATCACAGCACTTTGGGAGGCTGAGGTAGGTGGATCGCTTAAGCACAGGAGTTCGAGACCAGCCTGGATAACCTGGCAAAACAATACATAAAAAATACAAAAATTAGCCCAGCATGTTGGTTAGCACCTGTAGTCCCAGCTACTTGGGAGGCTGACGTAGGAGGATCACCTGAGGTTGGGGAGTTCGAGGCTGCAGTGAGCCGTGATTGCACCACTGCACTCCAGCCTGAGTGACAAAGTGAGACCCTGTCTCAAAAACAAACAGATACAACGGTGGTTCCTAATTCAGGTGTTTTGGGTATTAAGTGAGATAATGCATGTTATATATTTTGCACAGTACGTAACCCATAAAATCTACTTATCGTTGGGATAATATTAAAGAAACAGTATTGATAAAGAAGCTCAGCTCCTCAGAAAATGAGAATTTCTTCCCTTCTAAGTGAGGTGATGGATGGACTGTTTGACAAGACAAATCTCAAAGGCCTATTCTGAGTGGAAGTTGCCTGCATGTCACTGGTATTGTTAAGGAGGGAGAGGGGAGTTAGCTAAGAGCAGTAATTGAGCAAAACACTACAAGTCTTGTCAAGGAGAATGGACTAAACTAGACTCAGGATACAACATCTCCAGTTAGGAATGTGCTTGTTTCCTTTGCATTGTCTCAGATTTCCTGAAATTTAGGTCTGAGACATGATGACTCTAGGAGGTCTCTGTGCTGCATATATGTGGACTAGAAATGCATTTGGCATCCTGAGTCCTTAGAAACAAAAGAACACTTGTGCCTATTGCCAGCACGTTTTACAGCGCACACTCTATAGTCAATGCTCAATAAATTCTTGTTGACTCTGACTGCTGCTGCAGACCCTGGACAGTGGCTTGGGGAGAGGGTAGGTAATGGCTAAGGGTGTTTATAGGCTTTTCAACAAAATTAAGTTGCACTCCCTTGTGTTATGAGACATTGCTTTTATCCCAGACCTCTCCAGGGTTTTACCATGTTTATTTTAACTAGAGACCATCTTGGGAAACAGTTTGAACCCCAACTGGAATTTATTATTTGAAAGCCAAGTGGCAGAGAAAACAGGGATAACAACGAATAAAACTGAAAATAGAGTATTTCAGTTTAATAAAATTAAAACCAAAACAACACCTAAAATTTTTGGCTCTTTAGTGACCAAGACTTGGCAGAACTTCCCTCATGAGCCTGGATCCAGGGGCCTGTTTCAAGAGCAGGGACACGCCTCTCTTTCTGTGCCTGCTCCCTTCTGCACTCTTAGCAGTAGGCCTGTGGGTCCCCTCAGATGGAATAATGGAACTTTGCCCAAACCAGCAACCAGATGAGGTTGAACAACTTTATTCAGAAGCAACAAAGCAGGCCTTGGTTCTGCCAGTGGAAATCAGGAAGTGAGCTGTTTGTGGCTATCTAGAGAATTGCCTCATGTACTTGTCTCTTAATACTATTTGTGGTAGCTGCATTGTGAAACAGTTTAATAAAGCTGGGTAAGACATTGGCACCTAGTGCTATTGAGCCCTCACTCTTTCCTCCACTGCCTTTAACATGTAAATGATGTCCATCAGATCTAACCTCTAATCCTTTGATGGCAATGGAGGAGGAGGAGGACACACGTTACACATTCTCCAAATATCCAGCAGCCTTTCTGGATTTCTCAGAGTCCTATGGATAGTAAGTGGCAAATTCAAATATAATGTGCTTTTGCTTTCAAATGACTATTAATTTTCTGTGAGTTATCTCTAATAAGTGGGCTTTCAGAAAATTAGTATAATTTAATGGTAATAGAAATTTTAGGCCAGGCGCAGTGGCTCACTCCTGTAATCCCAGCACTTTGGGAGGCCAAGGTGGGCGAATCACTTTAGGTCAGGAGTTCGAAACCAGCCTGGCCAACATGGTGAAACCCTTCTCTACTAAAAATAGAAAAATTAGCTGGGCATGGTGGCACATGCCTATAATCCCAGCTACTCGGGAGGCTAAGGCAGGAGAATCACTTGAACCTGGGAGGTAGAAGTGGCAGTGAGCCAAGATTGCACCACTGCACTCCAGCCTGGGTGACAGCAAGACTCTGTCTCAAAAAAAAAAAAAAAAAAAAAAGTTTAGAATATGACAAGCTATTTCTATTTTTAAATTTTTTTTCTATTTAAAATTTAGATATGGTATTATATTTTGTGATAAATTTGGACAACTTTACATATAATCCCCCCGCCCCTTTGAAGGAAAATGAATAAAAAGGTCATTGCTTTGCATTGGAATGGGACAGCTCTGGGTTGTGTGGAGTTTGGCAGATTATTTAACCTCCTCAAACCTCATTTTGCTTAATCTGTATAAGGGGAACAGTAATACCTATTTGCAGAGTTTGGATGAAGATTTAATTAAAAGACCTAGCACCAATTCTAGACCATAATAAGGGCTCAACACTTCCTAGTGTCCCTTTAATCCCAGTTAGATCAATTTCTCACCAACTGTAAATGTCACTTTTCAAAATCATTATTTTAGTATGCTTAACATATTAAAAACAGCCCATATTTAAGATCCTAATATTAAGTGTTCCTGTTGAATAATTGTACAAAATTAATTTTACTGAGCGACCTTTTTATGTCTTCAGTTAATAAAAGTCCATGTTTCATACCCAAGAGTCCTGTGAGTCTCTTTAACTGTGTTACGGGTAGTTTTGCAGGATTTCCAGAAATTATGAATGTCAGTGGAAATTTTTACTTCTCATTAGTTAGTGCACAGTTCTGTAAGATCTGTAATATAGTGGGTGCAGGTGAGAGTTTTTAGATCACACCATCTGTGAAAGGCCTTGTAAATGTGTAGTGGAATAAACCACTGTTGTATAACTATATTGCCAAGAAAGACTTTCTGCAGTCATACTATCTTAGTATGTTAGAGCTTTTAAAAACTTAATGGCATTTTCAGCTTCTCTAAGGACTCCTGTTGTTCAGACTACTCAAAAAAAAAAAAAAAAAAAAAAGTGTTATTCTAGCATCACTGACCTTTATTGCAAATTGCCTCATTTTATCTTATAAAGCAAATGTTTGGAGGAACAATTCGTACAACTCTACTTGTCCTTGGGAGGTAATGAGCTCTAATACTTCTCAGTGCTTAACTTTTTTGGGTAGTTATGCACTGCCTGTCGGATTACTTACTAGATTACTTCCCTGATCGTTAGCAATTCTTGTCATTAAGTAGTCAAGGAAAATAAAAGACATGAGCCATTCTCTGTGTGTACATCTAGACAGTCATTTATGCATAGACACACACTCATCACAAATATCCCAAAAGATACTGCTTTTTAAAACGGATTCAACTAGGGAAACTTTCGTTTTCCTTTCATTCATTAAACAAATATGTCTAAGAACCTCCTGTGTGCCAGGCACAGAGGGTATTCAGTGGGAAATTAGCACTTATCCCATTCCTGACTTCTTAGTTCCCCCGGGTCCCTCCACCCAACAAAGGCCACCATAATCCTGATTTCTTTTGTTTCATTTCAGAGATATTCTGCACATATACAGGATATATTTGTGTGTGTATCTTCTCATTTTTGTTAAGACAAGTGATAGCATACTGTACATCTCCCATCTTGGAGAATATTCCACATCACCCTGATTCTTTCTTTGTTTTTATTACTGCATGGTATTACATTGTATGCTTGGATGGTTATCTTATTAGCACCCTGTTGGTGGACACTTAAGTAATTACCAGGGTTTTTTCTCTTCTGTTTCTGTGGCCTTGCTGTCTTTCTTCTGCCTTGCATTTCTATTAACACATTGGTTTCGTTTCCTGTCCTTAATGATTCTGAGAAACTGGATTCAACGCCACTTTCATGGAGACCATCACCTTTTCATGTACTTCCTGATAGATCCAGACAAGCATAGTATGTTAAATGTACTCAACAAGACCTTATCTTTTCACCCCACAAACTCTTTGTGATTAGCTTGTGATATTGATCGTGAACCACCTGATAAGCCTTTCAACCCCAGCATCCACTTCTTTAAGTTGCAGGGACCTTGAGGAGCACGGACTCAGTTTGGCAGACATCATATTGGTCATCTGGGCCTCTGTCACTTCAGGTTGCCCACACGGCTGACACTGATCGGTGCTCTCGCAGCCGGGACAGAGCTCAGGAGTGTCCTTTTGTTTTCAGACCACAGTGGCCTCCTTTTCCTTTGAATGCCCTTGCTCTTCCTATGTGATTTTATTCCCCCTATAATGTAGAGACATTTGAAGATCAGTTGAAGCACATTAACTTCAAATATATCATAATTAGCTCACTCCCTTTTGGTGTGGCTGTATGAAGTATATCTGGTTTCATTTCTGGAAACCTTAACTGTCAGAAGGTTGCTTTCTCACACTTGGTCATAAAAAATAGGAAGCTCCTTCCCAACTTAAGTCTTTAGAGACTTCAAGGTGACCTTGACCACTGTTGTTGCTTCAGCTGCATCTTCTGCTGTTATTTCTGCCTTTCTTCATGTTGACATTACCATGCTCTGCCTCTGAGGTTTGGTTTCCCTTTCTGTTGTTCCTCTGTCTTCGCTCTAATCCCCCCACTCTTCCTCTCTGTGTGTGTGTTTTCTGTAGAGCTTGCTTGTTTCTTTGACTATTTCAGTGTATGCCCCAGCAGCATAATTTACCATTCTCTTTTGTTATTTCCTCAGGTGGTTAGTTGATTATTCGCTCCTTATTCTGGCAATAAATAAAATTACATTTAAAAATGTTTCCGAGAAATATCCTCTGTTTCCTTTTAAATTTTCAAAATATTGAAATGTTAAAGGTCATTTTTAAATTGTGTTTTTTTCCCACTGTTTACAAAATTTCCAAGGCTCAACCTCTAAATTATTTTTCTCTTTGATCACTTTATTACTGCTTAAAAAATTCAACAAATATTTAGTAAATCTCTGTCATGTACTGGATACTGTAGGCCCTGAAGACACGGACCAACTCCCTGTCCCCTAGGAATTCTAGGGAAAGCAGGCGATATATGTGATACTTTATTTATTTATTCATTCATTCATTCATTGGAGATGTAGTCTCACTGTGTTGCCCAGGTTGGAGTACAGTGGCATGATCTCAGTTCACTGCAACCTCCACTTCCCGGGTTCAAGCAATTCCCCTGCCTCAGCCTCCCAAGTAGCTGGGATTACAGGCGCCTGCCACCACACCCGGCTAATTTTTGTATTTTTAGTAGAAACAGGGTTTCATCATGTTGACCAGGCTGATCTCAAACTCCTGACCTCAAGTGATCTGCCTGCCTTAGCCTCCCAAAGTGCTGGGATTACAGGCATGAGCCACCGCGTCTGGCCATAGATGGAACATATGATCTAGAGAAAATGAAACAGGAAGAGGGAGCAGGGAGTTCACAATGGGATATAGTTTTAAATAAGGTCGTCAGAGAAGATGCTCGTTGAGAAGAAGCCATTTGTACAAAACCTTGAAGGAAATGATGCAGCAAGTACTGGGGATTTATTGTCTTGGGCATAAAAGGGAAAAATGTCTTGGGCAGGTGGGAGTAGCCAGTGCCCTCCCAGCCAGGAGCCACCTCTCAGGAGGTGCATGTCCAGAAGAGCAAAGAGGCCACCATGGCTGGAGTGGAGCAAGTGGAGGAAATAGGTCAGAGAGACTGCCAGGGACCTTTTAAAGCATGAGGCCTTTTAAGCCATTGCAGGGATTTTGGCTTTACTCTGAGATGAAGAGCCACTGGACAGATTTGAGATGCAGGAGTCATAGATCTTGGGCTATGATGTGTTATTGTCACATATTCTTTAAAGAGGGCGTATTACTAAGCCTTTGTTCTAGCCCTTCTTGCAGTAAATATTTTCTGCCCAATTAGGAGGAAGAACTAGTGATAAATGACCCAATATTTTCTCTTCTCTCCCTTCCATACCCCAGATCTGTTGTGTAAATGCAAAGAACATTATTACTGTTAATGTAATTATGTATTAAGCCACATCTCTAAGTAACCAAAAGCCATCAGTAATTTCAGGCTTTCTGCAAAGTCTCTCGATCCTGATTTAAAGTATTTATTTACAACTTATTTTGGTACTTCTTCCAAAAAAAAAAAAAGATGAGAAGGTGAGGTTTAAAATGAAAAACATTTAAAGGCTATGAAAATAAAACTTAAAAAATTAAAATTGTGTAGGAAGAAGTAGCAATCCATATAGATGACTATTGTGAAGTGATTTACCACTCAGTTTACCCACAAGCAGAATTCATGGTAATCAGACTCAGAAGGAAAACAACAAATAATTATCTTTTTCTGATTTTTCCAGAGCATAGCACTAGTCCTTATACTTCTTACTCTAGTGCAGGCTATTCTGTGAACTATGTTTCATAACATCCTTTTTCTTCACAAAACAATTACTTTCTAAAAATAAAGTGGTCAATGTAAATTTCAACTTATTTCTACTAAGTGGCTTGTTTATTTAGGGGGTGTCATTTCTGCTGAAAGAACCAACTTCCTGCTAAAATTGTTAATTCACTCACTGTAGGCATTAAAATCAAAGTTGATGGGCCAGGCACGGTGGCTCATGCCTGTAATCCCAGCACTTTGGGCGGCCAAGGTGGGCAGATCACCTGAGGTCGGGAGTTCAAGACCAGACTGACCAACATGGAGAAACCCTGTCTCTACTAAAAATACAAAATTAGCCGGATGTGGTGGCGCATGCCTGTAATCCCAGTTACTTGGCAGGTTGAGGCAGGAGAATCGCTTGAACCCAGGAGGCAGAGGTTGCAATGAGCCGAGATCATACCATTGCACTCGCCTGAGCAACAGGAGCAAAACTCCATCTCAAAAAAGAAAAAAAAAGAAAAAAGAAAATCAAGGTTGATGTTACATTTTCTTCTTTTTTTTTTTTTTTTGAGACAGAGTCTCGCTCAGACTGTTGCCCAGGCTGGAGTATAGTGGCATGATCTCGGCTCACTACAACCCCTGCCTCCAGGGTTCAAGTGATTCTCCTGCCTCAGCCTCCCCAGTAGCTGGGATTACAGGCATCCGCCACCATACCTGGCTAATTTTTTTTGTATTTTTAGTAGAGACGGAGTTTCATCATGTGGCCAGGTTGGTTTCGAGCTCCTGACCTCAAGTGATCCGCATGTCTCAACCTCCCAAAGTGCTAGAATTATAGGCGTGAGCCCCCGCGCCCAGCTGATTTTACATTTTCGATTGTCTGTTTCACTAGATTGTCTGCTACCTACCTTGTATCCTCTAACACAGTGTTCAGTCCCTTACCTCCAACTCTAAAATCTAAAAAACTCTGAAAACAGAAGTTTATGAAAAGTTAAGTTCCAAACTCATTCAGAAGTAAAAACGAACTGAAATAAAGACAATTTAAAAATCTTCGTTTGTCCTACTTGTGAATATTTGCATGTTTTGCTACAGAAGTGGTAATAGGTTCAATTATGGGTGCCCTGCAGATTCTGCTGGGAGTTATGTAACGTTTAGTATATGCGTCTTATTACTTTTCCAAAATTTGAAAATATAAATTCCAAACCACGTCTTCCTCCAAATATTTCAGAAAAGGGATCATGGGCTTGCAGTAGCCAATCCTGGAATAATAATGATTGGAATAATGTAGGTGCCTAGTAAATGTGAATTGAAGTTTGATTAGTATGAGATACTTAGAAATTAGAAACATTTCTGCACCTGGGTCTTGTGACCTTGAGACCTCAGAAAATAAAATAGATAATTCAGTCTTTAGAAGCAGGACACCACAATTGTTCTCTTAAGGTAGTGGTAATTGGTCTTAGGTCAGGTTAATAAATCCAGAAAGAATGAAGTGTTATTCTAGCAGTCAAAATTGTTCTTGTTAGTATCCTAGAAGGTGCTTTTTGTGCCATTCACATATTTTTCATGTTGTCTCTGTATCTTTACTTATCACTTTGTATCTTTTTGGTTTTTGTTCAACATTTTTTAAAGGTGTCACATCAGCTTTTTTAATACTGGTGATTTAATTGCAAAAGCACACATAAACAGTTTGAAAGGTGTGAGAAGAAATTCGCAAGTCACATGGGGAAACAGCAACAAAGCTAGCATTCAGTCTGGAATGCATCCACTGTGCCAAACAAACTCAACTGCTAGTGGGTCAAATGGTGTATCCTGAGATTGAGTGAAAAATAAGTTTGATACAAGAAATGCTTGTTTCATACAAAGGATGCAGTGGGAAGTATCAAGATGAATTGAATATAGGCTGTACCCTCACAAAGCTCAAGCTTAATAGGGAAAGCAGAACATGAATATAAAATAATAAACTACATAGCAGAACACACCAGACATCATGTGAAGATGAGTGGGGATAGGTTAAATGGAGAAGATGGACTTGCAGAATACATGGATGAGAAGGACAGAATCTTCGCTGTCAAGCAGTGTTGAGTAGTAGAGATACACATAAACACAAAAATTATTATGGAAAATTGTAAATAACATAATAGGAGCTAAGGAACCATAGATGAGTTTAGTAATCCTTGGGGAAGGTAGGCAGGAATTGATTTTCAAGCTGGTCTTGAGGGACACAAGAGTTTGTCCAGAAGGTTTGGAGGTAGGTCAAGGAATCTCTTCTGGGCAGAGTAAATAAGATGCATGTTGTTTGAAGTATCACTAACAGGACAGTTACATACAATAACTCTTTATATTTTATTGTCATTGCAGGTGAATCAAACATCCCTTCTGGAACAATACAGAGTAGGAAAGGTTTGCAGAATAAGAGTCAGTTTAGGACCATCGCACCAAAAATTGTGCCCAAAGTCCTAACATCCAGAATGCTGCCATGTCATTCACCATCACGCTCTGATCAGGTGAATCTGGGACCCTCCATCAACTCTAAGCCACTGGGGATGTCCACCCAGAACTATGCTCTGATGCAGGTTGCTGGCCAGGAGGGGACATTTTCTCTTGTTGCTTTGCCACATGTTGCGTCAGCTCAGCCAATTCAGAAACCCAGAATGTCCCTACCTGAAAACCTGAAACTTCCTATTCCTCGATATCAACCCCCAAGAAATAGCAAAGGATCAAGAAAGAAACCCATCCTGATCTTTCCTAAGAGTGGCTGTAGCAAAGCTCCTGCCCAAACCCAAATGTGTCCTCAGGTATCCCCTTCCCCACCTCACCACCCTGAACTCCTGTACAAACCCAGTCCATTTGAGGAAGTGCCATCACTAGAGCAAGCCCCAGCCAGCATTGGCACAGCTGCGCTGACCAATGGAAGTGACCATGGGGACTTGAGACCACCAGTGACCAACACCCATGGCAATCTGAACCCTCCTGCCACCCCAGCATCATCCACACCAGACGGGCCTGCCAAGCAGGACCTCACAGGTCTTTCGGGGAAACCACACTTTGTAAGCAAGGTAACATCTAGTAAGCCTTCTGCTGTTGCCAGTGAAAAGTTTAAAGAACGAGTTGATCTTGCAAAAACCATAACCAGTTTATCACCAACCATTCTTGGCAATGCAGTTCCGTTGATCTCTTCAGTCCCCAAAGGGAAACTGCCAATCCCACCCTACTCAAGAATGAAGACAATGGAGGTTTACAAAATCAAATCAGATGCTAGCATTGCAGGTTTTTCTTCTCCAGGACCTAAGGCCGACTGTGATAAGATATCCTCCACCACAGAAGGCTTTAATGCAGCCACCAAGGTGGCAAGCAAGCTGCCTGTTCCACAAGTGTCACAGCAGAGTCCCTGTGAAAGTGCCTTTTGTCCACCCACCAAACTTGATCTCAACCACAAAACAAAACTGAACAGTGGAACCGCAAAGAGAAAAGGAAGGAAACGGAAGGTACCAGATGAAATTTTGGCATTTCAGGGAAAAAGGAGGAAATGTGTCATTAATAAGTGTAGAGATGGTAAAGAAAGAGTAAAAAATGATCCCCAAGAATTCAGAGACCAAAAGCTGGGGACCCTGAAAAAATATCGTAGCATTATGCCCAAACCTATCATGGTCATACCCACTTTGACCCCCCTGGCTTCTCCAGCTACACTACAATCCCAGATGCTTGGGGGCCTAGGACAGGATGTTTCGTTAAATAATTCACTCACTCCTAAATATCTTGGCTGCAAGCAAGACAACAGCTCTTCCCCTAAGCCTAGCTCCATGTTCAGAAGTGGATTCTCTGGCATTAAGAAGCCTTGGCACAGATGTCATGTCTGCAACCACCACTTCCAGTTCAAACAGCACCTTCGAGACCACATGAATACACACACCAACAGACGGCCTTACAGTTGTCGGATTTGTCGCAAGTCCTACGTACGTCCTGGCAGCCTGAGCACACACATGAAACTTCATCACGGTGAGAACCGTCTGAAGAAACTCATGTGTTGTGAGTTTTGTGCAAAAGTGTTTGGCCACGTCCGAGTCTATTTTGGCCATCTGAAAGAAGTGCATAGGGTTGTGATCAGCACTGAGCCCGCCGCCAGTGAACTGCAGCCAGGAGACATACCAAAGAACAGAGACATGAGTGTGCGAGGCACGGAGGGATCACTGGAGAGGTGAGTGCCGATGGAATGGAACCCGGCAAGAGAGTCTGTTTTGATTTGGGGAAGACGGGAAGATTTCATATTCAGAAAGGAGAGTTTATAAAACATCTCTTGGATTAAGATTTCATAAAGTAGTTATCTATACCTCCTAGTTCTGTGAAGAATAATCTCGTTTCTCTCTGGTTTCTGATCATCCATATTTGGAATTACCCTAACCAATCTAGTAAATTATTGTATATAGTTCCAGTGGTCTTTACAAGTAATTTCCCCCAAAATCACATCCACAGAATTTGCATTATTTTAAACAGCATCATTTGCCCCAAAATGCGGCATGACCCATGGTGGGGACTCAGAGTGGGCGAGTCTGTCATGTTGGCCCTACCTTAAGGTGCCCAGACCCCACCCTCTTCGTTTGCCATGTTTTTCCCATCAGGTCAGGTTTTCTCTTTCTGGAGTCATTCCTTTTTGCAAGCCCTGCTTCCTAGGATTACTGTTACGGGATCCTTGGGGTGTCATTTCACCAGCCGGAAACCTCTGTGGCCAGTGGCACCTTGGCGTGAGTTTTGCTCTGGCCCATTAGGCTCGTTCCATGCACTCAGCCTGGCAGGCTGCACTCAACTCACGCTACTGGCCTAGATCCCATGCCTTCCAAGGGCAAGCCAGGCACAGAGTGGTGAGGGATGTGTGAGTGAGCATGGGGTCTGGCCACTGCGCATAGGCAGGCACGCCAGCTGCTGCTGCAGGCTAGGCAGCTCCAGATGCCACCTCCCTGCAAGGCTGTGTCTGGACCAGGCACATCACCAGCAGCTTCCACAGCTGGCACCAGGAACATGATGTTGCTCGGAAGCTTGGAGACTCCAGGAACTGCATGGCCCCAAGGAGGGAGTCACTGCCCTGGCTCAGGGGGCTCCCAGGTCAGAGCTCCCCAAAGGACCGCAGCTCTTCTCTTCACCTGCAGTGTGGCAAGCAAAGGGCGTGTTTCAGCCTGTTTGTGTTACAGCTCTCTTAGCCCCACCATTTGGCAGGTCCCGAGTTCTTGTCCTGCATTCAGGAAGAATGAGCTACACAGAGAAGTAGAGGGTGAGCAAGATAAAGAGGAACTTTATCAAGTGATAGAACAGCTCAGAGTTGAACTGCAGGGGGCAGTTCCTTGCAGCCAGGTTGTCCCAACTAACATTCAGCTCTTAGCAGAGAGGGTAGCTCCTCTCTGCAGGCCAGTCATCCCCGTCATCTCTTCTGCTCTCAGCAGAGAGGGTAGCCCCTCTCTGCCACTGGTCATCCCATTGTCTCTTCAAGTCTGGCTAAGTCCGGGGCTTTTATGTGCCTCAGAGGAGAGGAAGTGGCATGCGGTTGGTCCATGGGTGGTCATGGACAGACCCAGAAAAGCACCACAAGTTCCCACTCCAGTCCACATGGCTGGCAGCCTGGCTCCCAGGATTCAGGGCTTCCCCAGCTTGGTGGGGCTTCACCGGGGACCTCCCCCTTTCTGCCCAGAAGTTTCTTTGCCTCCTGCTTCTGTTTATGGCACCCAGGCTGTTCATGCTGAGGGGGCACCTGCAGGCCGGCACCGAGCTGTCCTCAGCGCCCCTTCGTCAGCCTCCCTCCCATGCTTATTGGCACCCAAAGTCTGGAGCGGGCCAAGGTGGTAGGGGGTGGGCATATCAGCACTGCCTCAAGCGTGTGCACACTCAGCCAGGTTACAACAGTGCCCAGGCTCAGCCCCAGCCTTGCTTTGAGATTGGAGCAGGTGCTGACAGTAAGGAGAAGCCAGTCAGCAGGAGCAGGTGCTTCTTGAGTCTGTGGGAGGAAGGGGCCTTCCCAGACCCCTGAGAGTGCAGAGATGCCTGGATCTGCAGCCACAGCAGGGTAACAACAGTGATGCCTGGGAGGGAGGGCAGGAGGGCTCCTGCCTCCTCCCAGCTTCCAAGAGCACAGGGGTGCCTGGGTCGCAGCTGCGGCTTGGGAAGCTCCCACCCCGCCAACTTGGAAAGGGCAGGGCTCCTGCTTGTCCCCAGCTCCCCGGCTCCATGAAGCGTGGCACCGCCCCTGGCCCATCTCCGCCTCAGGGCCCCTCTCTACCCGCTCCTGCATGCCCTAGTGTGCTGTTTCCCCTGCCAGCAGGTGACTCAGCCTGGCCCCATCACAGTGGCTCTCAGGGCGGCAGAGTTCAGGGACTGCCCACCTCCTCCCCACGTTTCCCCAGCAGCAACAGCAGGCAAGGTGCAGGTGGCGCAGTGGCCCTGGCCAGCCCCGCTCAAATGAACCCGACACTCAGGGCCAGCCCCACAAGTCCCTGCTGCACCTTCAGCCGGGTGCTCACTGGCTTCTTTCTGAATGTGAAATCTTCCCCTTCCCCAAATCAAAACAGACACTCTTGCCAAATGTAGTTTGGACATTGTACCTAAAAATCAAAATCTAACTATAGGAAAAGAAGGAAGAAGTGAGATTTCGTGGTTCATTAGTGAAAGGCACAGAGGTCTTAAAGGGGACAGAAACGTCTGAGAAAAAGGAGAAACTATAGAAAAGCAAGGAAGAAATAGGATAGGCACCCTTTATTTTTACTGAACATAACAGAGTGAGCCAAAATTGAATAGAAGGTATTGGTGCTCAAGGTTAGGGAGAGCCACAGTGGGTAGGGTGGGACCGTTACCTTCGACAGAACTGAGGGTGTTCCTGTGCCCTTCACGCACTCTTACATGACTCTTCCACGTGATTGCTCCTGTCCCTGTGGTAACCAAAGATAAGTTAGCTCACCTGGGACAGATGCATGAAGAGAAGGACTGTTGATTAAAGGAACCCTGGTAGCTGGAGAAATGTGTGGCCGCAAGCAGGAATGATAGTTGGTATTCACCGCGGTCCTTGCGGAAGGTCTTCCCAGGCGCTTTCTGTTTACCCCAGCCCTTGTCTTTCTCGTCAGTGTATGTTTTAGATCCCTGAAGGCTGAGAGCTAAGAGGAACGGTTCCAATTGCATTTTTCCATGAAACTTATGTACACTATTTTTGCCCTTTTCAGAGAAAACAAGTTCAACCTGGAAGAAGACTTCCTTCTAAACCAGGCAGATGAAGTCAAATTACAAATCAAATGTGGCCGTTGCCAGATTACTGCTCAGTCTTTTGCGGAAATAAAGTTTCATTTACTTTATGTTCATGGAGAGGAAATTCAGGGCAGGCTACAAGAAGGGACCTTCCCAGGAAGCAAGGGGACTCAGGAAGAGTTGGTGCAGCACGCTAGCCCTGACTGGAAAAGGCATCCTGAGAGAGGGAAGCCGGAGAAGCTTCATTCCTCCGAGGAGGATTCACACGCATGTCCGAGACTGAAAAGGCAGCTCCACCTTCATCATCAGAATGGCATGGAAATGCTCATGGAAAATGAAGGACCCCAGTCAGGAACCAACAAACCAAGGGAAACCTGCCAGGGCCCTGAGTGTCCCGGCCTCCACACAGTTGTCTTGTGGTCCCATTCAGGCTTTAACTGCCTGCTTTGTGCAGAGATGCTGGGACGGAAAGAGGACCTCCTCCGCCACTGGAAGCACCAGCATAATTGTGAGGACCCTTCCAAACTGTGGGTTGTTTTAAATACGGTCTCCAACCAGGGAGTGATTGAACTTTCCAGTGAAGCTGAGAAATGAGACCCCAAGGCAGGCCGGGGTTAAGGAGAGAGCTCTGCCGCCGCCTTCCTTCAGAGCTTCATGCTTTATGGTGGTGCTTAGTCACAAAGATCAAACAACAGGATTGGCGTGAGTGAACAGAAATGATTTTTGTACATGGTTTTATTTTCTTATGAAATAAAACATATGTTCTCGAAACATTTTTCTAACTATATGCAGTCTTATTTTAAAATCATATGTACTGATTCTTAATGTCTTAGACTTTCAGAATAAATAAAAAGATCAAAATTTGGAGATTGAAATTTAGAGGGATATAGGCTGTTCTTCAAATATAGCTCTCAGTGAAAACGTGTGTGTGTCCTTCCTTTTGTTCAGATGTTTTCTGCTTATGTAGATTGACAAATATCAAAAATGTCCAGGCAGCAAAACCCTTTTAGTCTCAACCATAGTATCAAGTTAGATGGTAAGTGCTGATATTTATTAAATTCTCTGGTTTATTTCAATATGATATAGAGCAGTATTTTAATAAGATTGTCATCTGCAATAATTTAAAATCCATGTTTTCAGGACTCAGATTTTTGTTTCTCGTAATTTTGCTATTTTCTTAAATGCACATTTCCTTGAAGATTAGTTGTTGGCAAGTCTGATAGCTGTAGTGTTCCATATCAAAATAATTTTTTAAAAAATTTAGTACTTCAGCTAATAAAAAATCCACTTGCTTGGTCAAAAGTTATTTTCAAGTAGTCTTTGGGGCCAGAAAATTTACAACCTGGCAAGTGAACTGGATAGTTCAGTCCAGATGTGTAGGGGTCTCAACTGCGTTCCCTCACTCCCAAGTGACTTCAGAGGGTTGTCGCCAGCTGATCAGTTTTAGATGGAACTGTGCTTTTCAAGCCCAGGTTCTCTCTGAAAGCCAGGAGTAAATGATTGCCTCTTAAATTCCTGGGAAATTACCTCAAATCGGTAAAGTTGTCATTTGAAGTTTCTGACCATCCTGGCTGCAAAATCATTTTCTTAGAAAAGTGGAGTTTCAGCACTCATCCTACTGATAATCTCAGCCTTGGATGAAAGCACCACGCATGTGGCCAGCTCAGCCCAGGCATGGTCATAATATTTTGTGCTCAAGGAAGTTGCCTAAGCCGAGAAAGAACGGAATTCTAATTGATAAGCTAGTGGATCTTACATCATCTGTTTTTAATGTCTGGTTTTAAAAGCCAGTGTTCGTAGACATGATTTGCCTCAAATAGTAAAAGAGAAAACTAGTATTTGTCTTTTTGCAAATAGTTTTGTAAATTTGAGAATAAGAGAGTAGGGATAGAAATATCTGAAAGATTGTGTTGTGGTTTGTCAGTTGATCACGCTTTACCCAGTTTCAAATAGGGACTATCAGACCTCTACTGTTTGATAGTTTTAGAACTTTTTGGCTAATAATGAAAAGGCTTTACCATTCAAACCAGTTCCCAGTTTGTTTTTTTGAAAGACTGGTCTCAAAGACATTACCAAATGACTTCTACAAAGAATACTACTTGAATTCAAACCATGAAACTTGGAATTCAAACTATGAAATAATTCATAGATTGCTCAATCCTCAGATACGAAGTCGTATTTTAGAAATACTAGCCAGTTGGCCAAGGTAGAGTAGTGGGTGTGGAGTGTGTATGGAAACAAAGGTATGGGGACAGAATACACCCACCCAGCACTCGTGGAAAGTCTGAAGTCCCTAGGTTGTGGAGGAGCCCACCTGTGGCCTGTGTCTCCCCACATATTCTTACAGCAAGGCCATAGGCAGTCTCCGGAAAGAAATACAGTGAGGAATGGGGGAAAGAGCAAAGGTACAGAGATGATATGATTGGCTCATGATTCAGCACTCTGGCTGGATCCCCATTTCAGAGCAGCTGCATTTCCGAGCATTTCAGAGCAGCGGCCCCAATGTACTAACTAAATTTAGATGACTCAACGGAACACTGATCCATGGGGAGAGGGAGGGTGCAGGTGGGGAGCCATGGAAAAGTTACGCTCATCTTTAAGAAAATTCTTTTTTTTTTTTTTGAGACGGAGTCTCACTCTGTCGCCCAGGCTGGAGTGCAGTGGCGTGATCTCGGCTCACTGCAAGCTCTGCCTCCCAGGTTCAAGCGATTCTCCCGCCTCAGCCTCCTGAGTAGCTGGGACTACAGGCATCTGCCACCACACCCGGCTAATTTTTTTTTTTTTTTTTGTATTTTTAGTAGAGACGGGGTTTCACTGTGTTAGCCAGGATGGTCTCGATCTCCTAACCTCGTGATCCACCCACCTTGGCCTCCCAAAGTGCTGGGATTACAGGTGTGAGCCACTGCGCCCGGCCAAAAATTCTTTTTTTAAGATAAGGAAGGTTAGTGGGGCATAGGACCCACCCTGGATGTCAGTGTGTATGGATTCATTTGTGGTACCATGTTACAGTTCTCAGCTTTTGAAAACTCCCCTGCATTACAATGCAGACATCCCCAGTGCCACCCAAAATAAGGAGTTTCTGGCCCTTACTAGTAGTGCTTTATCGAGAATGGTGGGAAGACGGCCTCCTATTGGGGAGGTGGAAAGACGAGAGAGAGTACTTAGCTAAAGTTACTTTGGGAACAGCTCAGAGCCTTTCTTGGGTGTAGAAATGTTATTGGAACAGTCCCAACCTGTATACTTAGGCCAGAGATGGTGTGGTGTGGAACAAAGTGCTCCAGTACTTACTGTGTGTGGCCTTGAGAGAGTGCCCTCTGTTACACTCCATTCTCTCCTCTGTGAAATGGGGGTGACAGTCCTACCTCAAGGCACTGTTGCGAAGAGTAAAAGAGACACACATGAAATTCCTGGCACCTGTGGGCCGTGTGGTAACTGGTAGCTGGTATTTAATAGGCTTTTGGCCAGACTTGGGAGAAGAGGTATTTTGTACCATATAAAGGATTGTAAAAAGCTCGAGTAGACAGATCTTAAGTGCAGAATTCAAGGATGGAAACTACTAGGAACCACAGAAGTTGGCATTTTTGCATGAAATGCATTTTATTTTTATTTTATATATTTTTTTCAAGATAGAGTCTTGCTCTGTCACCCAGGCTGGAGTGCAGTGGCACAATCTTGGCTCACTGCAACCTCCGCTTCCCGGGTTCAAGCAATTCTCCTGCCTCACCCTCCCGAGTTGCTGGGATTACAGGCATGTACCACCACCACACCTGGCTAATTTTTTTTTTTTTTTTTTTTAGTAGAGATGGGGTTTCACCACGTTGGACAGGCTGGTCTCGAACTCCTGACCTCGTGATCTGTCCATCTCAGCCTTCCAAAGTGCTGGGATTACAGACATGAGCCACTGTACCTGGCCATGAAATGCATTTTAATTTTTAAATAAAAATGGGTTTGGATTGCATGGAGGTTTGGTAAGTGTCTATTCAATCAGAATAGAAAGCAACATTCACTAAATTATTTCCATGCCAGGCTTCACTTTGGGGCTTGTATTCCTTAGGTCTCAGCCCAGGCAGCACCTCATTCCTGCGGTTGTCCCTCTGCCCTTCCCTTGCCCCTGTTCTAGCTGTCATAGCACCCACCTTGCTGTCCAGAAGCTGAGGGTGGACTTGTCCACCTCTCACACTAGATTATAAGCCTCTTGAGGGCAGGAACTGTGCCTGTGAACAGAGGTTCAGCACAGAGCCACAGAGGGTCCAGTGGCTGACTTGGAATAGTGCACAGCAGATGTTTGTTGGGGGAAAAAAAAAAGATACATCAGCTAAGTAAAAACAAAATTAACACTTTTTATGGATAAACCAGCCTTAGAAGCAACGAAACTTGTAGCTAGAAAGGCATGGAGGCAAACTTGGTCTTAAATTCAGCACATTCATTTTGCTTCATGTCTTTTGCTTCTTGGAAAATTGTCCCAACACCAGCAAAACTAGTTTTTTTTTCCTCTTCTTTTGGCCCTAAATTATTTCTGAAAGTTACAGCATTTTAGATTTGTATTGTTTTATTACCTGTCATTTTTATTCACGTCCGCTTTTGTTGCTCTCTCTCTCTCTCTCACTGGACCTCTTCCTAGTTTAGCTTGACTGTTCCTCTGTTAAGCTGTTCCTCATATGGAAAGTTGCCTCTTCATCAGCACACCATAAATTATCCAACCTGGGTGCGTTCCACTGCCTTCTCTGGCTACAGACTCCTCCCCTCCCCAGCTGCGCGGCTCCAGTTGTCTGTGGCCCCAGTGACATGGTTGTTGGCAGTAAATGTTCAACTTCATTTATTTCCTAGAATTCTCAGATCTGGACTGGTTTGCTCCATTCAAGCCGCTGACAAGCTTTGTTAGGTACATATTTTATAGCATCTCCCCTTTTCACTGGGCTCCTGAGAAAAAGTGTCCTGGTGAGTATGACCTGGAATTTAGCAGAACAGGTTTTTAGCTTCAACTTTATTCTGACTTCTATGACGTTGGACAATCAGAAGCTTATCTAGGCTTGTGGTTTAACCTAATGTATATTTGAACAATATCCACCTCTTCAGGAATATTACTTCTAGAGGTTGAACTGTTCATTGTGTCTTATATTTGGTCACAGTCACAGTCATGGTTATTCCTATAATAAAACTATAGCCACAATTTTGGGAGCACATTTTAAATTTGTGTTTAGTATGCAGACCTTGGCTTAGGAGTACATCACATTTTCCATGCTCTGAAGTGTGAAAATATTTCAATGCATTGCTTAACTCTAGGAAAAATGCTACCCATTGAAGGAAACCAAATGTGACAACTAAGAGATGTACAGATTATTCCTTCTAATTTTAATGTGAAGCTAAATTTTCTTTTTCAATTAAATTTACTCATATCTTCAGAATTGCCCCCACCCCCTTAGCTTAAGAAGAAACAATAGGATGGCAATTCTTGCCATTTTAAGTATGTTCCAAAAAACAAAATCTCAACTTAACTAGAATTACAGTAGATCATATTTTTTAATAAATAGCCACTGAGCACTCCTCAATAAAAAGATTGTGCCTTCTTTCATTAAATATGAATTTAATCTCTGCCTAGGAGTTGCAAAGAGACCACCAGGTCTTTGCAGAGACAAAGCACCGAATTTAGTCTGATTGCTGCCTGAATTGTAATGCATGTCTTACTACAGAAATTCACCCATGGAAGAGATCCAAGTAGCTCAAACACATGCACTGCATAACCACCCCTAGAGCTCTGACTGTCTCGGAAAGATATTTAAGGTTTTGTGCTTAGGAAACTAACATACTATCTTCTCCCAATCTAATGCAAATTAAAGCACAGTTCACGTTTTCATAAGGCATTCATTTGAACCAAGCCTTTTTGACAATGGTTACACTCTAGGAAAGTTATTCTAAAATGTCCACGAAAACTGAGTCTTTCAAATGGTCTTTATTCCTTCTGGAAGTAAAGGGTGGGCAAACAGAAGCAGGAGGACAGGACTAGTGTGTCAAGATGTGGCATGAGCTTTCTGATGATGGAAGGCCCAATGGGGCACTGTAAGGGTAGGGGGGAACATGTCTCTAGTGTCCAGGTAGCACAATGCCATTAATATTTTGTTGTAATGGAAAGAAATTTGACAATGCTTATCACAATCTAAAATGCACATTTTGACCCAGGATCTCTACTTCTAAGAATTTATCCTATAGATAATACCACACAAGGACACAGGTAGAGGAACAAGGATGTTCACTACAGCATTGTTTATAGTTAGCAAAAGACTAGACCCAACTGAAATGTCTATCAGAGCTGGTAAAAAACATGACAGTACACCATATAATGGAGTACCATGGTGTGGTCGAAAAGACTGAAGTGGCACTTTATGTGCTGGAATAAGTATTGTGTGAAGGAAGCAAGGTACAGAAGAATGTATACCGTGTCCGCATTTGCTGTTTAAAAAGGGGGAAGAAAGAGGGAGAGAAAGGATATATGTGTGCTCCTATATGCACAGAAAATTTACAGAAGGTGACTGCACTATTGGAATGTTTTGTTGCATTGTCTTTAAAAACTTTTCTTTATATTTCATATATATGCTTGACATAGCAGAATTTTAACATTATTTACAATCAACTCTGGCAGTATTTTATTGCATGGCCTTTGCATTTGGTAATATGCTTAGAAACTCCAATGCTTACTCAAGTGTTTATAATTATTTTTGTCTAGTATCATTATAGTTTTTTTTTTGTTTTTTTTTTTTTGGCAGAGTCTTGCTGTGTCTCCCAGGCTAGAGTGCAGTGGCGCAATCTCAGCTCACTCCACCTCCTGGGTTCAAGTGATTCTCGTGCCTCAGTCTCCCAAGTAGCTGGGACTACAGGCGTGTGCCACCACGCCCAGCTAATTTTTGAATTTTTAGTAGAGACAGGGTTTTGCCATGTTGGCCAGGCTGGTCTTGAACTCCTGACCTCACGTGATCTGCCTGCCTCAGCCTCCCAGAGTGCTGGGATTACAAGCATGAGCCACCGTGCCCAGCCCATTATGGTCTCCTTTATATATCACAGTTGGTTAGAAACATGAGCTTTGTTGTCTTATGGTTTTAGATTTCATTCCTGATTCTACCAACTATTTAGTTCTGTAATTCTGGCAAGTTCCTTCATTTTTTTTAACCTTAAGTTCAGGGGTACATGTGCAGGTTTGTTATTTAGGTGAACTAGTGTCATGGGCATCTGTTGTACGGATTATTTCATCACCCAGGTATTAAGCCTAGTACCCGTTGTTATTTTCCTGATCCTCTCCCTCCTCCCACCCTCCATCCCACACTCCAGTAAACCCCGGTGTGTGTTATTCCCCTCTATGTGTCCATGTGCTGGCATCATTTAGCTCCCACTTACAAGTGAGAACATGTGGTATTTGGTTTTCTGTTCCTGCGTATGTTGGTTCCTGTGTTAGTATGCGTGGTTGCATAGTATTCCATGGTATACATGTACCACATTTTCTTTATCCAGTCTACCATTGATGGGCATTTTAGGTTGATTCCATGTCTTTGCTGTTGTGACTAGTGCTACAATGAATGTGTGCATGTATCTCTATGATAGAACAATTTATATTCCCAGTGATGGGATCTCTGTGTCAAATGGTAGTTCTGTTTTTAGGTTTTTGAGGAATACCATACTGTTTTCCACAATGGTTGAACTAATTCATATTCCCACCGACAATGTATAAGCGTTCCTTTTTCTTTGCAACTTGCCAGCACCTGTTATTCTTTTACTTTTTAATTATAGCCATTCTGACTGGTGTGAGATGGTATTTCATTGTGGTTTTCATAAGGCATTCATTTGATTTGCATTTCTCTAATGATCAGTGATGTTAAGCTTTTTTTCATATACTTACTGGTCACATGTATGTCTTTTGAAAAGTGTCTGTTTATGTCCTTTGCCCACTCTTTAATGGGGTTGTGTTTTTCTTGTAATTTGTTTAAGTTGCTTAGAAATGCTGGATATTAGACCCTTATCAGATGCATGGTTTGCAGATATTTCCTCCCGTTATGTAGGTTGTCTGCTACTCTGTTGATGGTTTCTTCTGCTGTGCAGAAGCTCTTTAGTTTAATTGGATCCATTTGTCAACTTTTGCTTTTGTTGCAGTTGCTTTTTGGCATCTTTGTCATGAAATATTTGCCCATTCCTATGTCCAGAATGGTATTACCTAGGTTGTCTTCCAGGGTTTTTATAGTTTTTGGATTTACATTTAAGTCTTTACTCCATCTTGGGTTGATTTTTATATATAATATAAGAAAGAGGTCCAGTTTCAATCTTCTGCATATGGCGAGCCAGTTATCCCAGCACCATTTATTGAATAGGGAGTCCTTTCCCTATTGCTTGTTTTTGTCAGCTTTGTCGAAGATCAGCAAGTTGTAGATGTGCAGCCTTGGCTTTACCAGATCAAGCTGAAGTCATGCTGTTTTCATTAGGGTAGGCCTCAGCAAAATTGTGAAGGAGGGAACATCTGTCCTAGTCCCTCAATTGTGGTGCCCCCATGCATTTTCTCACTTGAGTCCCTACTGCCTGACAGTCCCAGGAAGATGACAACCCACAAATAAAAAAGATATATTTGCAACCCAAGACACACATTCATACATACATGTACTATACACAGGTAGATACCTGCAACAGAGACAAAAGGTTTTATTTTATAAAAATAATACAGTGTTCAAAATAATTTACATTGTATTTTGGTATGTCCTATTCTAATTCATTTTTAAAGGCTGGATACCTTGCACTAAGTTGATTTCATGACCCACTAATGAGCAAATAAAATCTGAAATATTCGGCTACAGACTTTTGACTTTCTAACCCTTCCCCTACATCATGGCCTTCCAGTCTCTCAGATCCCTGCTATCAGAGGCTTGATGAGTGACGCTCATCTATCCCCACAAACTTACATTTCATAGACCTTCTGAAGGATGACCTCACGCCAAAGGGATAACTGGAACTTCAGACATCCCGTGGCCAACTGTAAGGCCTCTGGGGGCTACTTCAGTTAATGCCCTGGTGGCTCTCCTCTGCCCTTTTGGAAAAGAGACATTGCCACCCATCTAGGGACTCACCCCAGTAAGCTGCCAGGCCTTGAAATCCTTTTCAAAGTTTTACTTGACTAGAGTTGCCAACTCTTTGGGGTTTGGGCTGGGTTTGAAATAGTTTCTCATTTCTTTTTTTTTTTTTTTTTTTTGAGACGGAGTCTCACTCTGTCGCCCACGCTGGGGTACAGTGGCGGGATCTCAGTTCACTGCAACCTCCACCTCCTAGGTTCAAGCGATTCTCCTGCGTCAGCCTCCCATGTAGCTGGGACTACAGGCTCTTGCCACCATGCCTGGCTAATTATTGTTTTGTCTTTTTTTCAGTAGAGATGGGGTTTCACTATGTTGGCCAGACTGGTCTTGAACTCCTGACCTCAGGTGATCTGCCCGCCTCAGCCTCCCAAAGTGCTGGGATTACAGGTGTGAGGCACCGTGCCCAGCCTAATTTGTCTCTCATTTCTTATCCTAATTCAAACAAAATGGTGTGGCAGACAATAAGTCCTCAGAAGAAGATGCAAATTCAGGCAGCACTGGAGCCAGCAGCCTTCCTCTACTCTCCACCTTCTCCTCCTCCACTTTCCTACGAAGCCCACATCTGAGCAGTTTTTCTGGGTGTATGGATAAGACCCCTTCCTTCTCCTCCCGGCCTCACTTTCCTGTGGAATGTTCTGCTGTTCACCAGGCCTGCTGGGTCTCAAAGGTAGAACATGGTCAAAAAGGGCTCTTAGGCTTCAAGGTGATCTTTGTCTTTCCATCATCTCTCCAGGGACAGATTCTGAAATGAGTCTGAAACTTTGACTGAGGGAAGCTGACACTACTGTCTCAGGTCAGATGCCCAGGGCCACTGTGAAGAGAAAATTCCGCTTTTCATTTAGCTGTCACTTGGCCCAGACCAGTCAAAGGTAACACCTAGTTAATTCACATTCTCCCCTGTGGATTCCTCCGAGGTCCCCCTTTTTCAATGTTAGTGTGTTGGCTTAAAGAAAGTAGGTCTGGTTTCCCTTTTAATGGCAACTTAAGTCCATCCCAAGTCGCCAAAAGACTGTTTATGAAACGACTCACAGGTCCTCCAGGGATCTCCCCAAATCCACATGCAGCTCCTGGGTGCCCCGGTCACGTGGAGAATCACTAGCGTGCCCACCTGGGGGTCCCAGGTGTGAAGAGCCAGCCTAGCACAGAGCCGTGCTGGCCTTGGGAGGGTCCTCTAGGCTTCCGGGCAGATGGCTTTACCTGGGAGCTGCTGCTGCTAAGCCGTACTTTTCCATTTGCACATTGATGGGAGAATAGAATCTGGCTCTTGCAATGATAATAAAAGGCACTACGGGAGAAGGAAATTGGCAGGTATTAACAAATAATTGAATGTTTTCATTTTGCTTTGATTTTCATCAGTGTGCTGAAATACTACCTCAAACGTTCATCGTCTTATATGGGAAATAATAATTATAGTAATAATAATTGTTATAACTCCGAGGGCCTTTATTGCTGAAGAGAGCAAGCTTAGGCAATTATCACAAAGAACTCAAATGCTTTCCTGGGTCCTGTGGGATTAATTGGGGATTTCAGCCCAGTCACAATTGGGGAAATTTCCACATCACAAAATCCATTGCTATAATGGACACTAATTGGCCTCCTTGTTGACAGTCCCAGAAGACAAAGCCCAGAGCCCTAAAACTGAGCGATTTGCTAAAGGGTTGAGACAGTAGATAGGAAATCATGCTGCTGCAACCCTAAGTTTGCTCTTTTCCAGGGATAAGGAGAGTGTGTTGGGCTGCAGGGCTGTCAGTGTCGCAGGTAATTGATTCAGAAATAGCAAAAGGCCTTCTCGTAGTACAAGGAACTTATAATATGTTCGGCAAGACCCTAAGCTACTCCAGCATTAATATTCTTTTAACTTAGGAAAGAAACCGCTGAATTTCAGTTGGTGGCAAAGCAGATAGAGGTGTAGATGAGAGAGCTCGTTCTCCTTATGTGAGACTGACTACCTTTCAGGAAAACAGGCTGGCTGCTCTCTTTCTACATGAAGTGGCTGGGAGGTGTGACTTGCAGGGACCACATTAGTCCTAGGTAAAGGAGCAGGCTCTGGCACATTGTGAGGTTTGAATTAAACCTTTCACTCTGAAGCACTGCATTCTGAATCACATCCAATCATTAGCTAATACCTGCCAATTTTCTACTAAGTGCAGGCTGACATTGGTGCCAGTACACCAGGAGCAAGCTTCTTAGATCATCCCAATATTTTCTGTCAGATTCATCAACAGCATTGCGAAAATGTCTTAAATGGACAATTCTTCTAGAAGACGATTAAAATAAGACAGAAAAGATGGGCAACCGCTGAAAAGTCAGTTGTCCCTGAAGCATGAAGAAAATCTCCCCCCACCCACTCCAAGGGCTATCTTATTTCCCCCGATTTTAAACTAATATTTATGGTGCAACCACAGCCCTACCGGCCACACCATCCTGAATGTGAGTCGCCCAGGGAATAGGGCTGAAAATGGCAGTCCTCTTGTGCCGAGGTCTCACCTTGGAGCTGTCCGCTTTTGGGCTCCCAGCCCAGTCCTGCCAGCTTTCTCCTCTGGAGACGGGGCTACCCTGGCCCCACTCTGCCACCTCACCTCTCCCATGTCCCCAGTTCATTTGCTTACTTGTGTTGTCATTTCCCATTCCCTAGGAGGCCCCAGGCCCTTGGAGGTCCCAGCTGTTCTCCACTTCAATCACATGGGGCCGAGTCCTCCCCTTCAAACCGGGACAGTTTTTTTATTGGGCCCCAAACTTGGAGGTAGCCCTCAGTTTCTTACAACAACCTTTTGTTCCTTGTTTACCCTCTTTTTCTGCCCAAAATTAAGCTCCACAGGAGCTTGGTGAGAAGGCCCTGTGACCACATTCCTCCCCCAGCAGCCTGCAAGCTCCATGCAACCTTCATCGCTTTGGGGCGAGCTCTCTGCAGCTGGATCCCCCGCCTGGGGCTGTCTCCCCCAGTTGGTGTCAATTTCTCCCACCCAACGCCTGCTCTCATTCCCCAGAGCACCTCCCACCCTGCCTCCTGCTACAGAGTAATGTCTTCAAAGTACACAGTAACATGGTTTCCTGCAGAACACAGGCAAAGCAGAAGTTTACAGGATTCATCATTAGGAGAGAGGGAGGCTGAAGAATGAAACTGTAAAAGGAAAACATTAAACATTCCCTGAGTGAAAGGTAGGGGGACCCCACTCACTTAGGGAACAGCCGCGCCACCTCTCCAGGCTCTGGCTCAGTCCAGACAAGTTCCATGGGTGAGTGGGGCACAAAGGCATGGCCCACAGTACTTTAACTGCGGTGGCTGTCCCTGGCTTGCCCACTCTCTTGCTGTCCAATCACATGCAGTTCAGTTCTCCTGAAAACACGGCAGGGGCGATGGTTCTCCCCCGATGGTCTCTGTTGCAGTCCTTGCACTCTCAAGGTTGCAGAAACTACTAAGGTTCTAATTGTCGGAGTGAATCGTGCTCCTTGTGTCGAGGGTCAGCGTGCACTGTTTCTTTCACAGAACATGATTAACAACTAAAACAAAGGAAAGATCAGACCGGGTGTGTGGCTCAGGGGACAACGGGATTCCTGTTCAGGTCAGTTTCCTGCTCTTCCTACCAAACTGGTCAAAGCAATTAAATGTGTGAACTGTGTTATTTATGAGTTTCCAGGGCTGTAAAAGTCATGTCTGTGCTAAGAGACCAAAAATATATATGCCTTGAACACCACAGCAAACACCCTCTTCTGTCAAATGAACAGATATTCTCTTCTCCAAAATCAAAACCTCCACTACCTCAGAAAGCTAGCACAGGACAGGTTTCTCGCAGGGAGTGCCTCTCTAGGCAGGTAAGCCGTGCGTGGGGCCCAGCGACAATTGCCAATTGTGATTTATTAGTGGAGGAAAATTTGGAATTGGACTTTACCGTTGGGATTTACTTGCATTTGAAAGCAATGCAGTTAGCAGTCCATCTTTCAACACTGAATGTATTTTCTCTGCTTTTATATCTTTCTGATGAATTAAGCGCTTATGTGAGGTGAGGGATTGAAAACACTAGCAGATGAATCTCTCAGTAGATCTGCTTGCCAGATATGGCTGTATGGAAAAACACGGGGACCAATTTTACATTGTTTCTCCACCAATTCATACCAGCCATGAACTGTGATACTCCCCCTAGTTCTACAATGGGCGGAAAATAGGAGTTCCTTGCCCTCCAGTTCTCCAAGCCATTTTGAAGAAGGCCTGCTAATTGAATTCAGTTGTTTGCAGTTTTAAATGTTCATGCTTTCCCCAAAACAAGAATATATTAAACTCATTTCATCTGTCATCCAAGAAGAATTGGAGCCTGCGTTTTTATTACCAACTGACTTGTGTGTTCATCTTTATCCCAGATTTTTTTTTTCAAATGTTTACAATGTAATTAAAAACAATCAAGTCAAATGATGTATTTGAACTGTTCCCTTTAGGGGAAGATAAAGAAGGAGAAAAGATAGCTACAATTGCTTCATTTCTGCTGAGTATTTCTGCCTTCTCAACAGAAATACATCATGTATCTGCTCACCAAGAGCGTTTTTGTAATGTCACTGGTGATTTAACAATTACAAAATATTGTAATTAAATGTTCGAATGCTCTCTTCTGTTTTCCCATTACAAATGATCATGGAACTTGATTAATTTCAGCCCTTTAGAAAGGACCTGGCTTTGGTAATATTGTTTCCTGCAATGCACACCTCCAGGGAAAACTGTGATCTGAATCCTGAAGTCAGAACCAATTAAACTCTTCCATTTTCCCCACTGCAGCCTGAGGATGAGCCACATTTTTCAGGCATGGCTCAAACAGGCTTGTCAGGTCTCTGGGGCTCAGCGCCCCTGGGCACTGCCTGCCTGCTGCCAGCTGTGAAGAGTATTCTGTAGGTACAGGCGCATAATAGGGAAGAAAATGATAAATCCACAAAGGCAGGGGCCACAGTGGGTAATTCTGAGCTGCAACGATTACTCAGCATCAGGGTGGCCTGGTCCTGGTCTGGAAGCCCTGCCTACGGGCATAAGAATCTGAGACTGATGGTCAGAAAGAGGTGGATAGCTAGGAAGTTGTGGAGCAGAAAAATGAAACTATTGTATTCTTAAACGTCAGAAGGGGAGAAAGGCTTCCAACAAAATTAGCCTTTGGGCTGATGAAAAGCCGGAGCATATCCTTAGGTAAGCCATCAAATAAGAAATTAGCAAGCAGGAGTCATTGACCAAGTCTCTGTATGTTTAAAGTTAGTTTGAATGATTCCCCAGATGATGCAGAGAAACAATGTTATTGTCCTGAGTTTCTTCTGTAGAGAATTGAATGTTGTGTCATTTTGCTCCATCTGACTTTTTATTTTTATTAAGTAAACAACCACCACCACCAAAACCTACAGTAAATTAGGATCTAGCAAATGAGTTACCAAAAGAAAACTGTTCTTCCCAGGAGGACTGGTGCCAGCCTGTTTGCTCTGGAGGATTTTAAACAGCTCTTCCCTGCTGAGCAATACATGCAAACCCCGAATTTGCTACGCAGATTTATTTTTCTTACTCAGGAGATTTTGCATTTTCCTCTTTGACCTAAAATAGGAGATCTTTGATAGGTAATATAGAGGCCAACATCTTTTATTCTTAATGTATAAAGCAATCCAACTTCAGGTTTTAGTGTCAGAGACCATTGTGATGAAATCCGAAGGAGCCCGTGGACCCTGCATTCATGCCCTGACATCCAGGCTCCCACCCTGCTTGGAGGTTTGTTCCCCAGAATCAACAACACTTCTTTCTCCGTTTGCTGTTCACATCAACATCTGTTAACATACTCACATCTTTTTAAGATGAGCACAAATCCTTGTAGACATTTCCCCAAAGTTCAGCAAATGGATGGGGAAGGGAAGTTGGGGAAGCCAGTGCCTGCACAGGTGCCCTAGGCACGTGGGGAGTGCCTGGCCTTGCTCTGGCTTTGTGCTTCCAGACCACAGCATCTTCAAATGTGGGAGTGGCCCAGGCCTCCCAGCCTAGACATCCCAGGCTGACCCGAGACCCGAGGCTCTTTATCAACCAGCTCCATTCTGTCCAAACTTGCTGGCCACAGTGGCGTCCCCAGCAGGGGCACCACCCAGGCAGAGGCCTTGAGGCCTGAGAGCAGGCACCATTGAGAATTTCAGTGTCCAGAGCTCCCAGGGCCAGCGGGAATGTGATGGGAGGTGCCAGAGGCTGTGAAAGAGAAAGAAAAATGGTTAGAGAAGTTGGGGGGTCTCTGCCTGGAAGAGAGCTGGGATGGCTTGAAAGGAAAAGACCGGTTTGGAAGGAGGGACCCTCCCCAAGCCCTGCAATGGGCTCAGCCCTAGGCGGGTTCAGGCAGAGGCACTGATGGCCAGAGCCAGAGGCCGCTAGGTTTGCAAACGCCCCTCCCGCCTCCTCCACCCAGGGAAATAACAAAGGCAAATGCTGCTCCACTCAGTACTCTTCTCGAATGTAAGGGATGCTTGAGCTAAACCAGATTCTCCATCTTGGTGCTTCGGGTAAAAATTCCATTATAACTTCTGAAGCCCCATCAGATTTATGACTGGAGAGGGCTGCATGCGTGGGAATTGAGCTGTTTGTTATGCCTGCCCTGCCTCCCTCCCTCAGCCATCACCCCGTCACGACAGGTTTACTCTCAAAACCCCTGAACTGGTCTGAAATGCACCTTGCTCTGAGACCGTGGAGATAAAACAGGATTTAAAGGCAATGCATTTTCAACTGGGCAACCTTATCTGGATTGACTGCTCCGGGTTTTCAGCTAAGTGTGAATGTGAAGGATAATTACCATCGTGTGTTACCTGAGATTACAGGGTTGTGTTCCAACTAATGACACCGCGAGAACCAAGCAGTTGTTAATATTTAATCAGTCTCTTGGCTTAACAATTGGATAAATGAGGTGTGTAATTACACAATTATAAAAGACATTTCAGATAGGAATGGTATGGTTATTAATACTGAAGGTGAAAGATGGGAGAAAGAGACCACTGGGTCATTTCAGAAACGCCACCGAAGAAGACCCTTCGAGGGGGGCCTCCCTTACGGAATTTTAAGGGCAGACCTCAAATGCGTTTCCAATATGGACTTGTTCTGTTCCTTCTGGGGCTCTCAACATCAAACATCAGGCCAGATGTTTTGTTGCTCTCACAGATAACTACCAACAGAGTCTTCAAATGGGACACGCTCTAGAGTTGCATTCTAAAGGTGAGTCATGTTTAGTAGCTCTGTGTGCTGGTGGATATCTGCTTGCTATCTTATTTTTTAATTTTTGGTTGACATTCAGAAGACACTAAGCTAAAGCCCAGGACAGTGAACCCCAATGTCACCTTCTTGGAGCAGGGTTTTTTTTTTTTTGGCCTGTTTCTCCTCATTAGTCACTCGGTCTGTACCACCGCTCGCTACCCTGGGTGGCATTTGCCCACCAAAGGGAGCAGCTTGCACCATCCTTGCTAGAAGATGCTATTGGCAGGCAGTCACCCTGTGACCCACCTGGGTGTTCCATCTTCTCTCAGGTGCTGACAGCTTCTCATGGAAAAATGCCATTTTCTCATTCAGGGGCTCAGGCAACCAATTAGCTGAGTGTCCTCCATGGCTAAGGCCTGGAAAACACAGTCAAGAGCCATGAAAAGCACCTGGCACATTTCAGCACCCACAGGAGAGATGTTGTCCACCAGGATGATGGCAGTTGCCTTATATGGATCAGAGTGATCTGTGTGGAATTTATTATGCTCCGATCCATATCCCTCAAGGATCATTTGTCAGAGCTGCAAGAAAGCCCTTATCCCTTTGCACACGCTGTTGATCATTTTCAGAATCTCTGGATTGACACATCTGCTGTGCCCAGAACTGCAGTCATGGCGACGAGGGTCACCCCTCCTCATCTCCCCTGCCTAGCAGCCCAGCCAGCAGCCACCAACCTCCTTCTCCAGAGTTTAAGCCCAGGTTTCATGGCCTTTCCTTTCTTTCTGGGCTGAAGGGATGGATCTTTTAAGGAGCATCTCTTGCACCTCACCTGTCTAGCAGCGTCCCTCAGTATCCAAGACCAGGCCATTGGCGTGTGCTCCAGCGCCTTCTCCGAGGGCGACCACTATGACTCCAGGAGATGGGAAATGAGTGGAAAGGAATCTGGAGACAGGGAATCGGTTCATGTTGCAGTTTAACCATCACCCTCTCTTTGTGGCTTTCCCCAACTTCCCTAGATAGGGAGTCCGTCTCCTCTTGCTCTGGGAACCCTGACTCCTGTGCAAGGCTGACTGGCCCAGGAGACAGACAGACAGATCTGGATTTGCATTCTGGCTCTGCCACTTACTATCCATGTGAACTGGGAGTGATTCTCCTTCGTACACCTCCACTTTTTCACATAGGCTGGGGTGAGGCTGCACTAGTCAGAGTTTGTTGTGGGGGGAGATGAGAGAAACCCAGCCCTTGGCAGGCACCCCACACTTGTTACGCTTTTTTCTCTCCTTCCAGCAGTGCTCATTCTGGCTGAGATTATTTATTAGTGCCACAGACTACAAGTTCCTTGAAGGCAAGGAATGAAGGCTGTTTCAGCTTTGGATATCCAGCTCTAAACACCATTCAAGGCCACAGTCAGTACTCAGTGAACCCTGGCAATAATCCTAGGGTACTTTGTGTTTTTCTGGGGCTCCTCTATCTTTCCTAAAAATTAAAGCCTCGCATTTTACTATCTCTTCTTAAGAGCTGAGAGGAAACACCCAACGTGAGCTCCACTAACTAACAGTCTGATGAATAATGAACCGGACTGAATGCTTGGTGCAGCCACACCCCTGTCACTTTAGTACCATCGAGGTTGCACTGTGGAGGCTCCCTGCAGGCTGTCACATCTGCAGGGTCACTGATGTACGGGTGGTAGAGCCTGTACCGTGACAACTGTCCTTGGACCAGGCTCACGGAGACACACCATGGGCAAATCCATCCACGGTGGGCATGTTATCAAGTTTGCAGAAAGAATCGTCCAGTTCCATATGTTTTGGCTTCACATATGAAAAGAAGCGCATTCAGCCTCTTTGGAAACTCAGGGATCTGGCACCAGAACATTTCTTAACACATTTGCACTTCAGTTGTTGGGGATGCAAGAGAAGTATTTAAATCGTAATAATCACTATTAACTATTTGGAAAAAGTAAGCAGGTGGAAGCCTCTGCTGCCCAAGAGCAACATTGGCTGCTGATTATGTGCCTGATGAGGTGGTTCCTTCTTACAGAATATAAGTGAAGCCCCCCATCTCTCATGCCCCAATTAGAGGGCTGGCCGGGTAAGAGACCCCTCCGAGAACCTCCCCGTGGCTGTGCATTGCATCCGTGTCGGCCCCCTCTCCTCCACTGGCGCCTCCCCGGCGCTCAGCCTGGCTTCCTCACTGGCTGGTGTTGAAAGGCAGTTCTCAGCTGAGTAAATAATGTTGGTATGAAGCCAAGGCCCTTGAAAGTGAGTTAATCCTTTCTCCGTCAAAATCCCCAACAACAATCTGGGTTTGTTTAACCATTTGGTGTTGGTATTTCAGTGCTTTTTTACAATCATGAAGGGAATCACCCTCTTTGGCCAGTGTCCAGAGTGGCCATCACAAATGCACATGTAGTGACTACTCTTGCTTACAATGGATGACCACATGGCACCCTTCATACTAGATGAAGGTGGCTGGGCGTGGATCACACCTGTAATCTCAGCACTTTGGGAGGCTGAAGTGGGACATCGCTTGAAGCCAGAAGTTTGAGACCAACCTGGGTAACATAGCACGAGCCTATCTCTACAGAAAAATTAAAAACTAGCTGGGTGTGCTGCCACACACCCGTAGTCGCAGCTACTTGGGAGGCTGAGGTAGGAGGATCACTTGAGCCTAGGAGTTTCAGGCTGCAGTGAGCTATGATTGAACCACTCCAGCCTGGGTAACAGAGCAAGACTCTGTCTCAAAAACAAACAACAACAAAAATAGAAGAGGGTGATCATTACTCTGCATGGTCCAAGAGCGCCCCAGAGGTCATTATAGAGAACTTGGTTAGCACTTCACATGTGCTGAGCACAGAACTAAGCTTTTTGTGTATGGTAACTCCTTTCATCTCACTACGTCTCTTGGAGTTATAAGGAGGTAGCTATTATTATTATGTTCACTTTACAGATGAGGAAACTGAAGCACTGAGAGGTTACGTGGTTGTTACTAGAGTCAAACCCAAGAGCCCATTGTACAGATATGCCTGTTATTACAGTGAAGCCTCCCCAACAAAAACGCCCTCTCTTGATGCCACATACTTACTGGTCTGCAGCTGTTTCCAAAGTCTAAGTCTCCAAGCAGGCAGGGGCCAGGGAAGGGATCTTGGGATGGAAAGCCTGACCAGGGTTTGAGAGGCCTCTCTCACTGTGTTCTTGCCACCTGGGGACATGTCCTCCTTGCCTTCTCCCACTGCCACCTGACCTGAAGTTACTCAACATCACAGACACACAACTCTAAATTGGCCTGCATGTCTTTTTCCCAGGTCATCATCTGTTCATCCATCTCTCCGCAGGGGCTTGCACCCTGCCATGACCTGGTGTGAGGAGTGAGAAGGGGAGCCAGGTGTTTGCAAAGTGACCTACCAGCTTCCAGTTGCAACCTCAGTGAACCTATGATGATGCACTACAGCGTAGGAACAGCTCCTTGTTTGCATCATGGAGCTGGGAAATGGCCTCTTCCTGCTGGTTCTGCACAATGCTGAGCTTTCCTGAGTAATTTTCTAGAGTAGTGCAATTTACATTTTTGATGACTACACTTCGAAGTAAGTTTTCTGTGTTTCTCTGTGTATTTATTTATTTTTGAGACAGAGTTTTACTCTTGTTGCCCAGGCTGGAGTGCAATGGCGTGATCTTGGCTCACTGCAACCTCCGCCTCCCAGGTTCAAGTGATTCTCCTGCCTCAGCCTCCCGAGTAGCTGGGATTACAGGTGTGTGCCACCATGCCAGGCTAATTTTTGTATTTTTAGTAGAGATGAGGTTTCACCATATAGGCCAGGCTGGTCTCAAACTCCTGACCTCAGGTGATCCATCTGCCTCGGCCTCCCAAAGTGCTGGGATTACAGATGTGAGCCACCACACTGGCCTGTGTATTTATTTAAACATTGACTTGTGCTTAGTTAGGGTCCTTTGTTGTGGTTGCCATTTGTGTGTTGATCTCTTATGCAAGACAATGAGCTCCTTGGGGAAATGCATTTTTTGCATCTTGGTGGCCTGGTTTTGAACTTGGTACAGAGGAGGTGCTCAGAAAGTGCTTGTTAACCAGAAGATAAGGCTTTCCGTGATATCTGAGATTAAAGTGGCAGAATGGGAAAGGACAGAAAAGGGGTCACCAGCAGATATTTAGAAAAGGAAAATTCTCTCTTATAATCATCCCCAGACCTAAACCATCAACCCAGGAGCCACAAGTAATGCACAATTTAAAAGGTCAGAATAAAGTATCTCTTTACTACCTCTTTCAATGCCGCCATATTGCCTCTTTCAATGCTGCCATATTGTCTCCACTCCATCATTCCTCACTCCAGTTAGACACCATCCCTCCTTTCCAGGTTTTCCATTTGCTCACTGATCCTAACTCCAGATTCTGTCTCATCCTGTACTGGCTGATGTAATGTACAGTTGTTTATCTCAACTCTCCTTCCCAGTGGCCTGTTTTGGCATCTTTTAAGGGACTGTCGTCATTTGCCCATGGCTAGAAATAAAGAGATCTCTCTTGCCATGAGCTTCTTAAGAAGGATCAGTGTATCAGTCCACACAGGTTATCAATGACAACAAACCAATTCAGCCCATCTCAATCCAAAAGTAATGTAGGGGTGGGCAAGAGTTTGGTCTACCCCACCCAAAATGTTTAGGCAACTGCCTCTACACACTCAAACGATGTTATCAAGGTCCCATCTCTTGTTCCAAACGTCTTTGGGACAAAGTTTGGGCTGTGTTAGGTCTATTCTCCAAGCAGACTCTGCATGCAGAGATGGGATGGATGCTGGCGGTGCCAAGCATGTCCTGTATCTCACAACTGCACAGCAGGGGAGATGGCATCCTCAGTGGCCAGCAAAGTTCTAGGGAGGACATGGGGTTGGTGATCATGAGTTCAGGTGGTGTGCCCATTCTTGTCCAAGTCTAGGTCACAGGCCCACCCCGGGTTCACTCAAACTTTGTTCACTAGAACAAAGAGAGCCCCACCCGAAGCCAACGGGAACATACACACTATGGAGAGAGGGCTTGGGTTCCCTCAAGGAAGACAGGCCGAACAGACGCAACCAGAGCTCCTTTCCAATAGCACAGTCCCCTACGTGTCCTCCTGCCTTCTTGGATCTAACACAGATTTCCTGCAAGAGGAGTTCATCTTTCCTGCCCTTGTTCACACAGCCAGGTCTAGAATGCAGGTTTCCTAACTGCAGGTGCGGACCTCATTCCTTGTCCCACACCACTCCTTCACACATAAAGACACAAATGCACACAAACATGCAGTGCACGTTCACCGTCGATCCCTGGTCAAAAGCACCCACAGCACAGTTCACCATTGTGAAGATATTGAACCCACCTAAGTGCTCAATGGTGGATCAGGAAAATGTGGTGTATATACACCATGGAACACTACTCAGCCATAAAAATGAACGAAGTAATGTCTTTTGCAGCAACTTAGATGGAGCTGGAGGCCCTTATTCTAAGTGAAGTAACTCAGGAGTGGAAAACCAAATACCGCATATTCTCACTTTTAAGTGGGAGCTAAGCGCTGGGTACACAGGGGCATACAGTGACATAATGGACATTGGAGGCTCAGAAGCAGGCGGAGGTGGAGGGGAGGGATAAAAACTTCCTGTTGGGTATGATGTACACTATATGGGTGATAGCTGCACTAAAATCTCAGACTTCACCACTGTAAATTCATTCATGTAACCAAAACCCACCTGTTCCCCAAAAGCTATTGAAATAAAAGATCAATCAATGAAATTAAACACCCATGTTAGCAGCAGCTAAGTACATGAGGTCCTGGGGTCTGGGTCAGCAGGCAGGCTCTGCTGACAGCTCCAAGCACAGGCCCTCAGCCTTGCTGCACACGGGGATCTCCGGGGGAGCTTTCAAAACACTGAGCCTGGTCCCACCTCAGAGACTTGGATCTACTTGGCCTGCGCTTCTGTGATTTTTAAAGTTTTCCAGTTCCAAAATATATTTTGACCCCAAAATATATTAATTTGTTTGTTTGCCCTTGACAATGTTAAGGTTGGATCATCAAAGGCAAGGAAAGCTTTTAGGAGGCAGCTACTTTAGTCCAAGCCAGAAATGACAGAGGCCTAAACTGAGAGGTGAATTGGACATATTGTCGATTGACAATTCCTGGGCGTGGGCCATGCACACCAAAAAGGACACACAGGTGGGAAGGGTTGAAGGTGGATTCGGTAGGGCCTGGGGACAGCTGAATTTCAGGAATTAAGGAGAGGAAGGAAAGGGGTCCCACTTCCCCATATCCAGCCATGCAGATAGTGACACCATTAACAAAGACCCGCAATCCGAGAGGCTACTGGGCAAGGAGCAGGCTGGCGAGAGTGCCTGTGACATGATGAGGTTGAGGTGCCTGTGGTCATCTGGGTGGAGAGATCATCTTTTTCCTTTGCATTCTCTTTCCTTCCAGTATCCATCTGTCACCCTTTTGTCAATGCCACCCTTGGAGGGATTCAGAAGGGGCAATGGGTGTACAGAGTGAGGGGGACTCCATTATCTGGCTTGGTGTGGATGCCACAGGCGCCTCCTAGGACCCTCCTAGTGTGATGAGCGCCGCGGCCCCTTCTGGACCCACTGTTTGCTCCTCCTGCCCCGAGAAGCCCTGCGCCCACACCGGCCAGCCCTGAGAGGCCAGCAGGACCAGAGGGTGGCTGAGGAGTCCCGCAGAGCAGGGAGGACAGCACAGAGGCTGCAACAGATGGCCACAGTGGCACCCAACGTGGGTTTATTTAAAAACGTGAATTGTTCCAAGGATGGGGCTGTATACCTTCAGCAGGGAGGGCACTGGAGCAGTTTATGGGCTGTGTCGTTGTGCATGTACAATCTCCAGAGAGATTTGCTTTTGTGTTCTGTTGAAACATGCACTGCTCTAGCTTCTGCATTAGGCCTGCTCCTCTGGAGGGAGACAGAACTCCTCCTGAGGAAGCCTGCGCTGCCACCAGGCAGGGACGGGGAAAGAGCTCAGGAACGACAGAACTGAAATAACCCACGCCACCTTGAAGCTTGCCCATGGATTGCAGAGGGTGGGAGTGGCTCCTTCCCTCCCAGCCGGCATCTCTGGCTCGTTCCTCTCTCCCCACCTGCTCCCCTCTCTCCTCCTGGCCCCCTCTCTGAATCCCTCTTCCTCCTTCCCCTGTGGCTACCCTGTTTCTTCTCTTCTCTCCCTCAATCTTCTTCCTTTTTTTTTTTTTTAGACGGAGTCTCGCTCTGTTGCCCAGGCTGGAGTGCAGTGGTGCGATCTCAGCTCACTGCAAGCTCCACCTCCTGGGTTCACGCCATTCTCCTGCCTCAGCCTCCCGAGTAGCTGGGACTACAGGCGCCCGTCACCGCGCCCAGCTAATTTTTTTGTATTTTTAGTAGAGACGGGGTTTCACCATGTTAGCCAGGATGGTCTGGATCTCCTGACCTCGTGATCCACCCGCCTCAGCCTCCCAAAGTGCTGGGGTTACAGGCATGAGCCACTGCGCCCGGCCCAATCTTCTTTAGAGAATTTCTGACACGGAAAGTTGCTGGGGGTGACACCTCTCATGCACACTCCATTTCCTCATCTTAAAAGAAAACCTCTGGACTAGATCATCTCTAAATTCCTCCCCAATTCCATCACCCAACCCCTGCTGGAGCCCCGCCCCCTCGCTATCCCCTAGCTCCAAAATTACGTTTTACAAGTGCTGTCCCCCAATAAATATAGATTCGTAGTAAATCCCTAGTTCCCCTAAAATATCCAGAAAAGTTTCTTCAGCTTTTTGGTAGGATAATTTTACTGCCATAGGCACCCAATTTACTTGCTTGTCATTTTTCTTTCCTGGCTAGGCGAGAGCTGAGGAGGTAGCGCTTTTCTTCTGCTTCGCTCCTAAGGTACCCATGTCACTCGTAACACTCCAGAAAGTACCCCTGTCACTGGTAGCACTGACTACAAAGCCACCAATTCACGGAGGAGCCTTATCTTGACTGGGGTCAAGTCCAGCCTCGCCTTATCTCTGGCCACACAGTAAATGCTGTGTTGTGATCTTGCTTCTGAACTTGCCTGAACTTGAGAGACTCAAAGGGAAGCTGTGTCTTTAATCTCCTGTCACAAGCAAAAGGCATTTCACTCTGGTCATGCTTCAGGGACGTCGCTGTTGAAGGTCTCTTAGGAGTTAAGAAGTCACACTAGCAAGGTTAGTTCCAGGCCTTTTGCTTTGAAAGTGTCATGGGCTGGGCGTGGTGGCTCATACCGGTAAACCCAGTGCTTTGGGAGGCCAAGACATGGGAAGATCACTTGAGCCCAGGAGTTTGAGACCAGCCTGGGCAATATAGTGAGACCCCCATCTCTACAAAAAATTTTAAAAACTAGCCAGATGTAGTGATGCACACCCGTAGTCCCAGCTACTCAGGAGGCTGAGGTGGGGGAATCACTTTAGACCAGGAATTCGAGGCTGCAGTGAGCTGTGATCATGCCACTGCACTCCAGCTTAGGCAACAGAGTGAAATGCTGTCTCTATAAAAATAAAAAAATAGAAATAAAGGAGATTCCCCAGCAGGAAGCAGATGCTAACATGGGATTCCTTCTGAAATTCTCCAGGAGTTGGTGAATGATAAACACAGCTATAGCAAGGGGTTGTTAGAGGGAGGCTTTATCAGTCACACACGTTATCGGATTGAACATTTCTACTCTGGCCTGTTGGAGTCTGTTCCTAAAAAAATACCTCAAAATATAGTAATAGAGGCATGTCTCTGAATAAAAAGGTCAATCCAAAATTGCATTTAATCAAACGCAGTCACTTTTGAGGCTGGAGGTTGAAGGTATACCCAGAGAAGGGGGAAATGGGAAAAGTGAACTCAGTTGGCAGGAACGAACCATGACTAAATCCATCTCATTTCAGTAAAAACAGGCATGAGAGTGAAAGCAAGTTTTAAAACCGAATTTTCCCAGCATGACTCAGGGATTGTCTTTCTTATGCCAGTTTTCAATTTGTTTTTACAGACGGAGGAATGGGGTCTCACAGCCTTATCTAATCTCCAGATGAAGAATGGGCCCATTTGATATATCCTATGAGCACAAAGCTTGGGGGACTCTTCACCGAAACCTAGACAAATATTTGAATGCACTTTTTTTTTGGAAAGGGAGATAACGTCCAATGGGTCTGTTTTATAATGCATTTGTGTAAGGGGAACGGGGGAGGAAATGGGATTTAAAAATAAAACTGTTTACTTCAGAGGCTTGGGTTATAAAAGCATAGGTTTCTCTTTCAGGACTCTCTGAAGTTGGAAAGTATGAATTACATATACTCATTAAAACGTTTTATGTTAAATTCAAAGAGTAAAATTAGAAGCCATGTTAATGATTCAGCCATGCAACAACTGGCCAACAGATGTTGGAACCTTACGGTTAAGAGATTACATGGTTTGAGCTGACAATTTACTGTATGTGTCCCTGGCAGAGACGAGGTATAGCAAACATATTATCAGACACAGAAAGTATGCAGCCCCAGAAAGAGGGGGCATGCAAATCGGACTGCCTTCGATGCTTTCAAAACAGCACATCTTCCCCCTAAACTGATACTGCAGAGAGCTGGGGTTTTTTTCTCCTTAAGAATGAAGAGTTAATCTTATCCAAGTTCACAGAGCCAGAAACCTGTCATATTAAATCCCAGTGAAGCTCGACATTCTTTCCAACTTGCTTGCTTGAAATGTAGTTGAGTTTTCCAGTGATCTGCTCGCTAACTAGCTGTCATGCAAAATGGAGCAGTTCCTCATGGCTTTGGAGGTCTCTGGGATTCTAAGCTGGGGACTGCTCTCATTTTGGGGAAAAAGCCTGGGACCACGAAGGGAGGAAACCCGAGAGAAAGGCTGGGATGGACTCTGGGCAGCTGGGCAGAGACTGTGCAGGTTCACACAACTCCGGGCGGTTACAGCTGGTCCCCGGCAATGCCAAGCACCATGTGGAAAAGTGGCCCAGGCTTCAAGCTTCAGAATCGGACTCCAACCCCTTAAAGCTGCAAGTCAGCAGGAAAAAAGAGAGCTGCAAGGGAGCTGTGAAGGGGAAGGGGTCTCCTCCGTAGGGAGAGACAACTGGGATCGCCTGTTCGGGGCTGAGTGTGGGGAAATGTCCAAATCCAGCTTTTTCCTCATGCGCCCTGAGCCGAGCAGAAGGGGGGCGGTAGGAGATGATTCCGCTTGCTCCGAGTTTCCAAGCTCCTTGCTCCTTTCCAAATTGCTTGTGGCAATGTAATTCTTTCCTTCGGGGATCGGCAGAGCTCCACTGTTTTTCTGGTTTCCAGGGTGTGCCCATGGGTTACCCAGAGTGGGTGGAGCGGTGGGGCGGCTCTGGAATAGCCTTGCGGCAGATGCGGCTGACTGCCCCCGAACAGAACTGGCGGATCCCAAGAAACCAACCACGCGGCAAGATCTGGGGAGCCCACAGCTTCTACTCAGGCACCCCTACAGAGTGTTTCCTCATTGCTAAAAGAGTGCAGGCGTAGGAAGTGTCCCCAGAGGCCATTGCCTAGCTTGCCTGCAAGCCCTTAACGAGCATCTGCCCTGTGCCAGGTTCCAAGCTCAGCTGACCCAGGTCCTGCCCTCAGGAGGCTCACTGTATTGCAGAGAGACACAAGAGGACACCAGGGTGGCTGTCTGCTCTGTGCTGGGGGAGGCCAAGGGACCCCTCACCTGCCCATCGCTCAGGAGTTTCCAGCCTTTCCCCTCTAGTCCAGTCTGTGACTGGCAAATTACTAACCACCCCTCTTCCTTGAAAAGAGCCACCTTCCTAGGTGGCTCCTGGCTCTCTGAGCTTTCCTGAGATCTAGAGAGAAGATAAAAAAAGTGTCTCTGTCACAGCTGGGGCTTCCCTAGCTGACCCTCCTCCTCCGCCACCTCTGCAGCTGAGGTCAGCAAAGCGGTGCCTACATCAGCTGAGCTGGGGAGTTTGCTGGGTGAGCAGGCCTGGTGCATTGGTGATGTTTGAAGGTGTCAGGTGGACAGTTGTATGTCAGGAGGTGAGAGGAGAGGGGTTGGCTGGAGAGAGCAGGTTGGATTCACCAGCACTTTGAGCACCCAGAGGGAAGGGGACCCCCCCAGAGAGGGCGAGGCCAGAGGAGGCCAGGTGAGTCCCGAGGGCAGTCAGGCCAGCCCCTCCATCTGCCAGCCTGCAGGGATGCCTCTGGGTCAAGGCTGCATGAGCAAGGTCCTGCTTGGCCACTTATCAGCTCCTACGGCCTTAGAAGCCCGGCCCCAGCCCACTTCCTCCTGTCGACAGCACTGGCTGCAGGCCAGTAGCTCTAGTCATGGCCTATTGACCAAGGGCTACACGGGCCAGTGGCAGGAAACTATCGGTAACTCAAGGAACAGACACCAGAGCTTGCAGAGTGGATTCTACAGCCTGCCTTGATTTCAAAGGACCAGTCCAGAACTTCACAGCACTGCAATTCTGCACAAAATGGGTCCCTCTGCACCATGGTTGGGTTGACTTTGAGGATCGAGTCAAACGAGCTTCCCTCCAACACCCCAGTACCACGCATGGGGTTCCCTGGCTGCTCATGGGACACAGCTTTGGACTGGTTCTCTCTCCAGCATCTAACCCTAGGATGAAGATTGAAGAAGGGATTTCTCAACTCCTGAGCTCCCTTCTCCCTCTCTCCCGGCCCTCTCCCCAGTGGGGGGCTCAGGGATCACAGACACATGCCTCAGTCTCATTTTTTGAGGGCCATCGTCACATACCTAAAACCCAGCCACCTGGAGAGTCCTCTAGATTTTTAGATTCCCATGTTATTCTAGAGGAAACTTTGTTTGTTTGTTTTTTGACGGAGTCTTGCTCTATTGCCCAGGCTGGAGTGCAATGGCACAATCTCGGCTCACTGCAACCTCCACCTCCCGGGTTCAAGCAATTCTCTGCCTCAGTAGCTGGGATTACAGGCACCTGCCACCACGCCCAGCTAATATTTTTGTCTTTTTTAGTAGAGACGGAGTTTCACCATGTTGGCCAGGCTGGTCTTGAACTCCTGACCTGGTGATCCACCCACCTCGGCCTCCCAAAGTGCTGAGATTACAGGCATGAACCACCACACCCGGCCTCTAGAGGGAACTTTTTGGTCACCTCAATCCATAAATCCATACTGAAAAATATTTGACTGAAAATCCACACATCTGGTGTTTTGTTTTTGCTTTGTTTTGTTTTGTTTTGTTTTCTGAGCATATGACCAGAAAGGATACAGGTCTTCAACCTTCTCCCCAAGGAGGCAGTGTAGTTGTTAAAGATTTGAAACTCCAGCTCTACACCTCACTGGCTGTGTGACCTTGGGTGTGATTTAGCCTCTCTGTAAAATGGGAGTAGTAAAGTCCCTGGCTCCCAGGGAGAAACGAGTTAATACATCAAGTTCTTAGAATAGTGCCTGACACATAATGAGCCCTCACCAAGTCCCAGGGACTATTATTACTCTCTGCAGGAGAGTGATAAATGTGCACAGCCCTCTCGCCTAAACCAGATTGGAGCCATAGTCAGAAAATAGAACGTTTTACATTATTTAAGCCTGGCCACTTGCGTATGCAGAGTCTTGTGTCAAACTGCAGTATTAAGGGGTCAAAGGGAGACCTATTTTGAGTTAACTGAAGGAGTTCTCTCTTACATTTTAGTTTAAATACAGCTTCTGCCAAAGGTGTACTTGGGAACAGGACGTATTAACATAATCTCATCCAGTGGATTAAATCCAGGCCTTGGAATGCAAAGAGAAAGAAGCCAGATGGGAAGGCTGGGCAGGGAGCTCCGCACAGCCTATTTGTTCTTCATCCTTTGACTTTCTTACATGTCCACAGGCCTGTCACTTTGGGGGACCATCAGTTCCATCTCCCAGCCCCAGCGACCTGCTGTCTGGCAGTCAGGAGGTGTACTTTCCAAGAATTCTGGATTTCCCTGAGTCTATAAGTTCCGTCCTCCTTTACCTGCTGATACAGTTTGGATGTTCTCATGCAGAAATGTGATCCCTGATGCTGGAGGCAAGGCCTGATGGGAGGTGTTTGGATCATGGGGGCAGATGCCTCCCTCCCACGGTAATGAGTGAGTTCTCGCTCTATTAGTTCACATGAGGGCTGGCTGTTTAAGGGAGCCTGACACCTCCCCTTTCGTCTCTCTTGCTCCTTCTCCTGTTATGTGACATGCCTGTTTCCCCTTCTCCTTCCACCATGAGTGGTAGAAGCTTCCTGAGGCCTCACCAGAAGCAGGTGCTGGTACCATGCTTCTTTTTTTTTTTTTTTTGGAGGTGGAGTCTCACTCACTCTATCACCCAGGCTGGAGTGCAATGGCGTGATCTCGGCTCACTGCAACCTCTGCCTCCTGGGTTCAAGTGATTCTTCTGCCTCAGCCTCCCGAGTAGCTGAGTTACAGGTGCCCGCAACCATGCCAGGCTAATTTTTGGATTTTGAGTAGTGACAGGGCTTCACCATGTTGGCCAGGCTGCTCTTGAACTCCTGACCTCAAGTGATCCACTTGCCCCAGCCTCTCAAAGTGCTGGGATTACAGGCGTGAGCCACCGCACCCAGCCCTAGCACCATGCTTCTTATACTCTTTGCTGAACCAGGAGCTAAATAAACCTCTTTTCTGCGTAAATTACCCAGTGTCAGCTAAGCCTTGACAGCCACGCCAAGCAGAGTAACACACCTGCTCACAGTTTTTGCCTCCTCTGCTCCCACCTGGGCATGATTCTGTAGCTGAACATAACCAGGAGCCCCAGGTCTGCCTGCATTAGCCTCCCTCAAAGCACAAACATCTGCGAAAGCAGAGGCTCGGGGGACCATTCACTTTTGTTTTCTTATAAATGGTAAAACAAGTACATAACCACTAAAATTTAAAAAAAAAATGTGTGTGCACCTACACTTCTAATGTGATGGCATCACGCTTAGGACATGCTGTGCTAGTGGCTTTGACGGTCAGACCTGGAGTGTCCTTAGAGCCATCTCACTACCTTGTTTGGGAAGTGGTAGACTGAGGCAGGAGGGAAGCTGAAGGGGACTAGATGCACATCTAGGTCTTGCCCAGTCTGGGCCTGCATGGAACATCCATGCATTGCCCTTCCCCATGAGCTCTCCTTCCTCCCACACAAGCAGAGGGCTCCTGGGAGCTCTGCACACCCTCTAACAGGGGCAACCCCTCCTTGCTGATTCCTCACATTCACCTGAACCCACATGTGTAGACGACTCCCTGTGGGTCACTCTGGAGACACATGGGGAATGAAACTGAGTCCCCACCATGCACCTGCAGGACTGTGGGATGATTCCTCAGTCTTGGCCACTGAGGTGACTCTGTAGCTCAACCTCTGCACCAAACTCCCAGGGATGGTCCAAGTCTTAGCCAAAACCTTTCCAGAACTTTCTAGAAATTTCTAGAACTGTAATTCCAGAGATGGAAGGTCTTGGTGTCTGATCATTTGGGGAACCAGCCCACAAGGAAGGTGTTTTCCCAGGTTTAGGGATTGAATCAGGCCTTCTAGTCTTTGGTCATACCACCCTGAATGTGGTGCTCTAGAGCTGGGGTTTGATCAGCTGCTCTCAGAAGTCAGATTCCATGAACTTCCAGAATTCCTCAAGATGTTCCATGAAAATGGACTCTAAGGAAGTTTGGGAAACACTTCAGACGCTTATTACCTTTGAGGGAGTTGTAACCGTATTATCTCATAAAAGGCTCTAAGAAATCCTACAGAAGAGAAGTTTGTTTAACACTGCATTTTCCTAACACACTTGATCACAGAATTCTTTTCTTGTAGAACACATAGGGAGAACACAGGATTATATTCAGGACCTTCCAGTTCAATGCCCCAATATCTTGTTTTCTCTGGTCTGGTGGTGAGCTCTCACTCAATAGACCAATTTTTCATGATTGCAATCTTGGAAGCCTTCTTACCCTTCCCTCCCATAAAAAACTTAAACACAGGGGAAAAAAAATAAGTTTCTGGCCTCAGTGGAAGTAAACAGCTGGAACTGATGAATTCCAGAAGCAAGTGTTCTTTTTTTCTGCAAGAATCTATGAGAGAGACAGAGAGAGAGAGAGAGAGAGAGAGAGAGAGAGAGACTGGGGGGAGAGAACACAGAGGCTATGTAAATATAATTATTTCTAAGTAGAGTACCTTCAACATTTTCCATTAGGTAGCAGTGAGGTCACTGTAAGGCCAGCTGTCCAAATATGGGCACTGATTCCCCTGAGTCAGCAAAGCATATAAAATAATTTCTCTTTGGGGACAGAAATTTCTGGCCACACATTAAAATAAGTACCTCCAAGTGCATGGGGTATTATATTTAGGGTTGTGGCTTTCAAACTTCTTTTCAAAGCAGGATAAACCCTTTTTTCCAAGAGAAATCTGATTCAGAAACCCCTTTGCACAGCCCCCCAGGCCAGCACCTGAGTCATCTTCAGGAAACCCAGGAATCTAGTCAGGAAACCTGTGGTCTAGGGCCCTGCTACTCAAAGTGCGGTCCACACAGACCAGAAACTTCTGCATCACCCTGATTAGCCATGCAGAGCCTCAGCCCCACCCGGACGTGCTGAATCTGAATCTGCATTCCCACACCATCTCTAGGGGATTTGCATGTACATTAAAATTAAAGAAGCAGGTCTAGGGGATTTACTTCTGAATATTTCTTCAGCCATTGGCTCATCCTAAGTACTTGGATGAAGCTTCTTGAAAATTAGTCTGAAAATTTTAGGCTTCCAACCCATCTACGCCTCTAAGTAGGGTAATCCAGGATCGTCATGTCATTGGCTCAGTGCTTCTCGCCTGTAAAATCTAATCCTTCCCTCTCCCTTCACAGACACAGCGGGAGAAGAAGCAAGGTGTGTTTGGGACGAGGCAGAGAGTAAAGCTGAGACTGTGAGCAGAGGCCATGGGTTTGAGCCTCAACATTCCTGCCTCTCCTCTGGTGACCTTGCACAGGCTAATTAAAGTCTCTGCCAGTTTATCCTCATAGGTCTACAGGGGTAGGAGATGAAATGATGATGGTGGTGGTGGTGATGATGATGATGATGATGATGATAGTGGCGATTATGGTACCAGTACCCATTGAATACCTGGATGGGCCAGAAGCACTTAGAATCACAAGGTACCTGGTAAGAGCTTTTATTCCTGAGTCAGTAGGCGCTAGCTTCATCCAAGGGCTTCACTTCAAGGAATGTACAAAGGAAAATCTGGGTCTATCAAACAGATAAAATAGGAGTAATAGAGAGTCACCATAGGTGATTTGCAAATAATCCCACACTTAAAGTGTGATGGAAAGAACGAATGCCATTTAAACTTTCTGATTTACATTGTCACTTGTTTTAGACTTAGAAAAATCTGTTTCTGCTTGGACTGCTCTACTGATGAGCTCCATGACCTTGGGCAAGTCCTTCAGAGCTTTGATTGCACTTTCCTCATCCAGGGTGGGGTAGGAATCCTGCCCTGTCTAACTTGTGGGAATCTAGGAGAAGGGCCACGGGAGAGAGTGGGCATACGAGGGCTGGAAATTTCTGGAGCTCACATTAAAAGCAAATAGAAGCACAACCGGTGCCCTAGCCTTCCAGTCTCTGATTCAGCCTCTGCAGAACTGGAGACTGAGAACGTGCAGAGGTCCTTTCCTGCTGGGGCAGGGCAGTGGCGAGAAAGAAAGAGCTCAAAATAGGAACGTGCTCTCTGAAGAGCACAGTGCAAGGCAGGAAGTCTTATCCTGCCAGTGTTTCTCCCACGAACACGTTCTCTTTATTCTATGGGACACCAGCATGAGGTCACCTGCACGCTGAAACAAAAGGAACCCCCCCTCCGCAACTGGAGCCGATGCTGGGGAGGCAGCCAGGCCAGGGCATAGAGGGGTTCCTGGGGAGGCAGTTGTTGCCAGCACTGAGCCAGGCGTCCTGTTGGGCCTGGGTGCATGCATGGGCCACCCTGTGCTGACCCCAGGGATCCTGTGTGCCAGCTCCAAAGGCAGCCCCTCAGCAGGGGCAGTGGGGGACGGTGCTGGCAGCCAGAAAGCTTTCTTCCATGGTGCTCTGAGCCTCTGCAGCCTCTCTGGTTTCTTGGCACAATAAACTGCTTGATCTCCGTCCAGTGATTTGCTCCTATAAACAACAGAGGAGAAGAAAAAAAAAAAAATAGAAAAGTTGTGAAAAACAGATACAGGGAATTAGGTCACCCTAGAAATTCTAAAACATCAGCAAAGCTCTTGTTTAGCATGATTCATTCAGTGACCTCTGACCACAGCCAGGCCTTGAATGTGGAGGCAGAATGTAAGAGTGGAGACTGAATGGAGCAGACGCGAAGAAGGTTAAGGTGATTCTTGGCTCGGAGGTGGGGGAAGCGCTGCCGACCGCTTTTGTCCTGATGCATGGGATCCTGATGTAGTAACTGAAGCAGGGTGGGCCTCTTCATGCAATTCAGCATCAAGCTCTCCAACTTACAGAGCACCAAGCCAAGATGTTTGCATCGGAACACAGGCCGCCCCCATCTTTGCGAACTTCATCACTGCACTTCCGTTTCCTTGATCTTGATGCCAACATGGTGTTTACCGGAGACCAAGTAGTCGCCGGAGATTTATGCAGCAAGAACATCTCAACTGATGAAAGCAAGCCTTCCGCTCGGCTGCAGCCTGGAAGCCACTTAGAAGACTGTTCATTCTCCATGCGTCTCTCCACAGACAATCCCCCACCATGGGGAGCACATTTACACCTTAGGCAATGGAATGCATTTTAATTGTGTTAATAAGAGTTGGAATAGGACTAAAGACAAAAGACTCACTCAGTACAAAATTAAAGACTGTTGCTTGTGCTCAAGATCCTGTGGCTACAGGAGCTTAGACAACAGGACTGCCTGTCTCCCGGGAGCCCAGACCAGCAAGGAAAGGGATCTTGTTCGCCTTGAGAGAAGATGCAGCTAGTGGCCTGTAGCCTGGCTGCTGAGGGTCTGGAAGGGGAGGGGGCTTATTAGTGGAAGTTGGATTTAACCTAAAGGGAAAAAAGGGAAAAAGAGTTGTAATGTTGTAGAATGGGCACTCGTCTTAAGATTAGCTTGGAGGCAAGCTATTTAACCTTTCTATTTCCTCTTCCGTAAAATGGGTATAATGATATTTATCTACTAACATGAGGAAGGTGAAGTAAGAGAAGGGATGGAAACGCATAATAGATCCATAAAGCAGAACATACAGATGATCCCCTTCTTCAGCATCTACCGCACATCCTGCACTAGCCCGAGATGGGCTCTGTGGTCATGATTTTATAGCGCTTGCCTCTTTGCATGTTTACAGCAATGCTGAAAGGAAGGCAGTGATTGTCATCCCGTTTTGCAGATGAGGAAAGCAGGCAAGTTAATTTCACATGCCCGGGGCCCATGGCTGGTACCTGAGAAGGCGAGCTTTGAAGGCGGAGCTGCCTGGCTGCGTTCTTTGCTTTAGGGAAGGACGTGCTCATTCTGTGCTTTTCTAGTGACTGTTGGGGATACAGGCCCACGTGCCACAGGAACAGTAGCGGGGTCTACGGAATGCTGTCCTCTTCTGCACAGCTCTTTGCTCTGCCTCCAGTGCCCTCCACCTGTGAGTGGTCAGAGGCTCTGCTGTTGCTCCCTGTGCTAGCCCCCAGCCAGGGCAATGAGCTCGACTTGAAAAAGCCCTTCAAGAGCCACTGTTCCTGGCTTGGCTAGACTTCAGATGGGACCAGGGAGCTCAGACTTGGACAGGGCACTTCACTCGGTCCCTACACAAGCTTCCCCTGGCACGGAGCCAGCTTCCCTGGGGGCTCTGCATTTCCAGAGAGGAGATCACAAGCCTCCCTCACATCCATTCCAGGGTCACTCACTCCCTTGGGCACAGTGACGATTCTTTAGTCATTCTCAAAAAGGTATTTAGCTTGAAGACAGCCTCACCCCCATTTTCCATGTAAGGAGCTGAGAAAGCCACCTCCATCCAGGCCCCTTTAAGTGAAACCTCCCTTTCCCCGTCTGTGGGGTTTAGGGGACCAAATTCTCCAAGAACAGCCTCTGCAGCGGGAACGTGCCCTCCTGCATCCAGGGCTCCTCTCTTTGCCCTGTTCACCACCGGGGCTAGTCTCCATCCCCACCAGTCATGCCACTAGAGATGACCCAACCTCTCTAAGCCTCCACTGCCTCGCCTGAAAGGTGAGGATGCTCAGCTGTGGCGGGAAGCTGGGAGGGAGGGATGCTGCAGGCACAGGAGCCGTCACCCCAGCAGGAAGACAGACTTTTCCTAGTTGTCACCTCATGTTGCTGATTCTTCACCTGCATTTACAGACCACCACCCCCCACCCCCTGCCCACCACTTCTCCAATTCCTAGGGAGCCTGGAAAATCTGAAATTCTTATCTGAAATTCTATCAACGCTTTTCCTTGCAGAGCCCATGAAAGCAGTGGGCAAAGCCACCAGCTGGGCCCCTGTGCTCCATGGCTGGGTGTGGGCCCACTTCAGGTTTATTGAGTGCCTTCTGCATTGGGGGTGGGGGAATGCAGAGAGCAAGAGAGGAGAGAGATTTGCCCACAAGTGAATGAGCTGGAAACTAAATCCAGGCGGACTCCAAAGCTTGTGTCTTTTGCTCACACTCCAGCTCCTATGGGCTGTGAAATTTGTCTATTTGATGAGTGCATCAGGACTGAGTCATATCTGGGAGGGGTTTGGCATTCCACGACCCTACTGTCTGCTTCGCCACCTGAAGTGGAACGGGCTTCTTTCCTCTCCTCCTCCTCTTCCCTGCCCTCTTCTCAGCTTTACTAAAGCACAGCTATATAATTAACACACAATAAACTATATACTTTAAAAAAAATTTAATTTTGTTTAGAAGCAGTGTCTTGCTCCATTCCCCAGGCTGGAGTGCAGTGGTGCGATTATAGCTCGGACTACAGGTGTGCCACCAGGCCTGGGTAATTTTTTAAAACTTTTTTGGTGGAGATGGGGTATCACTGTGTTGCCCAGGATGTTTTCAAACTCTGGGGCTCAAGCAATCCTCCCACCTCAGCCTCCCGAAGTGCTGGGATTACAAACATGAACCGCTATGCCCAGGCAAACTCAGGCAAACTACACCCATGTAAAGTGTTCAGTGTGTTGAGTTCAGGGACCCCTCCCGGCACATGAAGCTGGCAGGCCTTGTCCTTGCCCTGGCCCTGCCTGCACAGAGCTTATAGTCCTGGAGGGGACCAAGAAGGACCAGGGATCTGGACAGGACTTTTTGAGACCAGACTTGGAGAACTCCCAGAAGAAACTGCACCCAAACTGAAGCCTACAAGGAAAGGGTAAGAAGAGACGAAAGCAGGCGAGGCACGGTGGCTCATGCCTGTAATCCCAGCACTTTGGGAGGCCGAGTCAGGTAGATCACCTGAGGTCAGGAGTTCGATCCCAGCCTGGCCATAATATCGAAACACCGTCTCTACCAAAAATACAAAAATTAGCTGGGTGTGGTGGCACGCGCCTGTAATCCCAACACTTTGGGAGGCTGAGACAGGAGAATTGCTTGAACCTGAGAGGCGGAAGTTGCAGCAAACGGAGATGGCACCAGCAGTACAGACTCCAGCCTGGATGACAGAGTGAGACTCTGTCTCAAAAAAAAAAGGAAGCGAAGACAGCAGAAACCAAGAGAAGGCTCATACAAAAAGAAGAAAGGCACACATCATGTGGATCCAATTAAACTAGAGCTTCTTTCATTTTGGTCAAATCGTAAGTTAATTCCTGCCTTCTGGAGTATTTAATTAAAGGCAAATCCCATAGGCCACCTGTTGTTTTAACCATTTTTTTTCCTTTGGTGGAGTCACTAGGACCCTTTGGAACAGGGAACATTGTTCTGTAACCGACCATTGGATTCTCCTGGGGGAAATAGGGATTAACAGGAATGATCAACATCTTGTCTTCAGAACATCGTAAATTCTTCAATACCAGACCCAAAAAGCATTAGATTTACATCCTTAATTGGAACGCAGGCTACTTGGTAGTCCCGCTTAGATTTCCCACGTGTGTTTTATTTTCTTTATGGGGTCAAGAAAGAAGAAAGCAGACAGACCTCTCTCCATCCTGCTTCCTTCTGCACAGTGTGGCTGTTGGCTGGTTTTCTTTGATTAGATCATTATCTCCTCTCCCTCGGATTCTTTACTCAAGGGAGGGACATTGGTCGGGTTTCTGTGCTTGTATACCTGATATAACAGTTATTTGTATTTCTCGACTGGTGTTGCAGCTTGTGCCTTGGGAGATAATTCGCCAACCCAAGGTGTTCATGTGTGACTGAAGTTTCCAGCTAGAAGGTGGTCAGCCTGACAGTCACCCTGGAGACCAGAGGACCAGTTCAACATTGGTGTTTGTATTACTTCGCTTCATATTGTCAATATCATCCTATTATCAATCAGCAGCTACCAAGACCCCAGTAACTGGTATAAATTCAAGTTAAATGACATAGATCGAGTTCCTGATGCAGGCTGGTCATTCTGCCAGCAGAATGCAAAGGCCACGTTCCTGTTTCATTCTTACAATGAACTTCCAGGCCCAGAGAAATCAGGCCTTCCGTGGGGGCTTTGCAGAAAAGAGCTGCATCAGGCCTTTTGCCTCCAGTTCCAGAACCTTCCTCCAACAGAGCTTTGCCAAACCTCATTCATTCAGGGTCATTATTTGTGCCCTGTCCTCATTCTACCACATACAGTCTTAACGATTTTCGCCATGGCCACTACCACCTATAGTCTGTAGTTTATTCAACCTTTAAACAAAACGACTGACATTTTACTTAAATAGATTTATTTAAAAGTTTCCTATGATATGCTAAATGTGAAAAGTAATGTCATTTGTCAGACCATTACAAATGCAACATAAATTCTAGAGATCTGCTGTTCAACACAGTGCTTAGAGTTAATAATATACATTGTGCACTTACAAAAATTCTTGAGAGTAGACCGGGCGCGTTCGCTCATGCCTGTAATCCCAGAACATTGGGAGGCCAAGGCGGGCAGATCACTTGAGGTCAGGAGTTCTAGAGCAGCCTGGCCAACATGGTGAAACCCCATCTCTACTAAAAATACAAAATTAGCTGGGCGCGGTGGCAGGTGCCTATAGTCCCAGCTACTCGGGAAGCTGAGGCAGAAGAATCGCTTGAACCCGGGAGGCGGTGGTTGCAGTTAACTGAGATCGTGCCACTGCACTCCAACCTGGGTGACAGAGTGAGATTCGGTCAAAAAAAATTGTTAAGAAAGTACTCTCGTTAAATGTTCTTACTGCACACACAGAACAAGACACAGCCCCCCAAAACGAGGAACCTTTTGGAGGTGATGGATGTTTATGACCTTGAGTGTGATGATTTGCGGGTGTTTGTGTATGTTCTGACTCACCACATTGCACATATTAAATATGCGCAGTTCTTTCATATGTCAGTTACACCTCAGTCAAGCTTTTTAAAAATGCAGTGAAGATAAAACAATGTCATTCAAATGTGGCTGTTGCCGACTGAAGCCTGGAGGCCCAGGATCTGCTCCTGCCAGTGATGAGGAAGGTTGGCCAGGGACACACTAGTATGAGACAGAGGCTTTTCTCTGATGTCACCAGCAGGACTGGAAGAGAACTGAGGAGGGAGCTGTGTCTCATCAGGAATGCGGGGTCCCTGGAGGCTCATCTTCTACTCCTAATGCTGGGGATACTGGTGTCCCCAGCATCCCAGTCCTTGCTGTCCTGGCTGCTTGCTTCCCTGTGCTGGCCACGGTGGTCGACCAGGGTATAGGAGATGCCTGTTCACTACCAGGACGTGCTCCCCGAGTGATCATCCACCCTCTCAGGGTGAAGCTGAGCCTGTACCCTCCTGGCAGGGCCCAAGGCCCTATACAGGTTGACTTTGGACACACAAAGGTGCTGTCCCGTCTTCTGCTCCCTCCCCAAGGTGGGGAGTTCTCTTCAGGCAAACACACCAGCTCTCAGGTTCTCCGTTTTCATGCGTCTTAGCATCCACAGCTCCCACTGCCCTCATGTGATTTTTAACCAGGAATGTTCTGGAAACAGCTCAAGAACTCCGAGGTGAGGCTTTCTACTTGCCCGGTGGGAACGGGCGGTCAGGGGACAGGTCAATCTGTCCCTCTGTGACCTGTCACTGTCTTGAGGCAGCACCCCCTCTGCCCTCTGTGTCTCCAGCTGGCTGAGCATAGGGGACCTCTGTCCTCAAATTCCCAGTGCCTCCCCGCGAACCCCACCGAGGCCCTGCCAGGCTGGGCTGTTCCCTGCCCCGATCTCTTCCTGGGGTGAGGAGGCCCCTTTGCAAACACGTGCTTCCAGTATCCCAGGTGGTTTCATGCTCTGTCAGGGACAACAAACGTGATGTCGCTACTTCACTTAGGCCCACTCCCGAGTGAGACCTCATTGTGTCGTGCTTAAATGGGTGGGAAAGCTTGAACCCACGTCCTAGGCCTTTCAGAGTGGGAGATGCACAGAAATGAAACAAAGGTCAGCTCCGGGGTGATGGGAGGACCTCGGACAAGTGTTTCCACAGCGCTTTACAGTGACCACCCCTCCTCGCTACTGAAGGGTGTGTGCCTCCCAGGGGCTTGTTGAGAGAATGAGGAGGTGACTCCCCAAATTGACAGTCAGGCCTCCACCCCAGCATTGGATTCCCAAGCCCCTGCTGTCTCACTGAGGGGCACACAAACTCACTCCACCTGCAGGTCATGTTTTAGCTCTTAGTGAAATGCTAACACGATTCCTTAGATTATGATGCCAAGCAATTAGACGAACTCCAATTTTCCTAGTCCAACAGGTGCTTTGCTAAGCTGACCTGGCCCATGGGTCCCAGGCTTGCCTCAGAAAAGAGAAGGAGCAAAGGTCAGACCAAGAATCACAGTTCTTTTGAACTTGAGACTTTGAAAATAAATAATAATAATGCCCCCCCTCCTTTTTTTTTTTTTTTTTTTTTTTGGATATGGGGTCTTGCTCTGTCTCCCAGGCTGGAGTGCAGTGGTATGATCATAGCTCACTGCAACCTTGAGCTCCTGGGCTCAAGCCATCCTCCTGCCTTAGCCTCCCGAGTAGCCAGGACTACAGGTACGCACCACCACACCTGTCTAGGTTTTTTTAATTATTATTATTTTTAGTTTTTATAGAGATGAAGTCTTGTTTTATTGCCCAGGCTGGTCTCCAGCTCCTGGTCTCAAGCAATCCTCCTGCCTCAGCCTCTCAAAGTGCTGGGATTACAGATGCAAGCTACCATGCCTGGCCCAAAAAATGCCTTTCCCCGTCAGTCTTAGGTCAGCCGCATGCTGAGGGTTCGGTACGGGGGACTGGATGAATCTGGAAAGTGTTGGTGTTGTGAAGTCTGCACCAAGCGCCAGGCCCTGTAGAATGCTCACCTTGATCCACCAGAGCCCACCTTGATCCACCAGAGCTACAGTCAGCTCCACACCAACCACCTCAGCAGTAACAATGCAGGCCGTGGGCTCAGCTGTCCAGCAGATGCCGGGTGGACCCAGGGCAGCCTCCTGGACCCCTGGAATGACTTGTGCTGACCTGGGACATGAAGATGAGCAGGAAGCCCCAACATGCAACTGTTCTGATTTATAGTTGCAAGACTTTAATAATGCAGCTCTTTGACACAAAACACAGTAATGGCTACTTGGGTCTGTTTCAATGTATCATGTCACCCTTTGCTTTGGAGATGTTACAAAGCTGTTATGGACACCATCCAGGGTCTGGTTTTACAAGTGTGTTGCTTAGAAGTGCAACTGTGTGTTGGCTCAGCTGATGTTCAAATCTTTGGAGGAGTTTAGTGTGGAGGAAGATTAAAGTGACTATAAAACCACAAACTATGTACAAAATGTATCATGGATTTTAATTTGAGAGCTGTTCTGTTTTTTTTTTTTTTCTTGCCTCATACAGCTTGAGGCGGTGGTTTCTAGAAGAGTCTTTTGTTTGCATTTAAAGCTGCTCTGGAGAAACACTCTGTTTTCAACGTTTCTGTGGGTCATAAAACAGTTGGTCTGAGTCCTGGCTGGGTCCCCTGGGTGACGCAGGCGTGGGTTGAGGGCTGGAGAGCACATGCTCTTTGCGGAGGAGTCCTCACCACAGACAGGAGGCTGCCTGATGGGGACGGGGCCCTGCCGGGGACGGCCCAGAGGCTACAAATCATGGAGCTCCAGCCCCTCATATGTGCTGGGTGCATCTCCCTCCCTGGCTTCAAGTTAAAGAAATTTGGGTCCTAGGGTTTGGTTTGGTTTGGTTTCATCCTAAAAAGTGAACCTTCCAGTGTGGCCTTTAGACATGAACTTCATAAATGATTCTGACCTTCTGGGTCTCCAGTTGCTTCGAAGGGAGTTTGGAGCATGGTGTACAGTATCAGGAAGCCACAAGGGCAGGAACGTCAATTTCCTGTTGGCGATGCCAACATATCACGCCTCTGCACGTCCCGTCCTCTTCCTGTTCTGTGGGAGGTGAGATTTCCGTATGTGATGTGTTGCTGTTGCATATCAGGCTGGGCGATGGATCTTGCTTCACAGGCAGAAGGTCAGCTTTACCAAGCCAGACACCGTCCCTTCCATCTCCTTTTTATGCCCAAATGGTAAGAGGACTCGATACAAAATTTGGATTGAATTAAAAGTCCAGGACCCAGCGTTCCTGCCTGAGACATCTGGGCCTGGAGGAGGAATGCAAGCACAGCTGCCAAGTGCCTGGGAGAAGAGTGTGGTCAACACTTGCTGTTTCAGTCTTCATTAGAAACCCCTACACTGGAGGGCAACCTGCACCCTGCACGCTTCAAAGGCCGCATCCCACAGCCTCAGGGGCTGCCCTCCTGCTGCCACTCACTCAGGTGAGAGGACCTTCAGCACCATTTCCACCCTCATGGGTTAACCTGGCGATCTAAGCCCCACAGGACCCTTGAATCCCACTCCAACTTCCGATTTCAGCTTGGCTTGGAGTTCAGAGTAAGTTCTGTCCTGAACATGAAAATCACAAAAATCTCCATCCGGAGAGGGTTCAAGAATTTATTTACTCAGGAAATGTCTACTAGACATTGCAGTATGTTCGAAGACCTCCATGCTGGAATAAGAGTCAGCTCACCTGAGTCCAGTTCTGCTTCCCACCTGTATTCATCTGCTACGGCGGTCATGACAAAGCACCAGGGACCAGGGTGTTAACCAACAGAAATTGATCATCTCAGCATCCTGGAGGCCAGAAGTCCAAGATCAAGGTGTTGCATGTGTGTTCCTCCTGACAGTCGTGAGGGACAATCTGTTTCATGCTCCTGTCCTAGATTCTGGTACTTTGCTGGCAATCTTTGGTATTCCTTGGCTTGTAGAAGCATCAACCCAACCTCTGACTTCGGGACCACATGTTCTCCCTGCAAGCATGTCTGTGTCTGTGTCCAACTTCCCCTTCTTGTAAGGACACCAGTCATATTCAGCCAGTCAATTGGATTCAGGCCCGTCCTAATGACATCTTAATTAATTACATCCAACAGTGACCCTATTTCCAAATAAGGTCATGTTCTGAAGCACTGGAGGTTAGGACTTCAACATATGAACTTGGGGGATGCAATTACATAACACCACCCTATCTATGAGACCTTGGACGAGTGGGTGAATATTTCTTTTCTCCACCTGTGACATTTTTGATTTTTAAGATTCTTTTCTAGTTCTTAAGCACAGTCACTTTTAAAGTCTTTAGAGTATGACCATCTATTTCTTTTTTTTTCTTTGAGACAGAGTCTCGCTCTGTCACCCAGGCTGGAGTGCAGTGGCGCGATCTCAGTTCACCGCAAGCTCCACCTCCTGGGTTCACGCCATTCTCCTGCCTCAGCCTCCCAAGTAGCTGGGACAACAGGTGCCCACCACCATGCCCGGCTACTTTTTTTGTATTTTTAGTAGAGACGGGGTTTCACCATGTTAGCCAGAATGCTCTCGATCTCCTGACCTCATGGTCCACCCGCCTTGGCCTCCCAAAGTGCTGGGATTACAGGCGTGAGCCACCGCCCCCAGCCTGAAGATCTATTTCATTCTCACTGTCAATGGTCTCCAAACAATTCTTTTCATGGAATGTCATTTTTAAAAACACTTTATCCAGGCTTTAAGAAATTTGTCATTTCCTGCCTTTGACCATAGTTATTTCCATGAGTGATATTAAACATTTTTAATGATTGGTCAGGGGTCCAGCTCATCAAATAGCTACTGGTCATTTTGGCCACCTTGGGACATGTTGGAGTCCCCTGGTGTGTACTGGCTGAATCCCAGTCCTGGTCACTTTTGTATTTGCCTTAGATCTCCTTTTAGACTTAATATTCTTCCTTCAAAAATTAGTTTTTTTCTGATTTTAAAATAAATATGGAATTATTATTTAAGGTTTTAAGGAATAAAATCAAAATCTAGGCTGGGCACAGTGGCTCACACCTGTAATCCAGCACTTAGGGAGGCTGAGGCGGGTGGACGACTTGAGCCCAGGAGTTGGAGACCAACCTGGACAACATGGTGAAACGCTGTCTCTACTAAAAACACAAAAATTAGCCAGGCATGGTGATGGGCACCTGTAGTCCCAGCTACTTGGGAGGCTGAGGCAGGAGAATCGCCTGAACCTGGGAGATGGAGGCTGCAGTGAGCCAAGATGGCGCCACTGCACTCCAGCCTGGGAAGCAGAGCGAGACCCTGTCTCAAAAAAAAAAAAAAAAAAAAAAATCTAGAATAACACTTTTACTGATATGTTTGGTATCAAAGCATTTTAAATACATATTCTGCTTTTTCTGTATTCTCTCCTAAATATTTTTGTAGACATTAAGTACTTTTCAAAAACATGATTTATATTTTCGCAAAATATTCTATTCTCTGGATGAGCCATTTCCATATTTTTAGTATTGCAAATCACGCTGTTGCTAACATTATTGTACTCAAGCTTTCTGCACATCTCTAATTACTTACTGAGGTGAAGTCTTTAGGGTGCAATTATTGAGCAAAAGTTTACAGAGTTTCACGTGTTTTATCAAACTGCCCTCCAGGAAAGTGGGGAAAATGAACACTCATACCAGTGACATCTGAAATTGCTTTTGTTTTTTATAGAGATATTTTCTCTTTTCTTATTGATTTTTAAGAACTCTTGTTATATATAGTTAGAGTATTAAATCTCTTTCTATCATACATGTTAAAAATATGAACTCCGAACTTCTTAAAGGGCCTGTGCCTTCTCAAATGTGTCTCTCCCACAATATTGAGTTCTATGCCTTGTGCATGTAACACCCAACAAACATCCAAAGAATTTAAAGGAACAATTCTTGCCATTAAGAGGCATACATTTTAGCCAAATAAATATAAACAAATACCAAAACACAAAATGAAACAAATGCTATAATGGAGGCACCAGGCAAATGCTGTGGGGTCAGAGAGGAAAGTGTGATCCAGGGCTACCAGGAGATCTGGGGTCACCGTGACGGGGAGTGATTTCACTTACGTCTTGGGTGTGATTTTTTTTAACCGGAGAGGAAGACATTCTAGGCTGACGAATGAACATGAATACAGCACATGGCATGAACATGTCTGGCACATTTGGGAAGGAGAGTAGTCCACGTCCACCCAATGCCAAGAGGGCCTTGAAGCCTGCAGGGTTCTCTCTAGGCAAAAGGGACCGGGTGGAGCGCACCAGCTTTGACTTGCATTTGGGGAAGATGGTGCAGGCAGCTGTGAGGAGGAGGGATAGTAGAAGAGAGAGAATGTTAACCTGCTTTAAAAGGAGCTTTGTGGGCCAGGCACAGTGGTTCACACTTGTAATTCCAGCACTTTGGGAGGCCAAGGTGGGCAGATCAATTGAGGTCAGGAACTCGACACCAGCCTGGCCAACAGGGTGAAACCCGTCTCTACTAAAAATACAAAAATTAGCCAGGCGTGGCAGTGCACACCTGTAATCCCAGCTACTCGGGAGGCTGAGGCAGGAGAATGACTTGAATCCCGGAGGCGGAGGTTGCAGGGAACCAAGATCGTGCCACTGCACTCCAGCCTGGGCGATAGAGGGAGACTCTGTCTCAAAAAAAAAGTTTTATTGCAATATAAACCACACTCCATACAATGTACCTGGTTAAAGTACACAATTCGATGACTTTTAGTATATTCACAGAGTCATGAGACCATCACCACATCAATCAATTTTAGAACACTTTTGTTTCCCCCCGAGAGAAATCTTGCAAGCAGTGGCCATCACCCCTCCCCAGCCCCCCATCTCCTCCAGTCCTAGGAGACACCACTCCTCTTTCCGTCTCTATGGATTTGCCTGTTGTGGACATTTCCTCTAAGTGGAATCACACGACAGGTGTTTTGTTTTGTTTTGTTTTGCTTTTTGAGACGGAGTCTCACTCTGTCACCCAGGCTGGAGTACAGTGGCGCGATCTCGGCTCCCTGCAAGGTCCGCCTCCCAGGTTCACGCCATTCTCCTGCCTCAGCCTCCTGAGTAGCTGGGACTACAGGCACCTGCCACAATGCCCGGCTAATTTTTTGCATTTTTAGTAGAGACGGGGTTTCACCATGTTAGCCAGGATGGTCCCGATCTCCTGACCTTGTGGTCCGCCCACCTCGGCCTCCCAAAGTGCTGGGATTACAGGCGTGAGCCACCACGCCTGGCCAGCTGGTGGTCTTTTGTTTCTGGTTTCTTTCACTTCCCTAGTGTTTTCAAGATTTCTCCACACCGTAGCATGGATTAGCGCTTTGCTTCTGTCTACGGCTGTTTATTGCATGCATTTTCCTTATCCATCAGTTGATAGACATTTGGGTCGTCTCCGCTTTGGGGCTGTTCTGAATCATACTGCTGTAAACATCAGAGACACTGTTTCCCATTGAGGCTTGATTTTTTATCCATCAGCCAAATGTGATCCTCCATTATGTGGCCCTGCAGTGTTTAGCCCCTGTCCCCTGAGAAGCTCCTGGCATAATCTGAGCACCTCCTGACTTGCACCACAGCTGTCAGGGGCTCCTCTTGTGATCCTTCTTGGGGCTCAGCCCCTGAGAAGCACCTGTCATACTCCCCTGTCTCCAACCCACGTTGGTGGTATCTTGTGGATTCTTTGAAGAGGTACTAGAAGAAGGCAGAGTCGTCTCTCTAAAATGCCAAAGACCTTTCTCCTTGAGACAGGCAAGTTGAGATGTCTGTATTGGAAAACCCAAAGCAATCCTTGTTGTGAGTTACCCTGCTTGTTCTCTCCACATTCAAGAAAAAGAGAATCATTCAAATTAAAATCATTACTCAGTAAATGCTTGAGGTGACAGATACCCCATTTACCTTGATACGATTATTACAGGCTGTATCAAAATATTCCATATACGGCTGGGTGTGGTGGCTCACACCTGTAATCCCAGCACTTTGGAAGGTCAAGGCGGGTGGATCACCTGAGGTCAGGAGTTTGAGACTAGCCTGGCCAACATTGTGAAATCCCATCTCTACCAAAAATACAACAATTATCTGGGCGTGGTGGCGAGCACCTGTAATCCCAGCTACTTGGGAGGCTGAGGCAGGAGAATCACTTGAGCCCAGGAGATGGAGTTTGCAGTGAGCCAAGATCACACCACTGCACTCCAGCCTGAACAACAGAGCGAGACTCCGTCTAAAAAAAAAAAAAAGAAGAAGAAGTTAATGATGCTCAGAGCCAGTGTGCGATGACCCTGCACTGTTGCCTTTTTTCTGGAGTCAGGAGCCCTTGTGGGAAGGAGGCACTCACTGCCTCTCTCAGGTGTCTCCTCTTTGCTGGGAGCCATCTTATCTCCCTTCTTTATGTTGTGTGTGTCTGTCTTAAAATTGTCTTCTTCCTTCTCTCTCCCCACCAGAGCATGGAGGGCAAGCAACAGGGAAGTAGATCCAAGCTCAGTGAGTTGGGTTTGAATCTCCCATTTTCCAGCCACTATGACTCTGAGCCAGTTATCAAATCTCTCAGGAGTGGCGCTTGTGGACCCTAACCCTAGATGAGAATGCTAATGCCAACCTCATTAGATCATGGCTAAACCCGAGGAGGGGCACACTGCGGGCACAGGGAGGCAGGTGTGTTGTGTGCGTCCCCTCTTCTCTTTATTTCTCAGAGACAGGTAATTAATTACCCTGACATCTGAATTTCCAGAGGACATTACCTTTCAACTGTCTTTCATTATTGGCTAGGCCCCTGTGGGCAGAAACCCCTCCTGGTCTGACTTCTTCATCTCCCCCAGCACAGCCTGCGCACCCTGCGGATAGACAGGGACCTCCTGCCGCCAGGTGACAGATGACCTCCTTCTCCCCTCTCCCAGGGAGGAGGGGGTCCCTGCTTAATGTCACCAAGGGCAGAGAGTACTCAGACATAATGACCAAGCCACTGTCTGAATCAATTATTTTAACAGGATTCTAGGGTATCCACATTCTGTCCTGGCTTCCTTTTATAGTTAGGAGGCGAAAATTCTCTAATTCATCCATGTGCTGTTTCATGCTGCTTTGAGGAGAATGAGAATGATGAACGCGCTGCAGTTCCCCTGGAATAAATAGTTCTTGTAAAGCCAAACTAAGTAAGGTGATTTGCAATATGGATTTTTCCTCTCCAAGTTATGAGAATATGTTCCATCAGCACATTCAGACTCTGCCTTCAGTGATCCATTCAATGCACAACACTCACCTCCAGCCCCGTCTCAGGTTCAAGATGGGGCCCTGCATTTGTCTTGGCTGTTCAGGCTGGGAGAAGTGGGGCCGTGGAGAGGGGATTTCGGATGTGGGTTATTGGAGAGGGCCTCGGGGCTCATGCTCTCCTCAGTACACAGCCTGGCTGGGAGCAAATAAGGGGCAGCTGGATTCAGCAGCTGCCAGGCCCCGCAAGGCCTGTGTCTCACCACAAGGCCTTGCACATATGTGGGTGATTCGTCACACCTTCCTCTGCTTGCCTGAGGGGGACCACAGCGGACTAAAGGACTGTGTGGGGGACACTCCAGACATGTCCACCCACCATAATCAGCCTGGGGTCAAATCCGGTGGCCAAGTCTTCAACAAGAAGACCTGATGCATGAAAGTCCTGCTTGGCTCTAAAGTAAGGCCCTCGGGAAGGTGCCATGGCTCACACCTGTAATCCCAGCACTTTGGGAGGCCGAGGCGGGAGGAGCTCTTGAGGCCAGGAGTTCCAGACCAGGTTAGGCCACATAGCAAGACCCCGTCTCTACAAAAAATAAGAATGTAAAAAGCAGCCAGTCGTGGTGGTGCACACCTGTATTCCCAACTAATTGGGAGGCTGAGGTGGGAGGACCCCTTGAGCCTATGAGCTTGAGGCTGCAGTGAGCTATGATCATGCCCCTGCACTGCAGCCTAGATGACAGAGCGAAACCCTGCATCAAAAATAAATAAATACAGACATAAAGTAAGGTCCTCTGTAGCTACTTATGGAATCTGTGCACTCTAAAGAGCCAAGTGCTGTAAGGGGGCGAGGGAGAGGCTGTGGGTGCTCCTCTCTCGAGGCTGACCCCATCCATCTTCCCACCTCCTGTCTCTCTGAGCAGGGTGAGTTTGGGCTCCCACACAGTGTCAATTCACTTACTTCTAGCATTACTGTATGCTGAGCTACATTTTTTGCTCCTGTCGGTCAGAGTGGCAGGTGCTTTTCTTTGCATTCATGGAAATGATCCAATGGTACACACACAAGCGTCATCACTACCGTATTGGAAAAACCTGTGACTTAGAGGATTCAGGCTGGAGGCGTTTCATTGACTAGATGATATGAGAGGCTCACCTGCACCCCCTGGGCCTGTGCAAGTCTTTCAGTAATCCTGTTGTCATGATCCAAGGATTCGAGGGCACCCTGCAAGCTAGAATATTTTTGGTGTCTTTGAGTGAGGTCCCAGAAGCCTCTTTACCTCTTGCACTGCATTCTCTGCTATCACAGACTGTTTGATCAACTGTGGCCAGTAAATTGCCTCCCTGATCTTCAGAGCTTTGTCAGAGGTGCCAGGCATACTGGGTGTCAACAGGGACTTGTCCTTATCCTGTGGATAGGAGACCAAATTTATGGACTGTCATTGGGCGTACCATTGACACCAGAAGATAGCTCTTGGTGGTTGGAGGTAGGGCTGGAATGGTAGGTTCTGGTGAGGGTAAGGGAGTGGACTGGTAGGTTCTGGGGAGGAAACAAATAAAGATATGTGAAAATAATGTGAAGACTGCCTTTCTCCAGAACCCTAGTGGTCTGTGCTGTGACTTTCCTACTGGCGCTTGGCGGAGGCTCCAAACAGCATCTTTCTCAATCCCGGATACCTTGAACAGCATTACACCTGCTGGCTGCAAACCTGTGAGTGAGTTGTAGGGACAGACAGGATTTGCAAATGCAATATATGCCATCTCCAAAATCCAAAGCGGCCCACCAAATGCTTCATCAAGCATGGAGCCCCGTCTTAATGGCAAAGGGTGCAATGTGCCACCATTTGTCCTTTATCTTAAGTGGAATGTTCTCGTGGGAGATACACTGGACTTAAGGACTATGAAAGCCTCACCAATGCGAAAGGATCCTGAATATTTGTTTCTCTGGCATCTTCCTGCTTACTGGGTCCAGTTAGTAGGATGTCATCAACATGGTGGAGCCTCAGGATATTCTGTGGGATGTCAAGAAGCTCAAAGTCCCCTTGGCCTGTGCTGTGTCAGAAAGATGGAGAGTTCACATAGTTCCAATTTTGCTCTTCCTCACTGGTTATTATGGAAAAGAATGCAATTTGCCAGATGAAAGAGCAACAAACAAAGGGTCAGAGGCTGTAACAACACATGCGGCTTTATTGCAGGAGACACTCTACTCAGGGCTGGGAAAGTAACTGTAGGATGGATAGTTGAGTGCACTGGATATGAGTCAATCTGAGCTGGGACTCCATTGATTGCCTGACCTCCATAACTCCCCTCCTTGGTTGGAGGAACTTGATGGCTCTCCTTTTTCCTTGGTATCAGCATCAGCCCAGCTTCCAGACCCGATAGTCCAATAGTCCTTGGAAGACTGAGTCCCCTTCCACAGTTACCTTGGTAAAAGCCCTTTTGGGAAAGGCTTAGGGGAATATTTATTGCTTATACTTGGGGTGGTGGTGCCATGACCTATTTCAAAAGTACCTGGCCTCAATTTTAATTATTGGGCTTTGGGTCTGTGAACCAACTCAGATCCAGAGACTTGGGAAGGGCTGGATGATGTAAATTTCCTGACTGCCACCTCTCAGGCAACCCCGTAGGCAGCTATGCATGTAGCTGACCTCAGAATACCAGGGCCTATTGGCTTGTGGGTCAAGTTACCCTGCCTGCCTCTGGCCTCATGGACTGTTAAGGGATTTACATTCACCACATTCACCTCGTTTCTGTCATTCCAGAATCCTATCATGCTCCACCTGATATGGTTTGGATTTGTGTCCCCACCCAAATCTATTTCATGTCAAATTGTAATCCCCAATGTTGGAGGAGGAGTCTGGTGGGAGGTGACTGGATCATGGGGGCAGACTTCCCCCTTGCTGTTCTTGTGATAGTGAGTTCTCATGAGATCTGATTGTTTAAAACTGCATAGCACCTCCCGCTTCACTCTCTCTCTTCCTGCTCCCAAAGTCTAAGATGTGTGTGCTTCCCCTTAGCCTTCCAGTATGACTGTAAGTTTCTTTTTTTTTTTTTTTTTTTGAGACGGAGTCTCGCTCTGTCACCCGGGCTGGAGTGCAGTGGCCGGATCTCAGCTCACTGCAAGTTCCGCCTCCTGGGTTTACGCCATTCTCCTGCCTCAGCCTCCCGAGTAGCTGGGACTACAGGCACCCGCCACCTCGCCCGGCTAGTTTTTTTTTTTTTTTTTTTTTTTTTTTGTATTTTTTAGTAGAGATGGGGTTTCACCATGTTAGCCAGGATGGTCTCGATCTCCTGACCTCGTGATCCGCCCGTCTCGGCCTCCCAAAGTGCTGGGATTACAGGCTTGAGCCACCGTGCCCGGCCGACTGTAAGTTTCTTGAGGCCTCCCCAGCTATGCTACCTGTACAGCCTGCAGAACTGTGAGCCAATTAGACCTCTTTTCTCCATAAATTACCCAGTCTCAGATAGTTCTTTATAGCAGTGTGAGGGTCAGGCATGGTGGCTCACGCCTATAATCCCAGCACTTTGGAAGGCCGAGGTGGGTTCCTGGCAAAGCTAGTCAGAGTCTACCTGGAATTGGCCACTGCAGCAGGGCCAGGAGAATTTGAAGTATGCACAAGGGATGTCTGATACAACTCCATTAGCATGAGCAAATACACCATCACAATGTATTGTATTTGATTTGGTGCAATTTTGATTTTGGTATATTTGATTGTATTTGATTTAGTATTTTTCTATAACTTCTGCCTTTAAAATTCTGCTTAGCTCAGGTTAATATCAGAATGAGATTGCATTCCCTAAATACACCCAGACAGCCGGGATGGGTGTTGGAAGGAAAGTCCAGCCCACTATTTGAAATGCTCTGCACAGAAATCCATATATGATTCATTCATTCATTCAACAGCTAAGCACTGTTTTAGACACTAGGATTACAGCAGTGAACAAAATAAAAAAAAGTCTCTTGGGAGCTTATAATAATGGAGACAATATATAACACAAGTAAATTAAATGGTACACTAGAAAGTAAGAAATGCTATGGAGAGGTCTTAAGGCAGGAAGAGGGTAGGAAGTAGAGGTGGGAGGGGACGATGTTGTAAACAGGATGCTCAGGCACGGTCTCCTGAGAAGGTGACATTTGAGAAAGACTTGAAGGGGGAGAAAAACAGATATCTGGAGACAACGCATTCTGGGCAGAGTCATAGCAAATGCAGGGGCCAAGGGCCATGGCCCCTGCCTGCTGGCGGAAAAGTGCCATAATGGTCAGTGGCTGGAGTGGAAGGAATCTGAGCCAGAGGGTTGGCAGGGCCACGGCTTGTGGCACCTGAGAGCCATAGGAATGTCTCTGCTTTTACTTGGAGGGAGGGGGAAAGGCACACACTGGTGAGTCTGGAGCAAAGGAAAAGGTGACGTTCTCACTGTATTAGGTTGGTGCAAAAGTAATTGCAGTCTTTGCCATTAAAATGAATTAATTAAAGTAGGTTGATGCAAAAGTAATTGCGGTCTTTGCCAACTAGCAAAGGCCACAGTTACTTTTGCACCAAACTAACACATGAATTGTGTACACACTCACACATCAGAGTGAACACAGCCAGGTCCCCACATGGCCAAGTCTGATATTCTGCAGGTTTGACATCCATGGATGTGGTAAGCAAACATAGCCACCACAGAATGCAATACTGAGGGTCATCATCTGGGTGCTTAGACAATGATGAGATTTTGGTCACAGAGGAGACATGGCTGATGGTGGAGAATCCAAGTCACAGAGGACCTTCCAAACTGCAGATGGTCTATGAAGCAGGATCTAGATGTCCAGAGGCACACAGGGAGCCCTGGCCACCCCTGGCATTGGACGCAGGCATGGAGATGCTTCTCCTGTCCATGCTCTCCTGTCCTCAGCAGGAGGCGCCTCCGCCCTCCAATGTCCCACAGTGTGTCTAGCACAGGCTTTTAACTTGTAAACTCCACACCATTGACAAGCATGGCAATAAAACTTCATTGTTCCTGATGGCAGTAGTCTGTTTTTCTAACCTTTGGCTTCTCTTTCTCCTGGTACATTTATACATCTGGTTCTGGTAAAATAAAAAGATTCACTCCATTTACAACTGTACTTTTTGTCCAGGGCTAAGTTCTCTTCCCCACACTCCCTCCCCAGCAGAGGCAGAAGTGACAGAGCCTATTTCAAGAATCAGCCTTCTCCAGGCAGGACAATGACCTGCAGTCTCCAGAGTTTCTATCAGAGGTGACCCTTCCCTGCGCCCTGGCCAGAAAGTCTTCTGAGAGTTACCATCCAGGAAGTGACACTCCAGGAGGCCAAGCGGTGCAAAGGGTCCCCCTCCCCAGTTTTACCAGGACCCTAGGTGGGACCCAATATGGAGAGATAGTCCCTGGGACAATGAGGCGTCCTGAGAATGTGGACTCGTGATCATATGTGGCTTTCACTGAGTGTTTTTTGTGTGTCTTAATCCCTTCTCTGCTGCTAAAATGGAAGACCACAGGGTGGGTACTTTTTAAAGAAAAAATGTGGGCCAGGAGTGGTGGCTTACACCTGTAATTCAAGCACTTTGGGAGGCCAAGGTGGGAGGATCACTTGTGGCCAGGAGTTCAATACCAGCCTGGGCAACATAGTAAGATCCTAGCTCTACAGAAAAATTTAAAAATTAGCTGGGAGTGGTGCAGTCCAGGCTAGTCAGGAGGCTGAGGCAGGAGGATTGCTTGAGCCCAGGAGTTTGAGGCTGCCATGAGCTATGACTGTGCCACTGCACTCCAGCCTGGGCAGAGTGAGACCCTGTTTCTACAAAAAATTAAATTAAAATTGAAAAATAAGGAAAAGTAGAAACAACCTAAAGTTCCCACACCAGGAACTTAGTTAAAGATCAACTGCTTGGTTGCTCAAATAAGAAATCTTGAGGTCGGGCGTGATGGCTCATGCCTGTAATCCCAGCACTTTGGGAGGCCAAGGCGAGCAGATCACCTGAGGTCAGGAGTTTGAGACCAGCCTTGCCAACATGGTGAAACTCCATCTCTGCTAAAAATACAAAAAAAAAAAAAAGAAAAGAGAAGAAAAATTGGCAGGGCGTGGTGGCGGGCACCTGTAATCCCAGCTACTTGGGAGGCTAAGGCAGAAGAATTGCTTGAACCCCGGAGGTGGAGGTTGCAGTGAGCCAAGATCACGTCATTTCACTCCAACCTGGGCAACAAGGACAAAACTCGGTCTCCAAAAAAAAAAAGAAGAAAAGAAAAGAAAAAGAAAAAGAAACCTTGAAGTCATCCGGTGTTTCCCCCTCACATCCAAGTTTCTTGTTCCTACCTCCTCTGTCAGGAGTCGGACCGCTTTCTGCATTTATCCCTCAGGCCTCCACTTCAGCGTGATTTCCTCTGGGAAGTCACCCACGTGCCCACTTCTGACTCTGCTACACGCTGGTGTGACACTCTTCCTGTTCCGCCCCACTCACCCCCGTGTCATGACTGCTTCTCCACTTCCGCCCCTCCTTCCAGATTATAAGTCCCATGAGGGCTAGGGCGCCAGCTGTCTTGTTTACTATTGTGTCCCCCAAAATGTCCCCAAAACCTACAACAGTGCCTGGCACACCATATTCCCTGACTGAAGAATAAGCACATGAAAGAACGGATGTGATCCAGTCTTAAACTATATTCTCTAAGAACCCATATGGCAAAATGCTCACAACCCAACATTAAATGAGAAAAAGTCTGCAAAATTGTATACACAGCATGACATTAACATGACTATACACAAATACATGTAAAAACCCAGACCAGAGGCACTAAATTGTTAGTAGTGGTTGGTCCTGGCCATTTTAGTTTTTTCATTATACACATATATATTTTCCAGATATTTACAATAAACTTCCATTTCCTTCATAATCGTGAAAACAGTGAGTGAAGAGAGACGGAAACAGCAAAGGATCCAGGACTTCTGGAATGAACCATGATTTAAGTCTAAGGTCTGGATGGTCGGGCCATCCTGTGAAATATCTCCATTTGAACTTGGCCACAATGGATATCTACTATAGCCATCATTTCCAGACCGGCTCTCCACAATCGCCAGTGATTCCTCTGATAAGAGCTCCCTTCCTTTCTCATGGGGACCCATTAGGCTGAGCGCAGCAGAGCTGACAGGTAGGATTTCATAAAGACGACATAAATTTCCTTCTTTTTTGTAACAGAAGAATTCAGGGCAAACAACCCTTTTCTGCACTGTCACCATGCTCGCATTCAGAGCAACAACTTAGAGGCGCTTACAAGAGGCCTTGTTTACCTCTGTCCCACCTGAAACATCTGTAACTGTTTGCAGTAACTGTTGAAGGTGTCAACATGAAGCTCCCCCGGCTTGGTTCCCAGCACACGGATAGGTGGTGCGTTAAATGGGCCCAGGGAGGACAGATCTCACGGGAGTGGCATCCGCAGAAACTCGGGGACAGTGGTTCCAAGTCTTGATCTGGACCCTGGATTTCTTCTCTTGCTTTGATTTCTCCGTTTTCCCATCAATCACATTGGAATGTGCATGCACCCCTCTGAGACAGTTTCAGGGAGTGGTGAAATTTACAGCACTGCCATTTGGGGATCCATCCCTCTACCCTCTGCCTGTGGGTCTCTCTTAAGAGATCACCATATGGGGAACAGAGTGGAGAGAAGAAGGGATGTTCAGCCTCAAGAAGATGAGAAAAACCACAGAAGAGTGGAACATTAAAATTGTCATACGCATGCAAAGCAGATTCGTTCTATGTGGCTTCCCAGGACAGAACTCAGGCCAGAGGCAGAAGTTCTAGAAAGCCAGGTTTCTGCTTCACCCAAAAAAAGCAACTCCTAAGAACAAAAAGTGATCCACGAGGCTGCCTTGTAAGGCAGCGCTGAGTCACCCATCCTGGTGAATGTTTCAGTGGGGCTGACCCATCACAGGGCACTTTTGGCAAAGGGGATGCCTGTGTGAGGTTGGGAACTGGACTGATAACCTTTCACTTTTCCTCCTAACTCCAAGGACCTATGTTTCTGCCGCTTGGCCTTTTGTTTGTGCAAGCTTGGACATAGTTTATAACTCATCCTCAACACCATTTTACTTAGGCCCAGCCAGACCTGCAATAGCCAGGGACCTCCCTCTTTGCTCACCTCCAATGGGGGACATTTGTCTTGCTCACAGATGCCATCTATCACCTGACTACAGGACAAGCTCACGATGTGAGTCCCGACTTCCCAGAGTAAAAGTCAGACCTCAAAATCCCAGGCTCCCTTGCAGGAAAGAGGAAGTCTTGTGACCTGTCTATCTTTCATATGCTCCTGTGCAAGACTTGAATTTGGGAGTTAATAACCTGAAGGGAAAAAAGGTGCAGGAGGGAATCTGCCTGGTGCATTAATTTTCTGTTTTGAGCGACAGCAGAGACATTGGCTTTTAGGCTGTTTCCCAGACAGTGCAAGGTCATGTCCCAGGACTAAAAGTATCATTAGATCTAGCAGATGTGGCATTTGTGATGAAGCAGATTTGTGGCATTTCGTGCTTATGAGCCACTACCGTTTCCTCAGCAAGTTCTGTGACGGGATTTTGGGATCACTCCTGGACGTTTAGCTTCAACTCTGACTCCCAGCTGCCCACGACTCTGTGAGCCTGCTCCGATCTCCCAAGAGAATGGCTCAGTGCTCACCAGTCCCATTTTGTCCCCGTTGTCAGGCACACACAGAGCCAAACCACCTTTCCCAGCCTTCTTTGCCCTTCGGTGTGGCCACATGACTGAGTCCCAACTAATGGAACGTGGAGAGAAGCGACAGACCCATGCCTGGTCCCTAAAGCCTCTCGCAGTCACCCACACTCTTATCACCTAGCGAGGCGCAGAGGATCCGCTGGGAGATGACAAGAGCCCTGGAACCACGAGAAGACAGGAGCCTGGGCTCTTGGATCACTAGCCTGCATGGTGACATGAACAAGGAATAAACCTCTTATTGTCTTAAGCCACTTGGAGTTTGCAGTTGTTATAGGGTTACTGCATCTCTACTAGTACACTGAAATCCATTTTCTGAGGGACTAACTAAAGTAGATTTCTTTTTTTTTTTTTTTTTTTTTGAGACGGAGTCTCGCTCTTTCGCCCAGGCTGGAATGCAGTGGCACGATCTCGGCTCACTGCAAGCTCTGCCTCCTGGGTTCACACCATTCTCCTGCCTCAGCCTCCTGAGTAGCTGGGACTACAGGCGCCCACCACCAAGCCCGGCTAATTTTTTATATTTTCAGTACAGACGGGGTTTCACCGTGTTAGCCAGGATGGTCTCGATCTCCTGACCTTGTGATCCACACACCTCAGCCTCCCAAAGTGCTGGGATTACAGGCGTAAGCAACAGCTCCCAGCCCCCTCCTTTTTCTTATAAGGTGAAGCCATGGTCAGGTGTGGTGGCTTATACTCGTAATCCCAGCATTTTGGGAGGCCAAGGTGGGAGGATCAGTTGAGGACAGGCATTCAAGACCAGCCGGGACAACACAGTGAGACCCCACTGCTAAAAGAATTGTTTTAAATTAGCATGCGTGGTTGGTGCCCAACTGTAGCCCCAGCTACTCAGGAGGCTGAGGCTGGGGAATCACTCGAACTCAGAAGTTTAAGGCTGCCGTGAGCTATGATCACATTACTGCACTCCAGCCTGGCAACAAAATAAGACCTTATCTCCACAAAAAATAAAAATAAAAAAGCCGAGTGTGGTGGCACTCATCTGTAGTCCCAGCTACTCAGCAGGCTGAGGCTGCAGGATCCCTTGAGCCCAGGAGTTCGAGGCTGTGGACTGCGCTACTGCACTCCAGCCTGGGTGGCGGAGTGAGAGCCCATCTCTGAAAAGAAACAAAAGAAATTTAAAAAGGTGAAGTCAACTCTGGGTCAGGAGCCCAGAGAGCTATCTATCTCTGAAAGAAATTACCTTGTACCTGCTTGAAATCAGGCTTGAGTTGCGTGCAGAAGATGCTCTTAGCCATTTCTGGTCAGCTCACCCCTGATTCACCCCTACCCACAGGGCAGTCCCATGGTGGCAGTGAGTATCATGTGGCTGGCCCTCTGCTCTCAAGTGGCCGGACCAGAGCTGGGCATGTGATCTAAGCTGGGCCAGCCGCATATTTTGTGCCTGAATTCTGGAGATGCAGTTGCAGGCTGGGCTCCCCTGTTGAATAGAGCAGATGTAAACTGATAAACAGTGGCAGGACCATCTTCTGTCCCATGTGGACTGAGAAACGGGCCTCAAGGCAGTCAGTTGGCCAATAAAAACAAAGCAGCAGGTATACAGAAGAAAAGGTAAAAGGTGGAAGAACTTTCTGAGCCTGGAGGTATCTCAGGCCCATGGGTCCATGAGCAAAGTCTATCCACAAAACAGAATTTTCTAGTTTGCTTAAACTAGTTCAAGTCCATTCGTAATATCTAAAATGTAAGGACTTTGATGGATACAGGAAGAAGTAGAAAAGGTTGCCCTACACGTTGGCACCCCCTGGGAACCCCAGAACCTGTTGGCTCCGGCAGAACTGGGAAACTTAAAAATTCTCATGCAGAGCTGGGGAAATCAGGCTGCAGGAGAGACCTCCTGGGACGCGTCCCTAAGTGGAAAGGAGTTTCTCCAGCCTAACAGACTCTTGTCATCTCAGAGCAAACGCAAAGAGCCAAGAGAGGTGGAGTGACTTCCCTGCGTCCCCACAGTCCATTGGCTTAGGGCTAGAACCCAGGTCCCGGGGCCTCCCAGCTGCAAGGCTGCCTAAAACCCCAAGCCTGAACTCTCACTTGGAATTAGCATCCCTTTCCCACATTTGGCCCCAGGGAGCAGCGGCCAGGCGGGACTTATTGGGAGAAGTAAGCTCGAGTTGCTAGGCTGGCGACAAATGACGCGGCTAATTCTCCTCGCCTGGCTGGTCCCTGCGCCCTGGGACCCCGTGTCCCCGCGCACAAGTGCGCGCTCAGGAGCCCGGCCCGGGAGCAGCTGCGGAGGCCGGGCGGCCCTGGGAAGATGCCTGGCGGGTTGTGGGGGGAGGGAGGAGAGGGTACTGGGCTCGGTGCCCCCACTCACCCACCCCTGCACCGCGGGGGGCGGCGCTGGGCGGCCCCGGTAGGGCCAGCCCCGCAGGGCCTTTCAGAGTTAATTAGCCTTCATGAATATGGATGCCACCGCCGATTGAAGATGGTTGAGAGGTCGTAACCTGACCTCGGCGAGGCGTGTATAAAGAAAAGCCTACTTTTCTCAGCTCGGCTCCTAATTGAAAGCCCGAGTTGTCTGGCGCTGCGCGGAGGGTGTGATCGCGCGCCCCGCTCCCTGCGCTCTCCGGGGACGGTGGCGGGGGCGCCCGGGCGCGCTCGGGGATCCGCAGGTGTGTGCTGGCGGCCCAGCGCAGCGTCGCCGCGGCGGGATCCGAACTGGGGATTTATTCTGAAAGCTTTCCTTTTCCATGATGGTTTTCATTTCCTGTAATTTAGAGCTGGAAGCATTTATGGAATATCACATGGTTTTCGTTTACACAGGAAATCAGCTGCAGTTGTGAGAAGATACTGACTTACTTTTCTTGTTTGTTTTTGAAATCCTCCTCCCACATCCAAAAAAAAAAAAAAGAAAGAAATTTTAAAAAGACGAGCTGGCAGCATGTTTTGAAATAGTTCTCCCTTTTGATCCAACCTCACTGTTCTCCAAAGGGGACTGCAGTTTATTTCTGACACGTGGTAATCACTTTATGTGAAGAAACCCCAGCATCGAGAGATGCTTTTGGTTTTTTTTCAGAGCAAAGCGGGGAGCTCAGAGTGGGTGGGGGCGGCCAGGGGGCGCCCACAGCTGCGCCAGCAGCTTCCTTTCTGGGATGGGAACGATTTCTAAAGGATCTTAGGGAAAGGAGCCTGCGAACCAGGCCGCCTTTGGAGTTGAACTCACTCCCTCCCCGAGAAAAGACAGCACTTACTGCCCCAGTTAACCTGCTGGGACCAACCTTAGAGTCGCAGCGTCGCGCCCCCACCCCGGAGTCACAGTGTAAGTCTCTTCTTAACCCAGCCCCACCCCATCACCCCAGAAATCATCAGAGACCCGCAGGGTTTTATCACAGAGATTGAGGCCGAGGTGGAAGAATTTGCTATTTGTTTTTTTCATCTATGCCCCCGGGGTGCCACTGAGTTGAAGTCAGCACTCTCTTCTCTCTGCTGGGGATGGTTCTAGCCACTTCCCACCCTCCACCCCTGGTTCGGAGGGCAACTAGACCGCCGTGGGCAATAGCACCACCGTGTGGCCTGCCTCCCTCTCCAAGCTTCTTCCCATCCCTTTTCTGGGATCCTCCTGGGCCCTAGTGTGGATTTAGCGGGGCTGGGATGGTCCCTGCCCGCTTTCTTCTCTTCCCTGCAATGCGCTGAACACACAGGGCACCAGACGCTCTCACTTCATGCCATCTACTAAGACATTCTGCAATGACAGATCCGTTTCTTTGATTCAAGGCTTAGCTCCCAATGAAACGGAAGATGCCCTTGCAGAGATACAATTTAGGCACCGAATTTAAGGTGAAACAGTGTATTACTGTTTCCCAAGGATTGAGTGGGCTCCTAGAGAAAGGAAGAGGCCCAGCCTGAGACCCAGAGGGACAGGAGCCAGCCCTGTGGCCATCCTTCAAGCCAGGGCCCTGGTCATTCATTCGGTGGGACTGCGAGGTGGTCGGGTGGTGGCTCTGGGAGGTGGGTAGTGACAGAGTCCTGAACACATTTCAGGGGGTGTCGGGGAGCCTTCTGAGAATGTCCAGACCTTGTGGGGCCTCTAGGACCCAGGTGGCCCTCTATGGTCACTGTGTCCCCAGCAGCTGAGACCCATTTAAGAGTCCCAGGCAGCTGCACCATGACCATGTTCTGCTCCTCTCCCCCAGCCTGTAAAACCAACAGCCATCTGTGTGAACATGAGCCCCGTGTTTTTATGGGCTGTCTACTGGTGGCTGCAGACAAGCCAGGATGGAGGCTTACGGTCGCTGCTGTCTCAGCCTCCAAATATGAAACTGTGTAATGCGACTCATTCTCTGAAACCAAATATTTGCAGGGACAGCCAGCAGCCACCTGGCTACCACATCTTTTGACCAGGCAGGTCATTTGTGCTGTGAAAACGCCGCCTGAGGATTTTTCTCAGCTTCCGAGGGGTCTTCAGGCAAATTTCCCCTCCACCATGCAGGGAAGCCCGCACCGGCCTCTCCTGCTGCCCCCCAGTTGGGGTGTGCAGATGAGATTTCAGTCGGGCCTGTGAGCAGAATGAAAGTCTGTTCCCTTCTGCAGGCACTCTGGTCTCTGTCTGAGGCCCTGGTTTCCTCCCAGGAACTGCACTTACCTTCTGTTGCTTGTTACCTAATTGATGAACTATTTGAGTCTGCATGGTGCTACTTTGAGCTTCCTTAGCTTGGCCACTAGCTGAGCATTAAGGAAGTTGTGGAGAGCAGTACCTTCACGCCCTGCACAATGATTCAGTACATTTCCAGAAGGATCTTCTCCTTGTCAGGCTCTCTCCCTCCTGCTCAGCAGCCTTTATTTTTTCTCCTCTCTCTTTCTCTGGAAATGTGGAGTTATATTGGTCTCTGAGGGGGGAAAATGATCAAAAACGTAATTATCATAAGCTGCAACCCCTGGCCAGCTGTTTGGGTTTCAGGGTGGTTCCCAGTGAGTCACTAGGGCACACCCTCTCTCTGCCCAGCTCCTCTGGGTCCCCGAGGCTTGGCCATCTGGAAAATGGGAGGATTTTTTAAGGGAGGAGGACGTTTGGGGAAGAAAACAGGCGCCTGGGAGCCTCTCTCTCTCTCTTTCTCTCTCTCTCTCGCTGTCTCTCCTAACCCGACAAACTTCTGAGAAACCCCATGTTCCTGGCCAAACATGGAACTGTCTGGAGGGACCTGGGCGGGCTGCAGGCCTGGGCCCCCACCCAGATAGCTGCTGTGCTGCCTCTCCTAGCAAAAGCCTTCCCTGGAAGGGTGAGCAACCAGGGCCTTCGGTACAGATGACTTTACCATCCCGGACTCCATTTTAAATAGATCAACATTTCAATATGTATTTATTCTTGTTGTATATACAAACAATAAATAAATAAAAAATAAAAAAGCCCTGCTGGTGATATGCCAGGCTGAGATATATAATGATATTTAGCAGCAACTGTGTCATTCTGTGTTGTTGACAGTAAAATAAATTAACATAATAAACATAATTTGCTCAAAAACAGCTAAGGAAAAGCAGATGGTTAGCACATTTCAGCAGGACCTGTTGGTCCAAGTTTGCACGGATGTTTAGACGTTTATGCAGCCTGCAACAGATGCTCGCCTGGGTTCCCAGGCACTCCCACGTGATAGGCACGGGAGGGCTCCACGCCTCTGGCCTGGGACAGGGCCACCTCACTGCAGAGAAATGGGGTCCCCAGGAAAGGGAGCTGCCGCTTGCATTGCAGCCCCAGGCCAGGGCTGGCTCAGGGTGAAGAGCGGCAGAGGCACTAGGCTGGCCTTCCTGCCAGGAAGAGCTGGAGCCTGCAAGCGCCTGGGCCATTAGCATTCATGGCCTGTCGCCTGCCCAGCGCCCATCCTTTGTGTGCCTGGAACAAGGGAGCTTTCTTCCGGGGAGGATGGTGCCGAGGCACTCTGGATCCTGCAGGCGAGCTTCCCAGTGGGATTGGGGGCCAGTGGGTCTTGGCCCTCCTTTTGATTCATGCACCTATAGCTCTGGAAAGAGAAGAAAATGTTATTTTTGCAGAAGATGCCTCAGTGCCTGGGAAGCAGAGGAGGGCTGCAGATTTATTTCACTCCGCAGGTTGGAGGGGATAGGGCCAGCAGATCCCTGACATCAGGACCCCGGGGTCCCTGGTTCTACCAGGCAAATAGTCCGTGTTAGTAGCCCCCTGGGAAGGAGCATTTTTCCTCAGGGCAGAGGTGAAGGCTGTGGCCCCCAGCGATGGGCGATGGCATTTCAACCTGTCCTCAAAGCAGGGCAGAAACAGGGATTCATGAGAAAGATGACGTTAGGATTGCTGCTCAGAAACCCACCTCACTACCGTGCCGCAAGAGGGCTGAGGGCTCCCTCCCACCCAGCACCGGGATGCCAGGGCAGAGCTCTGGAAAGGGCAGCCCTTTCTGGAGTTTGGGTGTGGCTCCAAAAGCTCCTGGGAATTCCTGTGCTGCATGAGCAGTGCTGCAGACAAACACCCATGGTCCATACTTGAGAGTTCTGATATAGGCTAGACATGGTTTCCAGCAGAAAGGAGCTTACCATCATTATTATTATTTTTAGAGATGAAGTCTCACTCTGTCACCCAGGCTGGAGTGTAGTGGTGCCATCATAGCTTGCTGCAGGCTTCCACATCTGGGCTCAGGTAGTCCTCCCCACCTCAGCCTCCCAAATAGCGGGGACTACAGGTACATGCCACCATACCTGGCTAATTTCAAAAAAAACTATTTTAGAGATGAGGGTCACACTGTGTTGCCCAGGCTGGTCTTGAGCTCCTGGCTTCAAGAGATCCTCCCACCTCAGCCTCCTGAGTCTCTGGGATTGCCAGTGCGCACCACCATGCCCCACCTACTAGAAAAGAGTTTAGAGTAGGAGACCCCGCTGGATATAAACTAGCTGGAAAGACAGATGCCCTGCTGTAGGACAGGTTAAGCATCTGTAGCTCCACCACAGAGCTGTTAGCATGGCGCAGTTACCCAGTCTGAGTCTGGGATCCTGGTGTAGGTGTGCTTAGCACCATGCCTGGTATGTGCCACATGCTCACTAAATGGCAGCGGTTGTTAATTCTGACTGCAGTGTCCAAGACAGTTTCATGGGAAGAACAGCTTCCCTGTGGGTCCTGAGGATAATTAGGACCTTGTCCAATTGTCTAATACGCCCCTCAAGTATGGCCAAGACTTGAGGATCTGGCCCCAGTTCATTCTTTATGGAGTCATCCCACCTCTGGAAATAGCCCTACCATCTATACTGATGTTCAGCCAAAAATTGGAGGCCATTCTTTCATTCTTTCTTTTACCCCACATCAGATCTCATCAGCAAGCCCTGTCAACTCTACACCCAAAAAGCACGCTGCATCCCCCGACTCACCGTCTTCCCCTTGCTCTACCACGGTGTGGTTCAAGCCACCTTACTCTCTCCAGCTCCTGAGCAGCTGCCGATGGATTTGCTCCACCTGAAGCCCTGTAATCAGAGCATGCCAATTAAAACCAGCTCTGTCAGGCCAGGCTGTCTGGGAAGTAGAAGGCAGGATGCGGTTGGAAAGGAAAGGAGTTTACCAGGGGAGACCTGCAGAGTGTGCAGGAGAGAGGAAGCACAAGTAGGCAGGGAGAGCCTTCAGACCAGCATGCGGGTCTGACCCCTGAGAAGGGAGAGCTGAAGGAAAGAGGATGGGGGAGGAAGAGCTTCAGGCCACAGTGCAGCTCTGAGAAAGCCCGGCCAGCCCAGCAAAGAGCTTCCCATCAGAGTCTGGGCTCATGTACCCCTGTAGAGGTTGGTCTTTGGGCAGAGTGTGGCTGCAGGTCAAACGCTGCAGGAGGATCTTGGTGGTACTGCACTTGGAGGCTGTCCACTGCCTGCTCTGGTCCCAGTAGGTCCTCTCTTGAAGTGGGAGCTGAGCAGTGCCCCTGTGGCACCTACATTCACCATTGGGTTCCCCTTGCCCTCGGGGCAATATAACCTGGCTCACAGAGGTCCTGCCTACCTTAGTGCCCTCACCTTCCCTGCCCTGCAGCGGGGCAGTGCTCCAACCCCAGATCCTCAAACAAGCCAAACTTTCCCCAGTGTTATGGCTTTTCTGTCTGTCTAGATCATTGATCTCCTTATTCCTCCAATGACTGGCTGCTTCTTGCAATTCTGATCTTAGTTCAGTGTCAGCAGGGCCTTCCCTGGATCTCCCACTCTAATGCACCCCCCCAATCATTCTCTTTCATAGCATCTTATTTCAGTCTTGTAGAGCCTTTATCATCGTCTGATTTTATTCCTCCTCCTCTTCTTCTTCCTCCTCCTCCTTCCTTCCCCTCCTCCCCTTCCTCCTCCCCTATTCCCCTTCCTCCTCCTTCTTCTTTGCGTTCTTCTTTTGCTCCTTCTTCTCCCTCTCCTCCTCCTCCTCTTCTTCTCCTTCTTCCTACTCTCCTTCTTCCTCTCCTTCTTATTCTCCTTCATCTCCTCTTCTTCTCCTTCTCCTCCGTCTCCTTTTCTTTCTCCTTCTCCTTCTTTCTTTCTCCTCCTCCTTCTCTTCTTCTTCATCTTCTCCTTCCTCTTTCTCCTCCTCTTCTTCTTCCCCTTCCCCCCTCCTTCTCCTTCTCCCTTTCCTCCTCATCCTTGTCCCCCCATCCTCCCACTCCTCCTCCTTTTCATATGTGTGTATTCAATGTCACTTTTGAGACCAGAGGCCTTCTCTGACTTGTTATCACTGTGATCCTAAGACAGTTCTTAATACACAGCAGGCACACAAACACAGGCATACGCAGGTGCAAATGCAAGACCTGCAAAAGCTGGAGCACCAGGATTTAGTAGTTGAGTGTTCTGGGCAAGGTTCTGGCAACTTTTCAGATGTAAATAATTGGGTGCTGAGTGTTTGCAGCCTTCTACTCTGCTCTCCTGGGTGCCTTAGGCAAATCTAATAGGAAAACACAGGGTACCACACACCGAAGGTATGTATTCCTTATCTAAAACTTTATCAGTTCTTTTTCGTTGATTATACCAGACTACCTGAAACTGCATAATTTACGGAGAAAAACATCACTACTTCTGAGAAGTCCAAAGTCAAGGCCACACCCCATGGTGGTCTTCATGCTGATGGGGACTCTGCAGAGTCCCAAGGCAGCACAGGGCATCCCATGGTGTGCTCATTATATGGCTGGTGTCCTAACATGCTATGCTCAAGTCTCTCTGCCTCTTCTTATAAAACCTCCAGGTCCACTCCCATAATAACCCATTAATCCATTAATCCATTATGAAAGCAGATCCCTTATGATCCCATTACCTCTTAAAGGCCCCACCCCTCAATACTGCCAAATTGGGGATTAGGTTTCAACATGAGTTTTGGAGGGGCTGTTCAAACCATAGCAATCTTTTAGGGCTGTTAACCTAACAACTAATGTGATGTGCAGACATGCTAAGGAAGGATGGATCAGAACTTCTTTCCTCAACAGCTCTTCTCTCAGAGTAGCTTTTGAAAATCCTTTAGCATAAAAGGTTTGCTTTTGTTGTCTAACTCAAGAGATAGTCTCACCTGTTGGTAATTTAGTTATCAGTGGATTTGGTTCTAGAACATTCCAGTATTGCTTGTGGTCTAAATGTTGGTGTCCCCCCAAAATTCATATGTTTGAACCTAATGCTCAATGTGATAGTATTGAGAAGCAGGGCCTTTTGAGAAGTGATCACATCATGAGGGCTCCGCCTGCATGAATGGGATTAGTTCCCTGATAAAAGAGGTTGAAGGGATCTTCCTGGCTCTTCTGCCCTGTGAGGACACAGCAAGAGGCACCATCTATGCAGTGGAGAGCAAGCCCTCTCCAGACACCAGATCTGCTGGTGCCTTGATCTTGGACTTCCCAGTCTCCAGAACTGTTACCAATAAACTTCTGTTGTTTATAAATTACTCAGTTGAAGGTATTTTGTTAAAGCCGCCCAAACAGACTAGAACAAGTAATTTGCCCTGTGGACTTGAGCAAGTCACTGAATCTCTCTAAGCTTGTTTCTCCAGCAGCAAACTAAAGGAATATTTATTTCATTTTTTCTGTGTCTTTATGGATAAAGGGAAGATGCATGAACATTCTATGGGATTCTACTTTTGGGAAGCACGATCTCATGTATTCGCCTAACCTCATTGCCCTATTGAGGTGGCTGCCATTCTGCCTCTATCTTAATCCTTCCCCAGGGCAGTGGTGGAGATGGGGTAAAAGCTGGACAATAGAGACGGGGGGAGAACAAGTACCCTCCCATGCCAGACTTAAGCTGCTGCAGAGAGCTACGCTCTTCTTTCTTTATTTTTCTTTTCTTTTCTTTTTTTTTGTTTTTTTGTTTTTTGTTTCATTTTTAGAGATAGGGTCATACTCTATTGCCCAGGATGGAGTGCAGTGGTCTGACCCTAGCTCACTGTAACCTTGAACTCCTGGGTTCAAGCGATCCTCCTATCTCAGCCTTCCAAGTAGCTAGGATTACAAGTCATACAACCAATGCCCATTATTGTTTTTATTTTTTAATTTTTTGGTAGAGACAAGGTCTCACTATGTTGCCAAGGCTGGTCTCGAATGCCTGGCCTCAAACGATCCTCTCGCATCAACCTCTCAAAGCACTGGAATTATAGGTGTGAGCCACTGCCCCCAGCCTTGAGCTACACTTTTCCAGCATAATTCTTATTTTGTGGGGGCAGTGGGAGGGTCAATCTCTACAAAGTCTTCTTTCTGACATTTACAAACAAATGTTTCCAATTAATATTTATATACCTAAACAAGCAAAACCTCCCCGCTGGAACCAAACCCAGTAACAACCTTAAAAACCCCGAAATTTCCAATTATCCCAAATCCTCTTGACTAGCAGAACACAGCCCTCTCAGCACTGTATGTGCTGTGCTAGCGAATCATCCCAAAACTATTACAAAAATCTCAGCCGGGCCGTGGCAGCTGCGGCACAGATGTTCTGCATAGTGGCAGGAGCATTGTTCAGTATCAATAAACACCACCTCTGAGACATAAAACGTGAGAGTCGAGCTAGAAATGGTGATAACAAGAGCCATGAAGACCATTTGCAGGGAAATGGAGTGAGACCCAGGGCTGAGAGGGAGCCCCTCCCTCCCCACGCAGGATGCCCAATTTCAGAGCATGCTGTGATGGGAGCACTAAGGGCTGCCTGGCCCAGGCTTGGATCTGAGTGCTCAATGGTCAGTTTGCTCTTTGAGAAGGGTGCCCAGAGCCTAGTGCTATACCTAAACCCCACAATTTGTGGTTCCCAAGCCCCTGAGCCCACCCTCTGGTGTTTGTCCGTCTAAAGATATAACTCTGCCGGTGCTGGTTTCTGAAGCGGCTCACGCTGTCCCCAGCTCCAGATGTTGTGGGCTGGCTGCAGCCAGTTTAAAAGCAGTAACTCCTGGCAGGGCATAGTGGCTGACGCCTGTAATCATAGCAGTTTAGGAGACTGAGGCAGGCAGATCACTTGAAGTTAGGAGCTCCAGACCAGTCTGGCCAACATGGTGAAACCCTGTCTCTACTAAAGATACAAAAATTAGCTGGGCACAGTGGAAGCCTGTAGTCCCAGCTACTTGGGAGGCTGAGGCACAAGAATCACTTAAACCTAGGAGGCGGAGGTTGCAGTAAGCTGAGATTGCACCACTGCACTCCAGCCTCTTCCTCTGGGCCACTCAGGAGAGAACAGGGGATCAGGGGCAGAGGTGTTGGCCTGGGCTTCTTGTCCCTCTGATCTTTGACCAGATTCCCATATGTGCGTGTGCCTGCCTGTTTTCTTAGCACTCGTTGAGATATTTTCAGGCCCTGTAGAGTTCCCAAGGTGTCACCTCCTGAGTTCTCAGAAGACAGGTGCAGCACCTGGAGGCCTGCCCTCTCATCTGGGCAGGTGTGCTAAGCAGGTGGTGCATCTTCAAGGCAGCACCTCTTCCTCCCTCCTGAGCACCTCTGCCTCAGGTGAGGCATGCATTGGGGATTCCAAGCTTTCAGGTTTATTGGATTAAATGAGATGGAATTATTGGTGAGACCGGAGGCCAAGGCTGGGCTTGAGGGGAGATCAAGGTTTTGGTGCTGGGCATGGATTGGCTTAAGCCAGAAGCTTCCTCTCCTGGCTCTTGCTGACTGCTCTGCTCTGGGAAGACACATGGGTATTGGAGCTGCCCTCCTGGCCCCTGGCCTCACCTCGGGGCCGCACCACGGGCCTAGAGCTGCGGTGCCCCTTCTTGATCTCTTACCAAACACCAGCGTTAACCAGGGCCCCGTCAGCCTCTCGGCGTGGGTCCTGAGGGCAGCTGAGGGAATACACCCTAACACAAGCATTTTCCCAAGCCTTTTCAGATTAGTAACTGCCATTTAAAAATAATTAGAAGTGATTGATAATTAATTTCAGAAATAGCCCTTGCCAAATAACTCATTAAATGGAATCTCCCTGGTGCCAGTTCTGCTCACTGTCAGGCTTTCAGCGCTGGGGAAAAGGATGCTGACTTTGATCAAAGCTTCCAGTCAGAATTCTTGCCATCTCCGGCTGCTTTTGTGATCCCTGGGCCATCTGATGTCCCAGCAGAGTCTGGACTCTGCAGAGAACCTACAGGCTGGGATTGTGGGGCGAGGTAGGGGAGGATTCTCAAAAGGTGTTGGGGGAAGGGTTTGTGTCTCTCCTTCAGAGATTCAAAGCAAAGCTGAGAAATTCTCATTTCTATGCGTGTGTCCTCCTGGCCTCTGTTAATTGTTGGGCAAAATGTTGATGTGAGAATAAAAATCCAAGCAGCCGGGGCAGCTTTCCAGTCGTTCAGCATCAGCCCATGCTTAAAGTGGCAGCCGATGCTCTCTGGGGTCTGTGGTCGGCCCGGCAGGCTGGGCTCTGGGCTTCTGTCCTCTGGAAGTTTCTGGCAGGACAGTGATCCTCTGAGGATGGACTTACACCGCCAAGTGCTCGTGCCGGACTCTGCTGTGCCTCCTGGGAGCAAAGCCACTGTCACTAGCGAGACCCCAGAGACCCAAAGAGCTGTGACACAGGCCCGCCACTTAGGCAGCTCCTGGTCCAGCTGGAGAAATAAGATGTATGCATATGTGAGGAATGTAAACAACAAAAGCCCTCCACTGAGGACACCCATTATGACGTCCCGTGAGGGGTTTGGATTCTGGTAAAAGTTCAAGAGAGGAAGAAAGCCCGTACCTTGTGGTCCTGGAAATTCTTCACGCAGGAAATCAGATTTGAGCTTTGTCTTAAAAGCATGGTAGGATTTGGAAGAATGTGTGTGTGTGTCTCTGTGTGTATATGTGTATGTGTGTGTCTGTGTGTGTGTATATGTGTATGTGTATGTGTATGTATATGTGTATGTGTATGTGTGTATATGTGTATGTGTGCGTGTATGTGTATGTATATGTGTATGTATATGTGTGTATATGTGTATGTGTGTGTGTGTATATGTGTATGCCTGAAGGTGTATGCATGTGTCTGTATGTGTGTGTGTCTGTGTGAAAGTGTGTGTCTATAGGTGTATGTGTCTGTGTGTGTGTCTGTGTGTATGTGTGTATGTGTTTCTGTGTCTGTGTGCATGTGTGTGTCTGTGTGCATGTGTGTCTGTGTGTATGCATATGCGTGTGTGTATGTGTGTGTGTCTATGTGTGTATGTGTGTGTGTCTGTATGGATGTGTGTCTGTGTGTGTGTGTGTTTGTGTGTGTCAGTGTCTATGTATATGTATGTGCTTCTGTATATATATGTGTGTGTGTGTTAATACATGTATGTGTGTATGTGTGTGTGTGTGTGAGACAGGGATAGAGAGGCAAGTATAAATGCCCATGGGGAGAGCACAGGTGTGTCAGGGCAGTGGGTTCACCTGTGGGGGGTGTGAGGAATGGTGGGAATCCGGCTGGAGAGGTGGGTCGGGGCCAGCCCATGGAGGTCCTTGGAGGGTGGACTCTGATCTGATGGAAACCTTGTGTGGAAGGAATGATGAGATCAGGGTGTGATTCCAGGGCTCTTTCAATGGAAGGGACCATAGAGAAGCGTCTGCTAGTCTGATGTGTGATGCATCAGGGAACTCTGGTTACGGGGTGCAGGATGGATTATTGAGATGCACAACAGTCTCCTCAGTCTGCAATTCTGAGCTACTGGAGGACACACTGCACCCCCAAAAGCTACTGTTTGGTATTACGCTACTGATGACATAAAAGCCTAAAATAATAATGCCTTAAGGTTTATTTGTTCTCACATTCTGAAAGTTCAGGGGTAGGCAGTTTAGAGATGATATGGTATTCTGTGGCACTGGAGATCCAGATACTTCTGGCTTGTGGGTCTGTAGTGCATGCCTTTTATTCCCAACAGCTTCTCATGGTCCACGACAGCTGCTGCAATTCCAGCCTTCACATTCCCATTCCAGGCAACAGGAAGGAGGAAAGGATGAAGCAGGAAGAGTATGGAAGACTAAACAGGGCCATCAATTCCTTGACACTTTTTCCATTGACAAGTGGAGGCTATGTCTCCTCCTCTTGAATCTGTCTGTGACTATTTGGTTCACTGGAAGATGGCAGAAATGATGTTATACCAGTTTCTAACCTCAAGTCTTAAGAAAATGGCAGCTTCCACACTCTTTAGGAACATTCTCTCTGGAAACTATGAGGTGCCGTGTGATGCACCTGACCACCCTTCCAGCCATCCCCATTAAAGTGCCCGGGATATGCATGAAGCCATCTTGGCCCTTGTAGACCAGCCCATCCATCATCTGTCACCAAGTGACCTCAGTGGAGGAAAAAAATCATATCATCTCTTTGAGCCCTAACCAAGTTTCTGACCCAGAAAATTGTGAAAAACAGTAAAAATGATTGGCATTTTAAACCACTAAGTAATGGAATTTGGAATATTCAGCTTTGCAGCAAGCTTCAAAAATTTGAAGAGAATTTGCTAGATGGAAGTGGATTGCTGACATAACAGAAACCTAACACATGGCCTTGGTTTTGAGATGAGGCACTGGGCAAAAGCTGAGAGGACCTTATGAAGATTGTTTTTTGTTTTTTTGTTTTGAGACAGGGTCTCACTCTATTGCCCGGACTGGCATGCAGTGATGCAATCTTGGCTCAGTGCAACCACCATCTCCCAGGTTCAAGCGATTCACCTGCCTCAGCTTCCCAAGTAGCTGGGATTACAGGCGTGTGCCACTATTACCTGGCTAATTTTTTTTTTTTTTTTTTTTTTTTGTATTTTTAGTACAGACAGGGCTTCACCATGTTGCCCAGGCTGGTCTCAAACTCCTGACTTCAGATGATCCACCTGCCTCTGCCTCCCAAAGTGCTGGAATTGCAGGTGTGAGCCACCATGCCTGGCCAAAGATTGCTAATAAAAGCTAGAGGACTCTGTTGATGAGAGCTTAGAGGAGAGTGAGGAAAACATTACTGGAGGCTGAACAGAAAGCTTGGACACACTGTCACCTGTGGTAAACTGGAAAGCAGGAAAGTACCTGATGAACTCAGGGATCTTCGGAGAAGAATCCAGGCAGAGATAGAAGACACTGCTGGCTTCTCGTAGCTGCCTATGATAAGCTATAGGAAGAAAGAGTGAACTAAGGAAAGAACTTCCAGGGTGCAGAGCTGAGCTCAGAGGGAGTGCAAAGGAGCCAGGACCTTCTGGGTGTGATAACAAACCTGTTTCTCATCTCCATTCCTTCTCAGCAAAAGTGTCACAGTAAGAAATGGCTTCAGAAGAAAGATCAAATATTTGTACAGAATGACCTTGGAGTGAAGATTTCATTGAGCATGGCTGTAAGACTTTAATAACTGCCAAAATATTTAAGGATATGATATGCCTGGATATTGGAAGGTGGGGGCTTCTAAGAGTCTTAAAGTCATGCTTTATAGACTTTCTCAGACAATACAGCTTTAAAGAATTTTAATAACATTGCTCACAATAGCTTCGCCTATTGCTAAAGGTGGAGAAAGATCTGACATGGAAAGAAATGTGACTTTTGTTTAATGGAATTGACCACTGATTGGTATATGGGTAACCCACAGAGTTTTTAAGGGAATTGTATCAGCTTGGACTAAAAGGATAAATGTAGTACAAAATGAATTTTATCCTGCTGGAATGTTGAGCCTTTTATTCCCAATGGCTTTTCATGGTCCAAGATGGCTGCTGCAACTCCAGTCTTCACATTCCCATTTCAGGCAACAAGAAGGAAGAAGGGATGAAGCAGAAGGAGTATGGAAGACTAAAGAGAGCCATCAATTCCTTGAAACTTTTTCTATTGACAAGAGGAGTCTATGTCCCCTCCTCTTGAATCTGTACTACTTCATCCACTGGAAGACAGCAGAAGTGATGTTATACCAGTTTCCAAGCTCAAGTCTTAAGAAAATGGCAGCTTCCACACTCTTTAGGAACATTCTTTGTGGAAGCCATGAGCTGCCATGTGATGCACCTGACCACACAGCTAACAACCTTCCAGCAGGAATCCAGCTCAGCTCGGAACAGTCTGAGAAGGCTGCTTCCCTGTGAACACTTCTTATTTCTTATTTCAGCTGCCATTTCTTATGAAGAAACAGTCAGGAGCCACTGGGAGTCACTCCCAGAAAGCAAGATTTTGCTTTAATCAAGGAACAGGAGACATGGGCTGACCGGATTTCCAAATTGCTATGGACCAATCACGGCTAATACCTCCTCTCCCTGTCCCTTTTGAATAGACAGTGTTAATTGGAGTTTCCCTATCCAGATATTACCCTTGTAGTTAAATGGAGTGTGGGGTGGCAGGGACATGTCATTATTTATCTACCTCACGGGTCTTCAGAACAGGCAGAACCAGACTTGAGGAGCTGCTCCTGAAGAAACACACCCAGATGGACCTGGACCTGCTTTAGGAAATAAGATCCTGGACTTTGAGCCTGAGCCTGAAGCTGTAATGGGAAGAGACTTGGAAAGGAGAGAGAGTGTTTGTATTTCATATGTGGAAATAATGTAAATAATTTTCCATTATTGACAGAGAGTGGCCTTGGTGGATTAAATAGAAGAGTGAGTTCTCTGGCACTCACCCACTATGCTTGGAGTGTGGATCCCAAACTAACTGGATTTGATGGGGTTGCATTTGAGGCGACTTTATAGCCCAGTTTAAATGCAAATGAAAGCATTATAGGTTAATCCTTGAGGTCTATTGATAATCTAGAACTTCAGTTCTAGAAAACCCAAGCTGGCTCTGAGAGTCATAAGTCAACAACGTTGCATACAAAAGAGAGAGAGAGAGAATCACCAAATAGAAGAGTGACTGATGGACTTCACTGTGGTGCGAAGGTAAAATATAAAATGAAATGTAAAAAAAAAAAGGGGGTGACCAAACCCCAAGTCTGTGTGTGCCCAGCTCGGCTTTCCACTGGGGCTCCAGGAGGTGCTGCTCACTGGTGAAGGTGACTCAACCTAATAGACCCAGATGTGATTCTTGAGGAACCGCAAGTCCAGCAGCAGGGGCTTGAGAGCTGCAGGCAGGAAGCAGAGAGCTGGGGAGCAGGTAATGAGATGGGGCTCCTGCTATGGGCTGGGTTTCCAGCCCCTGAGCTCTTCCCATGGGAGGCCACATGTGGAGCACCACATAGAGGTTGGCCCGGGGCTGGGGACCTTTGTGTGACCCTGCCTCAAAGTCCTCTTCTCTTCCATCACCCTGTACTCTCACCTTATGTTTTTCTTGTAGCTCTCTGACTGCACCATTTTTTTTTTTTTTCTGAGACAGGGTCTTACTGTCACCCAGGCTGGAGTGCAGTGATACAATCACAGCTCACTGCAGCCTCAAACTTCTGGGCTCAAGTGATCCTCCTGCCTCAGCTTCTGGAATAGCTAGGACCACAGTATGCACCCCCTCTCCCTGCTAATTGTGTGTGGTGTGTGTGTGTGTGTGTGTGTGTGTGTGTGTGTTCGTAGAGATGGGAGCCTTGCTATGTTGTCTATATTAGTCTGGAACTCCTGGCCTCAAGCTTTCCTTCTGCCTTGGTCTCTCAAAGTGCTGGGATTACAGGTGTGAGCCACCATGCCCAGCCCTGCACCCAATTTTATCTGCTCTTCTGTTCTTCTAAAGGCATGCTAATCTCTGTGTCCTAGCCACTGTTTAGAAATGACGATTACACCGGGATTCCAAGCTCACGGCCTATGTGAATTCCACTGTAAAGGAGGGTGATCATATGTAGGAGACAGTCCCTAAATGCTGTTTTAGCCACTTTGGCCCAGAAATTCCCTGTTGCACACTCTCCATTTGCCAGAAATTTGGTCATTTGTTTAAACTCTTCTTTTAAGTAACTGAACTAAATGGATTCTATTGCACACAATCATAATTGCTTCAAGTTAAACAATAAACACGTTTTACTGCTTTTCTACAGCCTAGGTATTATAAAGAAAGTAAAGCAAAGGGTGCCAATTTAAGTGCCTGGAACTAAGGTTCCTTATGGGGACAAAAGCTGGAGCTGTCAAATATGCAGACGCGAGTGGTGGCTGTTTTTCCCTATTGTGGAAGTGTGACAGCCCAGGACTGCGGCCACAAAGGGAGGATGGAGGAGAACGAGGAGGCAGGAGAGCTGTTCCTGCTAGTGAGCGGTCGCATTAAGAATTGGCCCACAAGTCTAGTCTTTATTTTGTCTTCATAATTTTTTCCTAAAATGAACAAATGCCCTGCTATAGAAATGTCAAGCATTTTCCAAATGACATTTCAGGTGGAGTCCATTGAACTGCATTTCTGAGAAAGCACTTAAAACCGAACTTCAGAAGCAGATGTCAGCCTTTTGGATCCTCCTGACATGATTAAAGGTGCAGGTGGCAGCTGGCGCTGGGGAGGGGACAGGGCGGGAGCTGGCACAGGCCAGAAGGCAACACGGTTCATCATTCCCCCTAAAACCACCAGCACAGTTAAGGAAGCTGGGGAAAGAAGGGCCATAAACTTGAAAACGCACATTTTTACTTAAAATTAGGTGTGAGCTCCCATTATAACAGGTAAACAAATAATCCCAGGCTGCCACTGCTCAAGAACCTTCCCTCCCTCTGCCAGCTCTGTGCTGATGGAGCAATGACCCTCTTGGGCTACAGCAGATGAGCCCATGTCTGCCACTCTCCCTTGGGTTGGTCTCCCAAATCTGGATGATGTCCAGGGACCTCAAGCTCCGATCATTCTCTCTGGATCACTGGGTCTCAGACAGAATGTGTGGTGGAGCCCCAAAATGGTCACCTGTCACCTTGGGTTGGGGAAGACCCAGGGTCCCAGCCTCCTGGTGTCTCTGCTCACATTTTCACCCCGGCTGCCTCCATGGGCTGTCCTGTCCCCTGACAGTGCTACCGGCAGGGGGCACATCCTGCCTGGAACAAGGGGCCACTCTGTAGATCCCGTTTCAGGAAGAAACGTGGCCTCTCCCCTAATTGTAGGGGTGGAAGCAGAAAAGCAACCACAGGCCTTTTGTTTGCCAACAGAAAGGCTGAAGTTTGGTTCTCCCTGGTTGCATTTCAAAGAAGTCTAAAAAAAAACACCCCTCATTTTGCCTAAGTGCTGCCTTCACATCGTGAACATGGACACTTTTATTTGTCTCTGCCCACTGGTTTCTCCACCCCACCTGCTTCTGAGGTGGTCGAATGGGAAAATTACTCATGTCCTGCTAATCAGTTCCAGGGTCAGGCACAGGACAGTGTACAGGGCCAGTTACCGCAAGGGCTGATGAGCGCTTTATGACATGCTCCTCCCCGACAGGGCCGTGAACTTGGGGCCGCTCTTGGCTTGCAGTTAGGGCCTGGGCTGCAGCTGAGTGCCCACTGGGGAGCTCTGATTCTGGGCTCACTTGGAGCTCATTTGAATGAGAGCCCCTAGAATAGCTTTCTACTTAGGCCTGCAATTGGTGACCGGGGTCTGATCTGGGGAAGGAAGAAGCCGTTTCTCACTACCCCCATCAGATGCTGGTGAGCACGGCAGGACCACGGGGTGGTACATGACTCAGCTGGATTATATGTTCAAAGGAGTATCTGATTTATTGAAGTTTGAAAATGTAAAAACCTAGTCTTTCTTATGCTTTTAAGTTGAGCTAACAATAAATCTAGCAAATGACAGCATTCATTTTCAGCTTCAACTGTTTGATCCCATTTTGAGCTGTCACCTCACCCAGCTGGTCCATTTAAGGGCTTGGAAGCCTTCGTGGCTCCTACCTAGTATTCTTAGCTTTCTCTGCAGTTTGGTCCAGGTGGCAACTCGCCTCTCTGTCTTCCTTTCCGGCCGAATGCCTCGTCATCGTAGGGGAAGATAAATGGCTTAGGAAACGCTCAGGGTTCAAACGTGAAGCTACCTCAATTGTAAATATTGAGGCTTGGTTCTCAGTAATTTCCAGTTGCCACGTGTGCTTTGACTACGTGGCAGATGAGTCCAGGGAAAGGTGTTTCTCTCACCATGCCTGGCAGAACGTTTCGGTGAGAGCTCTTCTCTGTCTCTCTGTGTCTCTCCTCTTGGCTCACTCTTCATCTGGAAGGCAGGTTAAGGTGGGCCACAGACACTGCACACTTTGTTCTTGGAAGTCCCACAGCCCATCCAGGCACCCACGTCTGTCCATGGCAGAGCTGACATCAGGGTCCAGCTCTGCTCTAGGTGACCCCAGTCTCATCTCAGGCCTGGGTGCAAAGTGACTTGGCCCACTTACCTGGTGCTCCGCCATCTTCTACTTCTGAGCCTCCCCATCTTGACCCTGACTCGGAGCTGTCATTTGGAACTTATCATCAGCACACAGCTAGTCTTTTAGGATTCCTCCAGTCACATATTATATATTTTTGTATTGACAGATGCTTCCATGAAAGGTAATTTTTTCGGGTATAACTTGGAAGAGAAATTTATTGCTGGAAAATTGGGAAACCTTCCAACTTTAAACACACACACACACACACACACACACACACACACACACTTCATGAACTGTTTCAATAACAGATGATTAAAGAAGTCTATGGAGTGTTCCTAATGAGCCCCTTCTATGTTGTCTAGGAGCCGTGATCGTTAAAACGATTGGGGGGAATTGAATTATAAATTAAAGGCATCCAGGGTGTCCCTGACCATTTACGGGCCTGAACCCCACTAATAACACGGGGCTGGGGCTGAGGGGCCTTCATCCAGCTGGTTGAAAACCAGTAGTTGTGTAAGACTCTGACTAGTTAATTTGAAAGCTGCCCTTTGGGATCGATAGATTTAATTTCAAGACCTTAATTCATGAGAAAGTTTATTCAATGAGGAACAGGTACGGGCCACTGAGCAGACCAAAGAGAAGTGTCCACCAGGCCCACTGCACCAACGCTGCGTCTTTGACAGCTCTGGGGCTGGGCACGGCATGGCTACAAGAAAACGCGTGACCGCTTCCCTGTTTGGTTTGGTTTGTGTTGTGTGTCAGGGCGCAGGGGTTTCTGCTTTCACTCAAGTTGATTTATTTTCCTTTTCCTTGGTAATTGTGAAAAAACAAACTAAAACCTCCTGTGAGCCTTTGGGAACCTCTGGAAAAGTCCCTTTGCTGTGAACCGCTGAATCTGAGAAGAGTTTTGAGCAGGGCTGGCAACCATTTTTCTGCAACCTTTTCTTTCCTGGGGTGTGTCTGGGTGCACACAGGCTCCCCACGAGGCAAAGGCTGTCCCTGGATGGTCGGCAAAATGCACCACACCAGAGTGAGTTTGTGTTGGCAGGAGGCATGAGAAAACCTTGCTGATGGCAGGGGAGGACGGCGACACCACAATGGGAACAAAAATCCTCCTCCTTACCTCTAATTACAAAGAGGAAAAAGTCACTGAAAAAAAAAAAATTTAAATGTCTTAATGTAAGAGTCACATATAATCCAAAGCTACCAAAGGCCACATGTTTAGGAGGAAGTTTCTGGTGGTTAACCCCACTTCAGGGGGATTTAACATGGTTGTGGTGAGGATTCGGTTCCAGATATGCGTCCTACCAACCTGGGTGGGTGTTCCCTTTGGTGGAGCCTCTTAAAAAACAAGGGAGTGGCCGGGTGCAGTGGCTCACACCTGTAATCCCAGCACTTTGGGAGGCCGAGGTGGCCAGATCACCTAAGGTCAGGAGTTCAAAACCAGCCTGGCCAACATGGTGAAACCTCATCTCTACAAATATACAAAAATTAGCCAGGTGTGGTGGCAGGCGCCCGTAATCCCAGCTACTTGGGACGCTGAAGCAGGAGAATCTCTTGAACCCGGGAGTTGGAGGTTGCAGTGAGCTGAGATTGCACCACTGCATTCCCGTCTAGGCGACAGAGCAAGACTCCATCTCAAAAAAAAAAAAAAAAAAAAAAGGGAGTGGCTGGGTGCAGTGGCTCCTTGCCTGTAATCCCAGCACATTGGGAGGCCAAGGCAAGAGGATTGCTTGAGCCCAGGAGTTCCAGATTGGCCTGGGCAAGGTGGCAAAACCCAGGCTGTACAAAAACCATAAAAATTAGCCAGGCATGGTGGTGCACACCTGTAGGTCCAGCTACTTGGGAGGCTGAGGTGGGAGAGTTACTTGAGCTAGGAAGTTAAGGCTGCAATTAGCCATGATTGTACCTCTGTATTCCAGCCTGGGTGACAGAGCAAGACCCTGTCTCAAAACAAAACAAAAGCAACAAATGATGGAGAGTTTTTACTAGGGTCGGTCTGATCAGGGTAGACACTGTGCCTTCAGCCTCCCTGTCTGGCTCACTGCCAGCGTGTTTTTGGCTCTCTGGTCTGACTCCATCAGTGACCCCCATGGACACCCCGCCTCCTTCTAGGGCTCAGATCCTAATGCCTGTCGGACGTTGGATGCTGCCCTAGCGGGACGGCCTTGCAGACTCATTCTCTCTGCAGAGCTCTCTGGGTCTGCTTGGGCCATGGAAGGCATGCAAAGCCCTTGTGATGTGAGGGAGATTATGGCTCAGAATCTTCCAGACACTGAACTCTGCATGGCTCCCTGAGTGCAGAAATTTACCATTTCTTTAGAATTCCTATCTTTTGTTTTTCTACATTAGTACAGTTGCACAGCCCTCAGCCAGACCTTGAGAAGGCGGGAAGTGACGGAAGAAAGCTCTTCCATGGAAGCTCTGCGTACTACAGGAGGTTAATAAATGTCACTCCACATCAGCATGTACCTCTTAGGCAGGTAGGAGAGATCTGAATGGTCCCTTGGCCCTCTCATTTCAATGTCTGCAACATCACCTTGACCATCCCAGAACTCTCATCTTCCAAGTCCTGCCTTGTCTGTTGTCATAGCTAGCTGTCTTAGTGGGCTCTATAACAAAATGCCATAGGCTGGATGGCTTGTAAACAACACAACTGGCTTGCATGGTGGCTCATGCCAGTAATCCCAGCACTTTGGGAGGCCGAGGTGGGAGGATCACTTGAGGTCAGGAGTTTGAGACCAGCCTAGCCAACATGGACAAACCCTGTCTCTACCAAAAAATACAAAAATTAGCTGGTTGTGGTGGTGTGCACCTGTAGTCCTAGCTACTGGGGAAGCTGAGGTGGGAGGATAGCTTGAACCCGGGAGGTGGAGGTTATCGTGAGTTGAGATTGCGCCACTGCACTCCAGCCTGGGTAACAGAGTGAGATCCTGTCTCAAAAACAAAGCAAAACAACACACACACACACACACACACACCACAACACACACACACCACACCATACACACACACACACAATTTATTTCTCATGATTCTGGAGCCTGGGAAGTCCCGATCAAGGCCCCAGCAGATTCTATGTCTGGTGAGAGTTTGCTCTCTGGTTCACTGACAGCTACCGCCTTTTTGTTGGGTCCTCACATGGTGGAAAGGATGAGGTAACACTCTTTTTATAAGAGAACTGATGTAGTTTGTCCCCTCCAAACCTCACATCGAAATGTGATCCCCATTGTTGAAGGTAGGGCCTGGTTGGAAGTGGTAGGTCCTGGGAGCAGATCCGTCATGAATCACTTAGTGCCCTCCTTGCAGTAATGAGTGAGTCCTTGTTCTATTGCTTCATGCAAGAGTTGGTTGTTTAAAAGAGTCTGGTGCCTCCTCCCCGCTCTCTCGCTCCCTCTCTAGCTGTGTGACACACCGGCTCCTCCTGCGCCTTTCACCATGATTGGAAGCTTCCTGAGGCCTCACCAGAAGCAGACACCAGCACGATGCTTCTCATACAATCTGCAAAGCTATGGGCCCAAATCAACCTCTTTTTTTTTTGGAGATGGAGTCTTGCTCTGTTGCTCAGGTTGGAGTGCAGGGGTGCGATCTAGGCTCACTGCAACCTCTGCCTCCTGGGTTTAAGTGATTCTCCTGCCTCAGCTTCCTGAGCAGCTGGGATTATGGGCATGTGTCACCATGCCTAGAGAATTTTGGTATTTTTACTTGAAACGGGGTTTCACCATATTGCTCAGGTTGGTCTGGAACTCCTGACCTCAGGTGATCTACCACTTTATAAATTACCTAGCCTCAGGTATTCCCTTATAGTAATGCATATAGATGGATACAGACCAAATCTCTTTCATGAGGTTTCTGTTCTCATGACCCAGTCCCCTCCCAAAGGCTCCCCTTCCTAACACCATCCCCTTGGGGGTTGAATGTCAGCATTTGAAGTTTGGGGAGACACAGTCATTCAGACCATGGTGCTACCACTTGGACAGTTTTCTCATGGGATCTGGCACTGTCTGGGGACTGTCATATCTTTCTATGAGACCATGTCCTGTTCATTTTTTGTTGTTCCCTCACCTTCGCTTCTCAACCTCATAAGACCTGGTCCAGTCTTCTGCATACCCACTTCTAGAAAGCATTTAAGGTGATTCCTAAGATACAGAAAATAGAGTGAGATGAGATAAATAATTTTCAGATTAAATAAATTCTAGTTCTTTCTAGATCTGAGAACCTAAGAGTTGATGCCTACAAGATGCCTTCTACATAGAAATACACACATGAGGCTGGGCGCAGGTGCTGACGCCTGTAACCCCAAAACTTTGGGAGGCTGAGGCAGGTGGATCACTTTAGGTCAGCAGTTCAAGACCAAATTGGCCAACATGGTGAAACCCTGTCTCTACCAAAAAAAATACAAGAATTACGTGAGTGTGGTGGCAGGCACCTGTAGTCCCAGCTATTCAGGAGCCTGAGGCAGAAGAATCACTTGAACCTGGGAGGCGGAGCCTGCAGTGAGCCAAGATCGCACCACTGTACTCCACCCTGGGCGACAGAGCAAGACTTTCTATCTAAAGAAAAAAATTAAAAAAAACAAAAAACAAAAAACAAACAAACAAAAAATCAAGAAAGAAATACACACATGAGTGCATCAAAATCTCAGAAATCACCACTAAATAACTTTTCCATGTAGCCCCAGACCACCTGTTCCACAAAACCTATTGAAATAAAAAATTTTAAAATGCAATTAACAGAACAGCATCAGGGTTTGACATGATTGACTCTGATGTTGAAAGAAGCTCTACAGTGGGTAAAATGCTATCAGACAGCATTACGTGCTACAGGGAGAACTTTCACGAAAGGAAGAGTCAATTGATGTGGCAAACTTCATTATTGTCTCATTTTAAGAAATTGCCACAGCCACCCCAAACTTCAGCAGCCACCACCCTGATTACTCAGCAGCCATCAACATCAAGACAAGACACCCCCACCAGAAAGAAGATTACAACTTGCTAAAAGATCAGATGATTGTGAGCATTTTTAGCAATAAAGAAGATCCAGGGTCTGGCACTGCACACTTGGTTATATGGAGATGCTTGTTTTTCTCCAGTTTCATACATGCGGATCTTTTTCACTCACTGGATTGTTTATATAGCACTTAGAGAGGTGTCCCGAGCTACATTTGCATCCATCATAGGGCACACCAAAACTTGGGCCTACGGAAGGTGTGCAATCCAAACTTTGGCCTGATGGAAGCCCTGTCTTGAAAATAAAAGTTGCCCAGAAAGGTTACGGGAAATACTATAGTGTTTTCATTAATCACTCCCTTGCTGCATGTCCTTAAGTCTTTTAAAATGTTTGTAGTGTTTTATGGAATATCCAATTTCTGCACCAGTTAGGGATCTGGATTCCAAGTGCAAAAACTAACTGGTGAGTTTATAAAGAAAAGACATTTAATGGGAAGATGTGCAGTGCCTGACAGCATCTGCGGGAGGCGTTGAGAGCCATACTCTGGAAATAAGCAGCAATGAGGGGCTGGGGGAGCAAGTTCACTCCACAGGGCCTTAGTCCTGTTGCGGGTGTTCATTTCCACTAGCGGGTCCTTGTCGTAGGCATCCTGGAGTCACAAAACTGCCATTTCCACAGCACTCTCTCAACCGGCTCAGCGGTGGGGCTCAGCGGTGGGTCTCACCCCTTCAGGAGTTAAACCTGGGGCTTCAGTCAATGCCTTCAGAAGCAAACTTAGTGGCCGGGCACGGTGGCTCATGCCTGTAATCCTAGCACTTTGAAAGGCCAAGGCAGGCAGATTACTTGAAGTCAGGAGTTCAACATCAGCCTGGCCAACATGGTAAAAACCCATCACTACTAAAAGAGAAAAAAAAAAAAAAAATAGCCAGGCATGGTCGGAAGCACCTGTAATCCCAGCTATTTAGGAGGCTAAGGCAGGAGAATCGCTTGAACCCAGGAGGCGGAGGTTGCAGTGAGCCAAGATCGTGCCATTGCACTCCAGCCTGGGCAACAAGAGCAAGACTCTGACACACACATACACACACACACACACACACACACACACAGGAGCAACGTTAGTGATTTAACTTTGTTTTCCTCTCACATAAACTGTCCAATTCTATTACAGGCAGCCACCTCACCCTAGAATCCCTGAAATCCTTTGTGCCCTGCACATCATTCGATGGCAGACTCAGCCCAGTCCCCCAAGCCCTGCCCTCAATAAGCACTTCAGTTCAGATGACCTCAGGTCATAATTTAGCTAGCTATTTCCCCACTGGACTTCAGAATCCCATCTCAGTGTAAGGGAATTTTTCTGCCCTTAGCCAGATAACAGTCTAGCTTTCCCCTGGAGTTGGTTATGGGCAGCCCACTCACAGTTAGCAATGTCTCTTCTGCTAGATTGTGAACTTCATGGGGCAGGAAGTTTATCAGTCTTGTTCATTAGTGTGGGTGGTACCTTTGGTTAGAATATTGTGAGACAAGCAATAGGTATTTGATCAATGTGTTGAATAAATGATTTGAATAGCATTCTGCATCACAGAACTATGCTTAGGAAATTATTTACTGGAATTCTAAAATCCTCTATGTATAGCCAAATCAAAGAGCACATATATAGTTTTTTTCTTTCTTTCTTTTTTTTATTTTTTGAGACAGATTCTCACTCTGTCACCCAGATTGGAGTGCAGTGGTGCGATCTCAGCTCACTGCAATCTCTGCCTCCTGGGTTCAAGTGATTCTTGTACCTCAGCCTCCTGAGTAGCTGAGACTACAGGTATATGCCACCATACCCTGCTAATTTTTGTGTTTTTAGTAGAGACAGGGTTTCACCATGTTGGCCAGGTTGGTCTTGAACTCCTGACCTCAAGTGATCCACCCACCTCAGCATCCCAAAGTGCTGGGATTACAGTCATGAGCCACTGAGCCCCGTCTCAAAGAGCACAGATATAGTTTCTTCTCTTTCTTTTTCTTTTTTTTTTTTGAGACAAAGTCTCGCTGTGTCACCAGTCTGGGGGGCAGTGGCACGATCTCAGCTCACTGTAACCTCCACCTCCCAGGCTCAAGCCTCAGCCTCCTGAGTAGGTAGGACTACAAGTACGTGCCACCACGTCTGGCTAATTTTTGTATTTTCAGTAGAGATGGGGTTTCAGCATGTTGGCCATGCTGGTATCGAACTCCTGACCTCAGGGAATCTGCTTGCCTCAGCCTCCCAAAGTGCTGGGATTACAGACAGGAGCCACTGCACCCGGCATAGATATAGCTTCTAAGGGAGCAGTAGCATCATAGGCAAGCAGGACCCATGGTTCTCTGGTAAAGGCCATAGAGTAGCCATCCCTGGCTGTAATGTCTAGACCTACCACTGCTTCATATCGGTGATAAAGGAAAAGGTGGGTTTGATTGCTTGAACCGATCCATGCTAACTTGGGCAAAGAGGTCCCATGATCTGGGTTTCTTGGTCCTCAGTGAAGTAGATTCAGGCATGGCCTGGGCCTGTTCAATCAGGTAGAAACTTTTCATACTGAGTTGTGTCCACTGAGTGACCAACAGAAACCCCCAAAAGATTCAAGTCTGTGAGTATTTGATACAGCAATTACTTGCATGGCATTGCTTAGAAGTTTTTGTAGATAAATGATGGACTGAAGTGTTTTGTTGAGTCTTTGCTGAATTTACAGGGCATTGCTTAGAAATTATCCTAACAAAATTCCACCAGTTCTGAAGACACATTTATTTGTCTGCTACTAAGTACTAACAATTCAAACAACATTCACAGTAGTTTATTTGTTGTTACTCAACTTCTTCATTTCTGGGGAAATGGTGAGTCAAGTACTATTCAAGGGAGTTAGTATATGTTAACGCATCACCATAGAAAGATGCTTATTGGTCAAATGGATCACAACCAAATTTAGAGAGTCTCAGAAAGAGATGACCCGAAAGGGAATGATATACTTAGGCTTTGTATCCCCACCCAAATCTCATCTTGAATTATAATCCCCATAATCCTGGTAATCCCCACGTGTCAAGGGAGAGACCAGGTGAAGGTAACTGGATCATGGGGACAGTTTCCCCCATGCCGCTCTCGTGACAGTGAGTGAGATCCCATGAGGTCTGATGGTTTTATAAGGGGCTCCTCCCCATTTGCTTGGCACTTCTTCCTGCCGCCTTGAGAAGAAGGTACCTTGCTTCCCCTTTGCTTTCTGCCATGATCGTAAGTTTCCTAAGGCCTCCCCAGCCATGCTGGACTATGAGTCAATTAAACCTCTTTCCTTTATAAATTGCCCAGTCTCAAGCAGTTCTTTATAGCAGTATGAGGACGGATTAATACAGGGACCTTAGAGATCATCCATTCCAACGTCTTCATTTAAGAGGATACTGAGTGGCTCACACCCATAATCCCAGCACTGTGGGAGTGCAAAGTGGGAAGATCAGTTGACACCAGGAGTTTGAGAGCAGCCTCGGCAACATAGTGAGACACCATCTTTACAAAAACAAAAAAAAATTTTTAAATTAGCCAAGCATGGGGGTGTGCACATGTGGTCCCAGCTACTCGGGTGGCTGAAGCAAGACGATCACTTGAGCCCAGGATATCAAGGCTGCAGTGAGCTGTGGTCACACCACTGCACTCCAGCTGGGCAATGGAGCAAGACCTTGTCTCAAAAGAAAAAAAAAAAGATAAAAAGAGGAAGTTGAGGTAACGCTACTTACTGGCCTTTGCTGGACTGGAACTTAGATTCATCACTTCTTAGAACTCTAAGACTGTTGGTGTAGGTTCTGGCCAAGGTAACTGGGAAATTAATAACATGAGCGGCCTCTTTGAAGCCTAGAGCCTGGAGAGTTCTCAAGCCTTTCTGACGGCTCTGTGCTTTCTTCCCTTTAGACTCCCTGTTTGCTTTACCAATTGCCTTCTTCCATAATGCGCTAATGCTGCCTTCATTTTGAGGAGTCCCACAGGGCTCTCTAGACTTGGCTGGGCCCTCTTGGTGTACAGTCAGATTTCTGCATCTGGCAAAAACCCACCTGCTGTCTGTAGTGGTTCCCAAATGCCCTAGCATTAGGAGGGAGGAGTTCTTCCCCCAAAGTGGGATAGAGGCAGTCAGTGACCAGCCCTGCACAGCTGGGATTCATTCAGCAGGAGCCTGAGGCGGGTGGGCCCCACCCTAAGTGGAAACTTGTTCTCTGTCAAATACAAGCCAATGGCATCTGACCCACACCTTCTTTACACGAAATGTTCTCTCGGTTTCTTTGGAAAGTAACTTTACATTAGCCCATCCAAGCTGAGGCAAGGAGTTGAAATCTTAGGATAGGCCCACTGGGAAGCAGGAACAAAACTTAAACAGCTCAAGATATTATCCTTTTTGTCCATTCCAACGCTGATTACACGGCCTCCCGCTGGAATGTGGAGCATGAACCGTGTAGCACAGACTCAACAGCTGGAATTTATAAGTGGACCTCATATTAACCCATTGATTCCAGGAGCTGGGATTTCCTGAACCCAAAGCAGTAATTTTGCAATTTTTTACCTTTCCTTTCCATCTTTTAAGGAAGCAGGGAATGTGTGTGGGCAGAGAGGTCGATCTGGGTAGCAACAGATTACCTTTCCATGTGCTTTGTGAGTGAACTTAGGAGCTGGGAGAGAAAGAAAAATGAAATTAGAACAGCCCACTTGTGTATTGTTCCTGGCTCACAGAAGGAGGCCTCTGTGGTCCTAACTTTGCTTCTAGCCTTTGGAAAACAAAACCCTGAGTAACATCGACCCTCATCATTCCTCCTTGAAGGGATGAAATAGACAGGGGGATCTTGGCCTGGAGAGGTGATATTCCCTATCTCCTAGGAGGGGCACAAGGATGGAGGTACCAGGAGAGCGAAGTTCCGCTTTCAGATGGGCCCAGCACAGGCCACGGCAGAGGAATAAGAGTCAGTGGGTGCATGGGCTGGGGGTGGGCTGTAGGGCTGGGTGTTAGAATAGTCCAGAACATAGCAGGTGGACTTCTAATCCCCTGTCTCCATTGGCCTAATGTTCCTCTTGCCCCCTCTTCAGAGAGCTGCGTGGAGCTCATCCCAGGAACTTGCTGATGGTGGGAGTATAAAAGGAAACTAAACTTCAGCAAGGTGGAAAGTGAATTCCCACCCTCACCAGTTAATCTGCTTCCACATCTGCTAAACAGCTATAGCACCCCTGGCTCATGGGGCCCCGGGGTGGGTAAGTGAGGGAACACACCAGACATTCCCAACCCAGTGTGGGCACGGGGTCCAGGCCATGGCAGTGCCCATAGCCAGGAAGGAACATGTGCATCTCCAGCCGAAATTTCCCTACTAAAGCTCCCATAAGGTACATACAGGTTGGTAAAATGGCTGGAGAACAATCCCACGGGCATTTCTCAGCAAGTTGCGAATATGGCTCGGAGCTCCATGGGCCGAGTCCTGCGCACACAGACACTTGTGTTGCCTCCTTTGACTTCCCTGTGGCTTTCCTGGCCACTCTACCTCACCTCCTGTGGATCCCTGTCCTGGTCCAGGAGGTCCGAGGCCTCTGTTTTCAGCAAGCTCACCAGCTAAAAGGGGCTGCCTGTGAGACACTGGTGACACCCCTCCAAAGCCCAGAAGAGCAGGTGAGGCACCCAGGATTTGACAGGTTATAGCAGGGGCCACAGTACTGGCCTTGTGGAGTAAGAGGGTCGGGGAGGAGTGGTTCTCTCACAAAGGATGGGGTTCTAGACACTTCTCTGGGGTCTTAGGGTTGCAGTGCCCACATGTGTGAGAGGTCACAGCTATCTGGAGATAAGGACCAAGGGGAATGTGGTGACCCCATCTTCTGGCTGCAAGTCTGGGATAAGGAGGAGGGAGAACTGCAAATTCCCTGGGGAGGGTGTGTGATCAGGGCCAATGAGTTTAAAGACCATTTCCTCTGAAACAGGAGCCCTGGGGTGCTGATGTGGAGGAGGACAGGGAGGAGAAAGAAGAGTGTGCTGCCATATTTTATCTTCTGTACATTTATGCCCTGGGCAGCCCAGGGAGCAGATGGGAAACCCGTCTTTAAAAAAAAAAAATGTGAATAAGAAAAGGAAGGCAGGAAATCTAATGCTCTTGCCCTTAGATCTGTCTTTCATTTGCTTATAAGCACCTTAAAGACAACCCAGATTTATTTAGAAGACCAGGATGATATATAAAGAGGTAGAAAAGCAGGCAGGAAACTAGCAGGCTTGCCAGTGACACAGAGGAAATCAGAGGTTGTCGCCGCTGTTGGGGGCTTTGCTCCAATCCTGCAGGGATGGACTCCATCTCTCTGTGGGGACACAAGACAGCAGAGGAGACTCCCCATAAGATGAAAGGCTGGCCGCACCACTGACACCCAAGTGTCGATAAATTAGACACCGGGCCCACACCCTCATCACCAGGCTTAGCGCACGGCTTCAGGTAAAGCCTGTGAACTTGACACCGGCACTGTTCGGAGAGCTGCTCTGATCATGAATACAAAGGAAAGGTAGAGAATATTGAATTTCTGATTAAGCCACTGCTAGATGCTTACCAGGCCCGCTCTGATTTCTCATGGGCCATGGATCATTTTTATGACTGGTGAATAAATGATTATAATATCCATCACATTGCTTCTGCAAAAAAGGGCTCAGCCTGCAGTGAGTCTAGCCCTGTCCTGCAGTGAGCGGGAGGTGGGAGGTGGGCTGGGTGCTGGGAGGTGGGCTGGGTGCTGCAGGCGCTTTGTGCTCCGTGGTGGCTCCAGGGCTTCCCGACAAAGCCAGACCAGGGAACGCTGTGGATGCAGGCAGCCAGGGCCTTGGCTTCTTTCTGGCCTGGCTGGGATGGGCAGGGTCTGACTGAACAGGTAGAGGGGTGATGACCACCGTGCTGCTCTGTGTGGCTGTAATTGGCATTGAGCCTGCCTATCAGGGACAGCTCTGCCCACGCCTCCCAGTCCCACAGAGGAAGGCGCAGCCACCAAATCTGTTCTAGGAGGAGGAAACAAAAAGCCCTAGTCTGTACCAAGGAATCGCCCATTTTTTCCTTAGCAGAAGCCAGGCTGTCTTCCTAGCAAGCGTCCAATCAATCTCTGAGGCTGCCTCCTGCAGGCTAAGAGGCAGGGCCTCATTGGAATTGCGTTTGGAGTGATAAGGGACTGCTTGCTGTTTGATAAGCGGATGGGCAGGCACCTTCCTAAATGGGCGTCTGTCACAGCATATTCCGGTCCTGCTGTCCCTCCGGTGCTGTCAGTAGACCCAAAGGCAGCAGAAGCCGCCGGCTGCCCGCTGGGACCAGATAATGCCGGCACTGTGCTGCAGTCACATTTAATTTTCGTGAGCTGTCACATCTCATGGGTCCTCAGCCTTGGGAAGGTTCTGCTGCCTGGAGAAGATCTCAGCCTGGCCTCCACAGTCCCCCTTCTGGGCAACAAATGGGTCCAGCTCCTGACTCCTTCTTGGAGCTGACAGCTCGCTGGGGGAAGTCAGAGGACGGACTGCCAGCCCGCAGGCTCACTGTGCCTTCCTCAGTCTACAATTTCATCTGCAGAATGACCAAGGGGCAGCCTGAAACGAAGAAAAGACCCAGGAAGGGGCTTTTAAAAGCTGACACAAGCTCCATGGTCCTTGGCACTGTCTCCCAGAAAGCAGAGCTTCCTGGTCCCTGTTCCCCCTTCCCGCCCTGCAGTTTTCTTCCTCTGGTTTAGTTATCTCTGTTCATCGCCAAGGCACTTTTCGTTGGATGTGACTTCATCGTGGACATAAGGCTCTGTCAGTTCGTCAAGTGGGATCCAAGCCAAATACTTTTCTGATCAACTGCATCCTCCAGCTGGCTCTGACCCGGCCTGCCACAAACAGGCGTTTCTTACCCCTCGCGCAGCTCCAGCTCCCTGTCCGAGCCTGCAGCCCCCTCTGCTGGTAGCCTGTCTCTATGACACGCAGGAAGTGCGTCCCCGTCGGGCCATCCTGTACCTATTATAGGAGATGTCATCTCAGAGGTTTAATGCATTTTTTTCTTGGCACTCTGAAATAACTGATGATGGAAAATAAATACGGAGAATTTGTCCAGCTGGTCCTACTTCACTTCCCAACACTTGCTTTCCTAAGCTGAGCTACCAACATTTGAGCAGCCTGGGTCTGCGGCCACTTCTGCGCAACGGCGGTTTAGAGGCATCCTCAGCAAAGAGGAACCGCTTACCTTGGCTTTGCCCGGGGCACAACTTCTCACGGTGTGCGAATGTGCTTTGTTCTTTCTTTCTTTCTTTCTTTTTTTATACTTTTAGTTCTAGGGTACATGTGCACAACGTGCAGGTTTGTTACATATGTATACTTGTGCCATGTTGGTGTGTTGGATGCATCAACTCGTCAGCACCCATCAACTCATCATTTACATCAGGTATAACTCCCAATGCCATCCCTCCCCCCTCCCCCCTCCCCATAATAGGCCCCGGTGTGTGATGTTCCCCTTCCAGAGTTCAAGTGATCTCATTGTTCAATTCCCACCTATGAGTGAGAACATGCGGTGTTTGGTTTTCTGTTCTTGTGATAGTTTGCTGAGAATGATGGTTTCCAGCTGCATCCATGTCCCTACAAAGGACACGAACTCATCCTTTTTTATGGCTGCATAGTATTCCATGGTGTATATGTGTCACATTTTCTTAATCCAGTCTGTCACTGATGGACATTTGGGTTGATTCCAAGTCTTTGCTATTGTGAATAGTGCTGCAATAAACATACGTGTGCATGTGTCTTTATAGCAGCATGATTTATAATCCTTTGGGTATATACCCAGTAATGGGATGGCTGGGTCATTATAGTGCTTTGTTCTTTCGGGTCGATTTTCTCTGCTAGTTTCTTTCACTCAGAGCTCTTCCGGAGAGGCTGCCTTGAACGTGGAGCCTGGTACACAGCAACTGCAAATACTTCTGGAAAAACATGTTCACAACTCAGTCATTGGTTTGCGCCCGTGTGGGAGAAAGATCTAGTCTACTGAAATATTGCAAAAACAAAAAGGACGTGCTTCTGTCTTGTAGCGCATTGGGAGAATCATCAATTTCTGTCAAAAGTTGTCCAACCTGGGACCTCACACACAGATGGCGTATGACTTTCTGAACTCTGCTAGCAACTCACAGGTGTGTCCATGTTGGAAATGCTGAGAATATCTTCCCGAACACACGTTGGTTTAAAATTCTCAGAGGTGAACAATAGGACCGGTGCCTGTGCACCAAGCAACGACACATAGAATAAAAGTAGACCAATGACCTGCACATGGTATGGGTTTTTTCGGTCTTCTCTCAGGCTGCATATCCCAAGGAGTGGAAGTGTAAAAGCTGCGGGCATTTGCTGCCTGCCTCAGGAAGTCCTGACTCCCCAAATAGTGGTTACAGCAAACACCTCTGCACCCTCATTCTCAGAACCCAGAAGAAGCCGAATCCAGGACTCGTTTGCTTGTTGTCTTTGGAAGGCTTGTGGGAAAAGAACAATAGCTTCTGTGATAATTGGCCAGGCTTAAGGAGAAGTCATTGGCCATAGCTTCTGAGCAGAGCTGGACTCAAAGATGGACCTCAGGCAGGGCTTTGCATGCAACTGCCTCACTGCGCCCTTAATTGCTACCAAGCTTTGCGTATGTAGCACCTTTCTTTGGTGACTCAGTTTCTTGTCCCTCCAGAAGTACTAGTGGAAAGCAGAGAAGGCATCCCCTTCAGGTCACAGGAGAACTCTGTTGTTCTAGACGAATTTCTCACACCAGGCTTCCTACACATCTACCAGGCAGGTCTCCAACACCCCCATGCCCCCATGATCCTGTGAGGACCAGCCCTGCCCAGCTCTGCTGAGCCTTCAGAGCCTGACTTTGTCCTGCATGAGGTTCAAGCTCCTCTGACGGCTCCCCAGGTCCTGAGTCCCCTGTCCCCTCACCCATCCAGCTTCATTTCCCCTCTTCCACAGCAGACCCCTCTGTCCTCATCGCGCCCCTCTGTCCGTCTTCATCGCACCTTGTTCCTTCCGCTGCAACACCTCCCATGGTCTTCCCTCTGTTGTATCTCCCCTTCAGCCTGCAAGATCCGGGCCACATTCCATCTCCTTCATTCAACCGCCTCGTCTAGCCTGAATTTCATCACAAATGCTCCCTTCTCTGAACTCCTACAGCATTTGTGTATCAAATAGAACTTGCTAGTATTTTTGCCTCTGCAACTCTGTAACAACTCCTTTGAGGAGAGGGAGGTGCAGTGGTGATAGGGGGTGAGCCATCTGCAGGCAGGGGCTCTGGGGCTCTGGGGGTCCAGCCTTGGCCTCCCTGCTCCTCATTAGCTGTTGAACAAATGACCCCTGCCCAGTGATTCTCAACTTGGGGGCAATTTGTTCCCCTAGAAGACTGTAGAGACCAGAGACTTTTCTGGTTGTCACAACCAGGCTGGTGCTACTGGCCTTGGAGGCCAGGGATGCTGTTAAACATCTTGCAATCCATAGAACAGCTCCCTGTAACAAAAGACTTTTCAGCCCCAAATGTCAATAGTGAGAGCCCTGCCCTACCTTATCTACTGATCTCCTCACCTGTAAAAAGAAGAAGAGTGTGAAAAAATAAACTGAGATGAAAATGTGTGAAAGCAGAGGAAAACTGAAAAAACTGAAAATACTATATCCACTGAAGTTATTTATATTAGACTTCTTGCTCTCGACACCCTTGTAACAGTATTTCTTCATTTGTGAAGTAGGGTTAGTGGGATGATGGCTGGAACACCGAATGAAGGCTCATTGTGGGTGATCTCATTTGATCCTCAGAGAAGCCCAACTGCATTGGCACCAGCATGGGCCCTGCTTTCCTGCAGAGGGACGCGTGTCGAGCCACACAGAGGCAGCTCAAGGGCACACACTCAGGCAGTGGAGGAGCAGGGGTTTCTTAGTTCCTCCTGTGACCAATGGTCACATCATCTCAAGACAGTGCATGGAAAAGCAATTGGAAAACGCTGGAATGCTGTACACGCGTGGTTGCAGTTACACATCTGTGACCCTGTCCCGATAGCATGATGTTGTATGTGCCTTGGAGATTCAGCGAATGCCTGGAGATTAATTAAATGTGAATTATGGCCAGGCACAGTGGCTCATGTCTGTAATCCCAGCACTTTGGGAGGCAGAGGTGGGTGGATCACTTGAGGCCTGAAGTTCAAGAACAACCTGAGCAACAAAGCAAGATGTCATCTCTACAAATCATTTAAAAAATTATATGGGCATGGTGAACATCTATAGTCCTAGCTACTTGGGAGGCTGAGATGGGAGGATCACTTGAGTCCAGGAGTTCGAGGTTGCAGTGAGCTGTGATTGCACCATTGCACTCTAGCCTGGGCAAAAGGGTGAGACTCTGTCTTTTAAAAGGCACAGGAGAGGGTGGGAGTTACTATATTGAGTTAAGAGAGGCTGAAAACTGAGAGGTTGCTCTGTGACCTGAAAGCCACGTCATGAGCATCTAGTGCTCGGAAAGTACTAGATGTTAGGACAAGTCTCCGTGGCCTCAGAGGAGCCTGAGGCCTTGTGAGACCTTGTGAGAAGGGTGACTTAGAGCCTGGGTCCTGCCTGACTGCCATTCTCAAAGGATGCTTAGCCCCTGTGCACTTTGCCAGCACGCTGTGTACAAGTTCATGTAGCTGTTGAACAGAACCAGTGCGACCAGGGTCCCAGGATGCTTTCCTTCTGGTTCCAGCTGCAGCAGAGTACACAGGCCACAGTGCTTGTACCCCAGGGGTGGGCCGAGAGCCTCCAGAAGTGGGAGGTTCATGACCCGACTCTGTCTCCTGCAGTAATGTCATGCTCTCCATTGAGCAAGATTTTAATTTCCAGTGAGAGCTTGCTAAGTTCATTGTCAGGATGCTTGTCCACGGGGCTGGAAGGCCCAGCCTTGATCAGCAGCACAGCATCTACTGAACCACGGTTACCTATTGTCTTTCTGTATTCAAGGGGGTGAGGGGTGAAATCAGGCCTTGCCTGTCATGACACAGCCAGTTTTGGGAACAAAGTTACTCGTGGTCATTTATCATTTCCTCTTTGTTTTTCCATTTGGGAAGTAAGAGATTAAATTGTATCTAAAGAGAATCTCCTTCCAAGGCCTTCCTCTGAAAACCATTGTGGGACTAGAAAGGGTTATTCCTATGCCCTGGGCATTAAAGCTTTTAAGACTGATGACATTGACAAAATTCTCTGAGTGACACGCAGGAGGCAACATAATCCTTCTGGTAGGAAAAACATCAGTCCAATAAGCAGATAACATATTGCCTGTTCCTCTGTAAATAAAACAGGCCACATCAATTTCTCTTCTGCCTGTGAATGATGACCAATTTATCAAGTGTACGCTGAATAATGACTTTCCGTGGGGACAGCAGCTCTTAAGATAAAGTGTTACTGCTCTAGCTACATTATTATAAACAACAGCCAATTTATGGAGTTGGGAAGCAGATGCATTTCTCAGTCATATGTCACTATTATCTAGAATGAGCCATAAAATCTAGGCTGTCGCATATTTTCCTGGCTGCAAACTTCAAGCAATTAATAGTCCTATAAAGCGGTCTTGATCACAGCCCAATTTAGAAATTAGTTGTTCAATATGATGATTAAATTCTAGAGCTGGAACTTGTGATGGCCAACTGTGACAAATCTTATACAACTTTTCAGACGGAAGGAACTGTTTGAGACACTGGGAGTTTTTGGTGAATTTCAAATGAGGCACCTTCACCTTAAGAGTGTGCTGTGATCTGGCCCAGCCTTCGAGAGGAGGATGAGTCACCAGCATTTTCCTCCATCCAAATGCCATGGCTGGTCCCCAACCCTGAGTCAGTGTTAGGGAGGCAGCAGACACACAGCAGACGCACTCTTCGCTCTGATGGGTGACAGTCTCCACACTGCTCTCTCGCAAGGTTTTTTTTTTTTGTTTTTTGTTTTTTTTGAGACAGGGTCTCGCTGTGTCACCCAGGCTGGTGCGCAGTGGTCCAGTCATGGCTCACTGCAGCCTCAAACTTCTGGGCTCAAGTCATCCTCCCATCTCAGCCTCCCAAGTAGCTGGGACTACAGGCATGCACCACCATGCCTGGCTAATTGTGTGTGTGTATGTGTGTGTGTGTGTGTATGCATTTTTAGTAGAGACAGAGTTTTGTCATATTGCCCAGGCTGGTCTCAAACTCCTGGGGCTCAAGTGATCCTCCCACCTTGGCCTCCCAAAGTGCTGGGATTACAGGCGTGAGTCACTGCAGCCTGCCAAGACCTTTCACTACCACCCTACCTTTCTCCCCAGCACAAGGAAGCCATAGAACGCTGTAAGTCTGCAGTACCTTAAGTGAGAACTAGCAGACATAAGGGGTTGGGAGAACAAACCTTGGAGTAAGATTTGAAAATGTGACCCTGTGCTGTGTGAAGTCTATGCCACCAGAAACAGAATGATAAGAGTGATAAGTGCTGGGGACGTTGTCGCTCACTAATAGGTTATTTTAAACATATGGGCAGGACCACACTTTGCACTGTCATCTGTAATGTGTGAACAAAAATAGTTCTGTGGCTGGGTGCGGTGGCTCATGCCTATAATCCCAGCACTTTGGGAGACCAAAGTGGGTGGATCACCTGAGGTCAGGAGTTTGAGACCAGCCTGGCCAACATGGTGAAACCCTGTCTCTACTAAAACTACAAAAAAGTTGCCAGGCATGGTGGCTCATGCCTGTAATCCCAGCTACTTGGGAGGCTGAGGCAGGAGAATTGCTTGAACCCAGGAGATGGAGATTGCACTGAGCTAATATTGAGCCACTGCACTCCAGCCTGGGCAACAAGAGCGAAACTCTGCTGGGAAAAAAAAAAAAAAAAAAAGTTTTGTTCTAGCCAGAGGCAGTGGCTCACACTTTTAATCCCAGCACTTTTGGAGGCCAAGGTGGGTGGATCGCTTGAGCACAGGAGTACAAGACCTGCCTGGGTAGCATGGCAAAACCCCGTCTCTACAACAAATACAAAAATGAACTGAGCATGGTGGCACATGACTGTAGCCCCAGCTACTTGTGGGGCTGAGGCAGGAAGATCACTTGATCCTGGGAAGTGAGGTTGCAGTGAGCAGAGATCATGCCACTGCACTCCAGCCTGGGTGACAGAGCTAGACCCCGTCTCAAAAGAAAAAAATAGTTTTGTTCTGTCATTTGGTTGACAAAACCTATGTCAGCATTCCATTTGCCTTGAAATAGGTCCATTTATTTCCGTGGTTATTCAGAAGTGCTGTCTTTTGTGCATCTGTGGGCTGCTCAGGACGGCGATGCAGTCTGAAGATGGATTTCACCATATTGAACGTGTACTATTGCATTTAAAATTAAAGAGCCAAGAGAAAAACCACCACTCACTGATGACAAGTGTCTGGTGAAATGCACACTTGTACAGGCTGCTTGTAAAAGTACATTCTGTTATGAGACATGGGAAAAATAATTTGGCAGTAAGTATCAAAACCTGTGTTGTGGGTGCTCATGCAATCCCAGCACTTTGGGATGCTGAGGCAGGAGTTCGAGACCAGCCCGGGCAATGTAGTGAGACGCTGTGTCTACAAAAAGTTTAAACATTAGCTAGATGTCGGCCAGGCGCGGTGGCTCATGCCTGTAATCCCAGCACTTTGGGTGGCTGAGGAAGGCAGATCAGATGGTTTCAGGATGGGGGCTAGTCACAGAAAGACTAAACGCTGTTTAGAAACCTTGAACTTTCAGCCCCACCCTCCAAGCTCTGGGGAGAGGAGAGGAGCTGGAGATTGAGTTAATAATCCATCTTGTGGCCGGGTGTGGTGGTTCACACCTGTAATCCCAGCACTTTGGGAGGCCAAAGCAGTTGGATCACAAGTTAGGAGATCAAGACCATCCTGGCCAACATGGTGACAAAACCCTGTCTCTACTAAAAAATTACAAAAATTAGCTAGGTGTGGTGGCACTTGCCTGTAATCTTAGCTACTCAGGAGGCTGAGGCATGAGAATTGCTTGAATCCAGGAAGCAGAGATTGCAGTGAGCCAAGATTGTGCCACTGCACTCCAGCCTGATGACAGAGGGAGACTCCGTCTCAAAATAAAAAAATTAAAACAAAAACAAAAACAAAAACAAGGCCGGGCACGGTGGCTCACACCTGTAATCCCAGCACTTTGGGAGACTGAGGTGGGCAGATCACAAGGTCAGGAGATCGAGACCATCCTGGCTAACATGGTGAAAGCCCATCTCTACTAAAAATACAGAAAAATTAGCCGGGAGTGGTGGTGGGCACCTGTAGTCCCAGCTACTCAGGAGGCTGAGGCAAGAGAATGGCGTGAACCCGGGAAGCGGAGCTTGCAGTGAGCCGAGATCGTGCCAATGCGCTCCAGCCTGGGCAACAGAGTGAGACTCTGCCTCAAAAATAAATAAATAAATAAATAAATACATACATACATACATACATACATACACATAATTTTTTAAAAAGCTAGACGTCATGGTGTATACCTGTAGTTCTAGCTACTCAGGAGGCTGAGGCGGGAGGATCCCTTGAGCCCAGGAGTATGAGGCTGCAGTGAGCTAGGATCATACCACTGCACTCTAGCCTGGGTGACAGTGAGACCTGTTTCTAAAAAACAAACAAAAAACCCTATCTCCTTTGACTCAGCCATTTCCTTTCTGGGATTTATTCTAAGGAAAAAAGTTAGTGGAGAGTTGCTGAGTACAGCACCACTTGCATTGTCAAAATTTGTACAGAAAACACATGTTCAGCTTAAGGGGACTGGTTAAGTAAGTATTGAGACATCCATGAAATGTAACAATACACAGTCCCACAAATCATGTTGTGGAATGTATTTTGGATCCATTGCTCCATGCAAAAAGTCACTTAAAAAGCATTGTATCATGTGATCTCAATTTTACAAGAGAAGGATACGTGGTGTATGCTTGGAGGAAAAGAATGACCAAAACATTTACAATGACTATCTCTGCATGGTGAGAGACAGCCTGATCTTTAATTTTTCTCCTTTGTGCTTTTCTGAATATTCTACCATAAACACACATTATGTTTGTTATCAGAGAAAAAGAAACAATGGTATTGTTGAAGAACCTTAGCCAGGGAAGTTAGCAGAATTCTTATAAAGCCTAGAAGAATTTATACAGGATATTGGACTATTATATCCTATTATATTATATCATACTGTAGTCTATAATATATATCATATTATATAATATATTATATCATACATACATTCTGCAGTCACGAGGGGATGGGAGGGGAACTTCTTAGCAGTTCTATTTACGATCAGATGATCTTGGGGAAATACAGGGAAAGGAAAACCAGGGTCAGCTGAGCCCAGGGAATTTTCTAAAGAGCATCATTTATGATGATCGCATCTTGGAAAGAAGATGTAAGAAGCGTACTGGATATGTTTTGGTTTAGAATTCACCATCAATTAGAGAGAAATAGTAGACTTAGATATCCCATAAAATAGCTCTGGATCCTGGTAAGGTTAATTAAATCTCTATCCATGCAAGATAAAGTGGAGAAACCAATCCTAATTGTACCTCTGCTGCCTAGAATGGGTCTCGTGCATAAAAACAATAACAACAAACAGGAAGAAAGGAACCTGGCCTTGGAGCTGGAGTTGGTGATCTACTATCCACCCTGGCTGGAGGCTCCATGAGACCCAGCCCTACACCCCCAAGTCTACCCGGAAAGAAGCAAGGATGCTAGAGGTCGTCCTCATCAAGGAGGTTCCATTAACACCACCTCCTTTGTCAGCCGTGCCCATCCACCTGTGTGTGTGCCTGGGTGCCAGTCACAGGCATCACTTGTGTGTGTGTGCCAGCCACGCCCATCCACATGTGTGTGTGCACATGCCAGCCACAGTCCATCCATGTGCATGCTTGTGTGCCGGCCGTAGTCCAGACTGTGTGGGTTGTGCTTTGGCACCGGACTGGAAATCCCAGAACGGGGCAGCTGTGGGACCACTGCGTTGTTCCCTGTACCTTCATAAACAGCCGTTTCCTCATTTTGTGCTGTGGCGTGCTCAATACCTTAGAATCGTGAGTGTTGCTCAGGGGGGCAAGTAATAGTGTTATTCCTTCCCCACCCAAACTCCTCTTGGTATTTCTCACCAATGTGCAACTGGCATTAGAGCATGGGACTGTTGCACGGGATTGCCCCAACACTGAAGCCCTTTTAGATTCCCTGGCCCTCCTAGTGAATACAGTGGGACCATTTCTGATCCTGTGATAACCCCAAATGCCCCTACCACTCTTTCAAAGCCATGAAGGGGCCATGCTGAAATGACAGGTGTGATATCCAAATTGAATTGGATTAGCTCAAAAAGCCTTTGGGCCGGACTCCTCTCCCAATCTGTGACCTGTCCTCCAAGTGCCCGAGAGTGACTGAGCATCACACATTTGCGTGATGGCTTTCCTATTGGTGACTCATAGCTTTGAAATACTCCATCTTTCCGACAACATATATCTGTGGATATTTGGAACGTGTGGCTTTGACCAATTTTGGGATGCCATAACTCTTAGATTATCAGAAGATGAATCAAGACCCCAATACTTTAACTCACTCATTTATTCATTCATTCCTCAGTCAGGATTTGTTAAGGACACACTGTGTCAGGCACTGGGGCTCAACCATGAGCAGAGAAATGACTCAAGCAATCACATTAATAATACATCATTGCAAACTGGGATGCATGTCCCAGGGAAAAGAAAAGAATAAGTTAGAGGGGAGTTTGTTATAAACTGCTCAGACTGAGAGTCAGAAACGGTTTTTTACTAAGTGGTGTTTGAGTGAGATCTCAGTGCCAAGCAGGGGCTGGCTGGAAAAAGGGGATGTTGTGGTGGCATTTGATCATTCTAGATGGAAGACAGAGCGTGTGCGATGGCCTGTCTGCAAGGGCTGCCGGGCGTGGGAGGAACTGAAAGGAGCCAGTATGGTTGAGCACAGAGAACCGTGGGCATTTGAATAAGGGCCTTATGGGATTCTTAGGGAATTGGGGTTTTTAAAACAGCAACAGTGAGCCCTTGGAGGGCTTTAAACAGAGGTGCTAGGACCAGATAGGCATTTTGGAAAGATGATCATAGATGCAGTGTGGGGATTAGATTGGAAGAGAATCTGACTAGATCCAAAGAGGAACCTTCCACCCTTTTCAGGGCAAGAGATGAACACAGCCTGGATTAAGGGTGTGGCAGTGGCGGTGGTAAACTATGCGTAGACTTATGAGATCTTGAGGAGGTAAAATGATTGGTGCTTGGAGATGCATTGGTTTGGGTGATGAGAATAAAGGAAATGATAAGGAAGATTTTCAGTTTTCTTGTTGGGCAACTTCCAGAATGGAGGTTGATGCCATGCATGCGCCTGGGACCTCAGAAGGGATCAATCACATGGTGCTGGACGGGAGGGCTGGGAAGAAAGCATGAGTCCACTACTGAACAATTTGGGCTTCAGTTGTCTTTGAGACTATTTAAGGAGAAGTCAAACAGGGAATTACCTTGGTGGAGAGAGGGGCAGGAACAGGGAGGAGACGAGAGAAAATATGGCCATGGCGGACTTGCAGGTCTCTGTGAACCTTGATTTTCTGTCCTATTTTCCTTTTCTGGATGGTTCTATTAGATGATGGGGTGGTTGTCCAGTGTGACAAGCAGCAAGGGAGGCTCAAGTCTCACGGGCAGAAGGAGAACAAGAACTAACACCCCTCAAAAAAAAAAAAGATTGTGTGCAAAATAAGATTAAAAGTATAATTGTCCCTCCGTATCCATGGGGGCTGGTTCCAGGACCCCTACAGGTACCAAATTCCTTAAACGCTCATGTCTCTGATAAAATGGTTTCCTATTTGCACACAACCTGTGCACATGCTTTGTATACTTTAAATCATCTCTAGGTTACTTACGATACCTCATACAATGTAAGTCTATATCGATAGTTGCTATACTATATGATTTAGGGAATAATGACAAGAAAAAAAGAAGCCTGTGCATGTTCAGTTGACACAAACATCCATTTTTTTCCCAGAATATTTTCAAGCCATGGTTGATTGTAGCCACCGATGTGGAATCTGCAGATACTGAAGGCTGACGGTCATATGTCCTTTGGAAACATAAAAGAATAGCATCACCTGTTGACAGTCTGGGGCCTTTCAATGATCCAACAATACTGATGAGTTAGAGATTTAAATTGGTTTTTAATTTTTAGAAGCACTCTGATTCATTAAGACTCTCTGACAAGAGCTAATGGCCTGTCTTGTTGGGAAAGATAGCCTGGCCTTTCCTAATACGAGTGAAGACCTGTATAGCTCCAAAGGAAGGTTCTCGGCTACGTCCCTGATCACTCTTTGGCCTCTGCCTGAGGCCATTCATTAATGAGATTGTGCTGAGGAAGGAAAAGAATAGATTAAAGGAAATATCACAGATGTTTCCCTCACTCCCTGGGAGTGACTTCCTGGTCACTTTGAAGTTTAGGTGGTGGGGTATTTTCCAACACTCTTAACCCATTATCTGATTCTCTAAACACCGAGTGTTCAAAAATTTAATTCAGTTCCTGTTTTAGTTGCTAAGGATGATGGCCAGACAAGATGCTCCACACATGCCTCTGCAAAGAGCATGATCTCATTCTTTTTTATGGCTGCATAGTATTCCATAGTGTATATGTACCACGTTTTCTTTATCCAGTCTACCATTGATGGGCATTTGGGTTGATTCTATGTCTTTGCTATTGTGAATAGTGCTGCAATGAACTATGCAATGAAGTTGGGATTACAGGCACACACCACCACGCCTGGCTAATTTTATGTTTTTAGTAGAGACAGGGTTTCTCCATGTTGGTCAGGCTGGTCTCGAACTCCCAACCTGAGGTGATCCACTCGCCTCGGCCTCCTAAAGTGCTGGGTTTACAGGCGTGAGCCACAGTGCCTGTCTAATTTTGCTTATTTTTCATACAGACATGGTCTCTCCATGTTGCACAGGGTTGTCTTGAATTCCTGGGCTCAAGTAATTTCCCCACCTTGGCCTCCCAGAGTGCTGGGATTACAGGCCTGAGCCACTGTCCCTGGCCTATGTTTCTCATTATGGCACAGGCGACTGGTCCACTCTGGAGGTGCTCCCTGGGTAAGGGGCGCTCCCATGGGAATCCTAGCAGCGATTTGCAGCCAAATTCAGCAGCAGCTCTCTCTTGTCCCCTAGGAAGCAGCAGCTTCTGGCCAGCACCCTTGCCTGCAGCAGCTGATCCTGTCCCTGTGGAGGGACTTACTTTCCCCAGACTCTGTCCAAAGCCGTGGGCTGGTCAGAAAGTCCTGAATCTGGATGGCTCAGGACTTGCCTAGGGAGAGTGTGTGGGGTAGGCAGGGGCCACATTCAAGCTGCACGGTCATATCTGTGACCAACGACTGTCTAACAGAAGTAGGAATGCTTCCATTCCAAGAATAAGGGTGCTGCTCACTGTTCATTGAGCGTCCGCTCGGAGCCACACATTGGCATGCACGCTTGCCAATCCTGAAGCCCTGGAGGGAGGCATGGGATCCCCCAGGTTATAGGTGAGTTACTGGAGCCCCTAGAAGTCAGAAAACCTGCTCGAGGTCACAGAGATGTCATGAGGCAGAGTCAGGATTCAAACCCATGTCTGTCTGTCGGGAGCCAAAGTCTGTGTCCTCTCTTGGTGCATCCGTATTCATGTGATGGGGACAGAAACCAGACCCAAGAGCTGATGATCCCTGGAGGCCAGCCAGACCCACGCAGCAGTGGTTGACTTACCCCACAAACTAAACCAGGGAGACAATAGCCTAGAAATCCCCATCAGATTTCGTTCATGGTGTGGGCGATCTGAGGCGCAGTTGGCAGCCTTCACAGGTCAGACAGATGCAGGGGACTTCCTCTGATTCACTAGTTTTCCTCCTGGTGTCTATGGGATCCTGTGTGGAGACTTATGGGTCTTCAAGGATACAAAATTTCCAGCCGGGAGAGTACCACATGGGCTTCTGTTTTCCCAAAGACACAGCCAATTAGGATAGCTGGGGAGGCCTCCAGGTGAGAACTGCTAGGTAGGACGTCTGCTAGCTGGTGTAGATAAGCCCAACTGTCCAATACACAAACACTTAACCTCAACTCCTCTCGGCCCCCAAGGAGAAGGATGGGCTGCCTAGTTCTCTCCTGCGTCTGCTTCTCATGCTGCCTTTAGTAGCACCTAACTCATTTCTTCAGCAAAAAAAGACTGGTGAAGGGGAGGAACACAAACGGTCCCACTGGAACAACTCTGTCCGTTTTATTCAAATCCATAAATGGGCCAGGCACGGTGGCTCATGCCTGTAATCCCAGCACTTTGGGAGGTCATGGCGGGTGGATCACTTGAGGTCAGGAGTTCAAGATCAGTCTGGCCAACCCCGTCTCTACTAAAAATACAAAAATTAGTTGGGTGTGGTGGCGCGTGCCTGTACTCTTAGCTACTTGGGAAGCTGAGGCAGGAGAACCGCTTGAAGCCGGGAGGCAGAGGTTGCAGTAAGCCGAGATTGTGCCTCTGCACTCCAGCCTGGGTGACAGAGCCAGACTCCCTCTCAAAAAAAAAAAAAAGAAATCCACAAATGGTTCAACATTTGCTTAGACACCAGTACCTCTGCCAAGCCTTCCTCAGCACTCCAAGACCCCACAACTCCCTCCTTTCTCTGAACCCTAACACTTCCTAGTTGCACTATTATCTTTTTAAAATACTAGGTGCTTAAGCAACCTTTCAGGGAGAAAAATAAATAAATCACCAGATGAGCATCCAACTTTAAAGTCCTTCCATCCCTCTAAGTTCTTTTTTGACCTCCCTGGGAGACTTTACATGGATTTTCACATCTTGGGAAATCGTGTGCACATGTTGTTCTGTGATCTCCTTCTAGAAACCTTTATTTTGGAGGCACATTTCCATGTATGGACATCAGCGCCATGCCTGTTTCCAGCCGGCTCTGCAGGGGTCTGCAGTGCGAACGTCGTGGGGTTTGCTTAGTCATTACAGGATTGCTGGGCATTTGGGTTACTTCCAGCTTGTTGCTATTATAAATAGCTGTGCTGCCTCCGGTCGCTTTTGCACTGAATCACCCACTGCTTAGCTGTTTAACTGTTTCCTGGGGATAGTCCTAGCTCACCGAAGGTAGGGATGTGGTTTAACCTTTTGTATCCCCCTCACTGCCCACAGGAGTGCAGGCCTCTAAGAAGAGCTTTATAACAAACACGGTTGCCAAGTGCAGTGTCTCATGCCTGTAATCCCAGCACTTTTGGGAAGCCAAGGTGGGCGGATCACCTGAGGCCAGGAGTTCGAGACCAGCCTGACCAACATGAAGAAACCGCATCTCTACTAAAATTACAAAATTAGCCAGGTGTGGGGGCACATGCCTGTAATCCTAGCTACTTAGAAGGCTGAGGCTGGAGAATCACTTGAACCCAGGAGGCAGAGGTTGTGGTGAGCTGAGATCACGCCCTTGCACTCTAGCCTGGGCAAGAAGAGCGAGACTCCATCTCAAAAAACAAAACAAAAACAAAAACAAAAACAAAACAAAACAAAACAAATCAAAAAACACAGTTAGCAATGGACTGCATTCTTGCCATGTGGCAGACGCTGGGGTAAGTGACCTCCATCTATCATCTCATTTAATCTACATAGCTGCCCCACACAGTAGGTACCACTGTGATTCTCATTTTATCAAGGAGGAAACTAGCACTTAAGGTGATCACATGCTTTTGCCAGAGCTGCACGGTCAGTAGAAGGTGGTGGGTGGAGTTGGCTGAGGCCACTGACTCCACACACCCCTGCTCAGCCTGTCTCATGGAATGTAGCTGGGACCGACAGGTGGCTCCTGTAGCCCTTCCAGTACACTCCTGGCTGGTCCCAGGCTGAGGCTGGGCAGCCTTTTAAATTTATTTATATATCTTAAAATTTATTTATTTTTTTTATTTTTTTGAGATGGAGTCTCACTCTGTTGCCTAGGTTGGAGTGCAGTGGTGTGATCTCAGCTCACTGCAACCTCTGCCTCCTGGGTTCAAGCAGTTCTCCTGCCTCAGCCTCCCAAGTAGCTGAGACTACAAGCACACACCACCATGCCTGGTTAATTTTTGTATTTTTCGTAGAGACGGAGGTTTCACTATGTTGGCCAGGCTGGTCTCAAACTCCAGACCTCGTGATCCACCTGCCTTGGCCTCCCAAAGTGCTGAGATTACAGGCGTGAGCAACCGTAGCCAGCTTTATTTGTTTATTTATTTATTTATATGCAGGATCTCACTCTGTCACTCAGGATAGAGTACAGTGGTGCAATCTCAGCTCCTTGCACCCTTGACCTCCTGGGCTCAAGCGATCCTCCCACCTCAGCCTTCTGAGTAGCTGGGACTACAGGTGTACACCACTACACTTGGCTAATTTTTAAGTAATTCATCATAGAGACAGAGTCTTGCTATGTTGCCCAGGCTGGTCTTGAACCCCTGGGCTCAAGCGATTCTCCCACCCCATGCAGAATCACAGGATTGAAAGTTACTCATTTGCCTGTGCTGCTGATCCCATGTAGAAGACCACCTTCAAGTGCCTGCACCTGTTTGCTCCCAAGCTCCGTGTCTGCCATGTGAGATATCTGTCACTGTCACACCAGGCTCCAAGTGGACTCAGCATTTCCATCCCAGCTCCTGGGTCCCAGACGGCATTTTCTGAACAGAAGAGCCTCTCTTCCTCTCATACCCAGTGAAGGGAGAATGGAGAAGAAGGCAGGGTTCTGCTTGCAGGGCCCTTTGCACTTCAAATCTTTTATAGGAAAGGGATTGCAGATGCGCCCTCTGCCAAGGAAGCTTTAAGGGCCAGCATCACACAGCCCTGTGTTGAACAAGAGCTGGCAGGGTGACAGTCTGCGAGGAAGGAAGGATGGAACTCCGACCCCTTCGCTTTCTGAAACTCCTGCTTGAGTTGGCTCCACGGCCCTGGTAGGTCTCCGGCAGCTGCTGCAGCTGAATCAGTCCTCTGTCGTCACCCGCTCGGTGCCATGAAGTGGAAAAGTGGTCTCTGCCCTCCTCGTTCCTCCAATAAGCCCATCCTAATCACCCTTATCATGCTCCTTCCACACCCTGAGAAAAAATGGCCTCACAGCCTCACAGTTTGAAGACATCAGGACTGGAAAAGTCTTTCAAATGGCACCTGATTTGGCTACGTGCCTGCAGATAGGTGAAAGTTAGTGCTCCCATTTCACAGGTGAGACCACTGAGGTTCAGAGAAGTCAATCCATGATGTGAATATGCTCGCACATCCCAGTAGCGACCAAATATGCAAAGTTCATATGCCGTGAAATAGAAACCTACTGATTATCAAATGTCTTTTATTTTATTGTGATTCTTACTTTTTCTTTTTGAGACAGAGTCTCACTGTGTCACCCAGGCTGGAGTGTAGTGGTGTGATTATAACTCACTGCTGCCCTGAACTCTGGGACTCAAGCGATCCTCCCACCTTGGCCTCCTGAGTAGCTGGGACCACAGTCAGGCAACACTACTCCTGGCTAAGTTTTGTAGAGGTGGAGGGGAGGTCTCACTATATTGCCCAGGCTGGTCTTGAACTCCTGGCCTCAATGATTCTCCCACCTGGGTCTCCCAAAGGGCTGAGATTACATGCCTTGCCCCAGATGTCTTTTTTTTTTTTTTTTTGGCAAAGTCTCCCTCTGTTGCCTAGGCTGGAGTGCAGTGTTGCAATCTTGGCTCACTGCAACCTCTGCCTCCCAGTTTCAAGCAAATCTCATGCCTCAGGCTCCCGAGTAGCTGGGACTACAGGTGTGCACCACGGCACCTGGTTAATTTTTGTATTTTTAGTAGAGACAGGTTTCACCATGTTGGTCAGGCTGGTCTCGGACTCCTGGCCTCAAGTGATCAGCCCGCCTCGGCCTCCCAACATGTTGGGATTACAGGCGTGAGCTACTGCACCCAGCCCCAAATGTCTTTTTAAGAATAGCATAATTTTTACAATTAGAAAAGTAGTACAGTCCCATTTTAGAAACTGTAGAAATAATACAAAGAAAGGAAAATAAAAACTGCGATAACTATATGTGTTTCGTTGTATATTGTGCTAAACTTTCCACAAATATTTCCTTAGCTGGTCAGTTCTAATTTTCTGTTATTATAAACAACGCTGGGATTAACATTTTGGGAGTAGAGCTTTGTCTGTATTTTGTGAACTTCCATAATCTAGATTTTCCAGAAGTGTAATTACTGGGACAAATGACATAAGCATTTCCAGTTTTCATGGCGGATGCTGTCTAATTGCTTTTCAGAGTCAGTGCCTTTGACATCCCTACTAACAGTGCCTGTTCACCCCACCTTCTACCATTTGAGCGCAAATTAGCCTAGTACAGTGGTGCACACCTGTAGTCCCAGCTACTCGAGAGGCTGAGATGAGAGGATCGCTTGAGCCCAGGAGGTCGGGGCTTCAGTGAGCACTCTATCCTGAGAGACGGAGCAAGATCCTGTCTCAAACAACAACAACAACAAAAACAAATAAATAATTTAAAAAGACTGCCCAGGGTGGTGCTTGGCATGATAGACAACAAAACACACACAGTTATCAAAAGCGTGTTTACAAAGCTCTCTTAATTACTAGAGAAAATGCTTATAATGTTAAGTGGGAAAAGTCAGCTACAGAAATTTTTATGTAAATGAACAAAATTATGTGAAAAGTACATGCATGAAGATTATATGATATACTCAAGTGTTGACATTAGGTTCTCTCCAGGTGATGAAATTAATAAACTTGTTAAAACGATCAAAGTTCATCAACATTTTCCATCATGGTTTCCTCTATGACTTCCATCCTTGTTAGTCACTTCATTGTTAATAGCTAATTTATCAAGTGTTCCCTTCACACCAGACTCTGCTAAGCACCCTACGTGTGTTATCTCATCTAATGTTCCCAGCATTCCTGGGCTGGTCTTATTACTGCCTTTCTCTGCAGGGAAGAAACCTGAAACACAGAGAGGTGAAGTAAGTTGCCCAAAGCTCATAGCGTGTAAGTGGTGAGAATTCAAAATCAGAGTCTGACTCCTGTCCCTGGGATCCCCACCACCAGTCCTGAATGCCAAGGGTAAGCTTAAGGGCAGGCCTGGGTCACTCTTCCTGATGTGATCTTCATTACTGGTTCTAGGCAAGGAACCCCCGAGGAACTTCCCACTTGGCTACACGACAGTGAAGTCAAGGGGTAAACCTGCCAGGGCCAAACCAGGGAAACCAGCATGCAACGTTCTTTTCTGCCAAATGCATCCAACTCCACAAAGGGTTGAACTCTGTAGTGGGCCAAGCTCCCTGTGGGAGATTAAGAGAGAAGAAAACATCATTCTTTCTCTCAAAAGCTTACCAACTAGTTGAGGGGTGGCAGTAAACGCGTGGATGACTGTTCTATAAAGTGGAATGCAGGAAGGGCCATAGCAGAGATGAGATTGGAGGACCTTGGGCACTCAGAGTGGGACACGACAGCTGAAGGGTTCCATGGAGGAGGCACAACTTAACCTCCCCAAAGGGCGAGGAGATGGCAAGAGGGGACCCCATGCAGAAGGCATAGGGCAGCCCAAAGGATGGAAGGTGTTGGAGGAGCCGTGGGACATTCTGGTGGGAATGAGGAAGGTGGATCTGAAGGGAAGTGTTTGCCAAGCTCAGGGTCCGCCCTTGGTGTGGGCTGCAGGACCGGAGGTTGTGTCCACTGTTCAGAGGGGGATGATGACAAAAGCCCATGGGGATGGGAGGGGATGTCAACTTCAGGTGAGCAGTGAAGAGGCTTGAATAAGGGAGATGGATGTGAGAATGGAAGCCAAATAACAGATTTGAGTTTACAGAGATGGAGTTGACACTACTAGATGACAGAGGGATGGAATTGTTCCTGGTGGCTTGATTCCCCCTCCTCTTTCCTTGGTTCCCACGTCAGCCAGGCGCAGTCCCACTGGCTCCACCTCTGTAACACGTCCTGAGGTCATCGGTTCCCTCCAGCTCCAAGGCCATCACCCCATCATGGCTTGTCCACTTCACTGCATTCACCTCCAACTGACCTCCCAGTTTCCCTCATGGCCACTCTAACATCTCCTCTTCACTGTGGCCAGAATCAGGGGGACCTTGTGATTTGTCATCTGAACAAAGGCACTTGTGTAAGTGGAAGGGGGCATGGACGATAATGACAGCAGGCAAAAGACATAAACCAGGACTGTCCTGAGCAAATGTGGACACATGGACTCCCTAGCCAGAGGGATCATCCGCAAACCAAGGTTACACCACCACATCGCTCCCCTGCTTAGTGGCTTCCCTTTGCAGTTAGAACAAATCCCTGCATGTCCTCACCCAAGGTCCCTTTCCCAATCTCACCTTCTTCTGCCTCTTGCATTCTTTCCTCTGTGCTCCGGCCACATAGTCCTTCTTTCAGCTCCAAGAATTTCCACTTGCCAATCCTGCTGCCTCTATGCCCTCCCCCCATTCAGGTCTCCTCCACATGATATCTCCCCAGACAGGCTTCCATGACCTTGATGGTGACTCACTCTTCTCCCTAGTCCATTCTCTGGTACTCATCACTATCTGAAAGTAAGTTATTTAGGGACTTCTGTTTGAAGCTCCAACATATAAAGAGCTTGGGAGTCATCACTCCTGTTCTTACAACAAGAAAGAGCTGAGCAAATAGAAAATCAATGACTTTTTGGAAGGACCCATCGGAGAACTGAGCTTGCAGGGCAAACTACCATCCTGAAATCTTGAAAGACAGATAAATCCAGAGTCAGAGTCAAGATCTACTGACCTAGAACAGAAACCACGGGACACATAAACTGGTAGAAACACTTAAGTGATCATCTTAATGAATTTTGGAAGCTGAGTGTGGAGTAGTGTGAGAACAACAAACTCCTGGGGGCTACAGTCTTGAGGAGGCCCTCACACTTTTGGACTTTACCTCCAGAAACCCTACCAAGTTCTCATGGTGAAGATCCAAAATGGCATCATGGATGGAAGAGTAATTCTCGTGAAATATACCTAGAGCGTTCTCTAGAACAAAGGCCTACCCTTTGTGGAAAAGTCTTTACCAGAGCCTTGTTCCAAAGCTATGGGGGAAGGACACCCCTCTCACCCCACACCCCTCTGGCTTCCCTGCCTTACCTAAGGTGGGTGGAGGTATATACAAGAAGAAACACTTGGGTGTCACAGGGCAGGGTCACAGGCCCAATAAAAGCCTGAGATTTAATTGGAAGATTATAGAACTCTCCCAACTCTCCTACATATTATCACCACACCAACAGGCCTGCATGTAATAATAGTGAATTGCAGCTGAAAGAGCTTTGAGACAGAGACTCTCTTTGAGGAGGAGTATGTAGGGAAGCCTGAGGTCAAGAGGGGAGAGAAAAAACACAAGCAAGGACATTGGAGGAATTAAAAGCCTCTGGCACCTTTAGTTTTTTACAAAAAACACTAAACAAAAAGACCAACTTCTAGCCAGCTTCTCATAAATTGTTACATAAGAGATCTATTTACCTCAGTTCCCATTACCTAATACAACTTGTCCAGCTTTCAGCAAAAACGTACAAGTTCCACTAAAATCAAAAAAGAAATCACAAGAGACAAAGCAATGATCTAAACCAGACTCAGTTATAACACAGATGTTAAAAATTATCAGGCAGGACATTAAAGTAACTATGACTAATGTGTTAAGGTCTCTAATGGAAAAAGTAGACAACATGCAAGAATACGTGGGTAATATAAGCAGAGAGATGGAAAACAGAGAGATAAAATCAAAAAGGAAATGCTAGAAATTAAAAAAAAATAACAAATGAAGAATGCCTGTGATGGTTTCATCAGTAGAATCAACATGGCTGAGGAAAGAATCAGTGAGCTGAGAATGTTGAAAGAAAATTCCCAAACAGAAATATTACAACAACAATAAAGAAACAACAAAAAACACAACGTCCAAGAACTGTGGGGGCAATTACAAAAGCTGTAACATACACACAATTGGAATACCAGAAAGAGAAGAGAAAGAGAATAGGGCACAATAAATATTTGAAGTAAAATGGCAGAGGGCCTTCTAATATTAATGACATACACCAAACCACAGATCCAGAAAGTTCAGTGCAATTAAATTAGCTACCTTTCTGTTTGTTGCCTAATTTCAGCTTTAGTCCCCTCCAATCCATTTTCCACCCTTCAGTTTCAGTGATCTTTATCAACAAAATTTTATAATTTCAGACACTTCAATGGCTCCTTTTAGCCTTAAGGATAAAAATCCAAATTCCTCAGCATGGCAAACAAGATAGTTCACTATTTAATCCACTGTCCTGGCCAGTCTCAATGCCTGCTTCAGTCTCAAGACTGGTTCCTCTCTGCCCTCAGCTGTTTGGAATTATTAGTAGTTCTATGCAGGGGCCATCAAAAGCCTTTGGGATCTGTGAGGCACAGTGGCTCAGGCCTGTAATCCCAGTGCTTTGAGAGGCTGAGGAGGGAGGGGAGGATGGCTGGAGCTCAGGAGTTCAAGACCAACATGGGAAACATAGCAAGACTCTGTCTCTACAAAAAGAAAAAAAAAAAAAAAAGGCTGGGCATGATGGCTCATACCTATAATTCCAGCACTTTGGGAGGCTGAGGTGGGAGAATCACTTGAGTCCACAAGTTTGAGACCAGCCTGGGCAACACAGCAAAATCCCATATTTTAAAAAAGAAAAGAAAAAAAAAAAAAAACTTAAAAAAAATTTCGGGCGTGGTGATAAGGGCATGCCTGTGGTCCCAGACCTTGGGAGGTTATGGTGGGAGAATAGTTTCAGTCTGGGAAGTTGAGACTGCAGTGAGCCGTGATTGCACCACTGTGCTGCAGCCTGGGCAACAGAGTGAGACTGTCTTAAAAATAATAATAATAATTTTAAAACTAGCTTGGAATGGTGGTGCATGCCTGTAGTCCCAGCTACTCAGAAGGCTGAGGCAGGAAGATTACTTGAGCCTGAGAATTTGAGACTGAGAAATTTGAGAAATTAAGTAAGTCTTAATTTCATCACACCTGGGTGACAGAGCAAGACCCTGTGTCATAAAAGAAAAGAAAAAAAAAGCACCTTTGTGTTGTTTTCTCTTGCTTTCTTCTGCTCATTCCTCCCCTTTCCTTTGTCATACAATATTTTAACTGGCTATTTATTTATCTCCCTCTCCCGATAAAATGTAACTCCTCAAGAGAAGTGTTAATTATCTACAACTTGGAAGTGAGGCATAAAGACGATTACATGCCTATACCTGTGCATTATCCAACATGCCTGCCTACAAGTATCTGACTCTCTAGGGAATATTGTCTTTCCTGATTCACAGTTTACTATTCATCAGGCCTAGACTCTAAAGTTCCATGTAACTTATAGAAAACTGATAAACTATAGATGATTTTTGTCCAGTAGAGGTGTAAAGTATTTCTGGCCAGTAGAAAATCATAACTTTGTGTGTTACAGTTTTATTACCTTGTAGGATGTTAACCAATTTTGAATGTTGTTTTCAAATTGTATTCCATCATTCCTTTGTCTATTGTCTCCCTCTGTATACATAAGTATCTACGTGTCTGTGTATGTGTATATTTTCCCCTGGCTTCTTCAGAACTAATGTTACGATTCTGTCAGCTCCATCATTATCGATTTAATGATTTACATAAGTCATTGGCACAGGCCAGGGCAACTGAGGAAGTGCGATTGCTCAGCAAACTTTAAACGAGAGCCTGTCTCAAGGGGTGTGGTCCAGTCAGCAGCTTCTAGGTGCAGTGCCTTCTGGATTCATTACACCAGGGGTTCCCAACCCCCAGGCCTTAGACTGGTACTGATCCATGGCCTATTAGGAACTGGGCCACACAGCAGGAGGTGAGTGGCTGGCCAACCAGCAAGCAGTACCACCTCAGCACCTCCTCCTGTCAGATCAGCCGCAGCATTAGATTCTCACAGGAGCAGGAACCCCATTTTGTGAACTGTGCATTTGAGGGATATAGGCTGCACAGTCCTTATGAGAATCTAATGCCTGATGATCTGAGATGAAACAGTTCATGAAACCACTCCCGACCCTCTCCCCTTCCATGGAAAAATTGTCTTCCACAAAACCTATCCCTGGTGCCAAAAAGGTTGGGGATTGCTGCACTACACCTTTCGTGCCAAGGTCAGGCCCAGCCAGTGACAGAGTCCAGAGGGTCCTGGGCCTGGCCATTTCTGACCACTTCCTCCAAGGGACGACTGCTGGGGCTCCCTGGGGGCTGGTCAGACCTTCTCAGAGCTGCCCCTCACTCAGAGGCTCTTTCCTCCCCATTCTCCTTCCTTCCTCTCTCCTTTCCTGGACGCTGCCAGTGAGGCCCTGCGGCCAAGTTACTCCCCAGGCCAGGTGTGGATGGAGGAGGGCAGTTGTGGTCACAGGCTGAGTGGGAAGGAGCCGGTTTCTTCAGGCCCTTAGAAAATCGGGGAGGAACTGGTATGCTAATTCAGAAATTCTCCCATAGCCTTGACAGGTACAAAATCTCAGAAAACCGGTATTTAAAATTATATTTCTAATCATGCCAATTTCTCTGCTGGGTAATTCAGGAAGCTGAATAGGTTATTATGAATCATCCGCAAGTGTGGCTAATTAAATATTTGATCAATAGAATTTAGTGCTTTTCATCTGCAGAGAGCTTTCCTGACGTTAACTAATTGAGCCAAAGAAAGGTATCACCTTCATTCTACAGATGGTAAAACTGGCAAAGGGAAGAGGTTTAAAGAAGCCAGCAAAATAAAAAAATTAAAAATTAAAAAGCGTGTGTATGCAGGTGGAGGGAAGCCTGGCTAAGAGGAACTGTGGTTCGCAGACTCCCCCAGCCCTTCGGCACGTTCATGTCACTGCACAATTTATCACTGCTTGCATCAGGGCAATGGGAACGTTCCCAGGTCAGCCCATGTAGAGTTCAGGTTGCTTGAATAAGATACAAATGAGCCTGATGGAGCTGGAATTGGCGCCTGGGGTCTTTAGGGGAAGGTCTTGGCCCAGTCCCGCGCCTAAGAGCAGAGGCTTCCTCTGCAGATCCTGACTGCGAGCTGGAGGCGGCGCTGGAGTTGGAGCCTTGGCTTCTGCGGTGAGCAACAGCGCCACCTGCTGACCACAGCCTTCCCTCAGCGCGGCTGCCCCGCGCCAGATGCAAAGGTTTCTCCTTTGTGGCTTCCGTTTTCTTCTCTGGCCAGTCCCTGCATTTCCTTTCCTGGCTTCTCCAGCTGGAGGGAGGCAGCTAACAGGTTATACCAAACGTGATAGAAATCTGTTAGAGAGACATTGGATATTCACAGCAAACATCTCCCCCTCACCCTATCACCCCTGGATAAAATTAGTGTTCATGAGGAAAGGTCTCATTCTCAGGCAGGTCTCGTTCCTCAGCTCCCACTGGAATGCGTCTCTTACCAGCGATGGGAGGATGAGGAAGAACTGAATGTCGGAGACCGTCCTCGGTAAGGGGCACAGCAGGTGCCTCTCGGGGTTGCCTTCGAGGATGTGATGAAATCATGCAGAGAAAGCAGCCGGTTTGGGCGGGGACTGCGATTCCTCTCCCGCCCTTCCCTAAGGCCCTCCCTAAAGCAGGAGGTGACCTCGGGCCTCAGTTTACTTCCATTATTCAACAATAATCAGGTACAGGGGAATGCGGACAGCCACATCTGGGTGCCATCCTTAAGGAGCCTCGCCACACCCAGCTCTGTTGTCTTAGCCGAGTCCCGTGACTTTCTTATGCCTTGGTCTTTTGTTTATGACGTGCCCAATCTGTCTCCCAGGGCCGTTCAAAGATTTTTTAAGAGTCAAAATCTAAAAACATTAATCATTTAACATAGCAAGATAAGATTCCAAACCTTTCCTTATTTTCAATGCAGCAGAACAATTTCGTTTCCCTGAGCAGCTTATAAGATCAGAGCAGCATTTGGTAGAGCTGCCACATGGTCACTGATGTCTACTAAAAACGGCATTGCTGTGTAGGAAACCCAAGTCCGCCATTTTCCAAGTACCATGTCGTTTGCTGGAGATTTCAGAAATATCTTTACATGAAGATCAGGGAGAGGAGGATGTAACAGTCAGCACCTCTAATGGTTTCAACATCAAGGTCCAAGGTAGAAGTGCTAGCGCAGGGCACAGGATGCTGTGAAACCAGTCCCAGCCCTGGAAACACCTCGGGCCCCATGAGAAAGGGAGGCACTAGGCCTGGGGATCCTGCGGACCAGAGGAGTCAGTCGCAGGTGCGGTTGCTGGGTCATCCCCACATCTGAAGAGCCCCTTTGCCGGGGTCCCCTGGCCCGTCCAAGTCCAAGTCCACTTTCCTTCTGTGTATTGTCATCTCAGCCTCGAGGCCCTACTTGCTATGCCCTTATTCTGCCAGTGCTACACGTGGGAGACTGGGTGTGCCTCTCCTCTCCCTCTCCTCCTTCCAGATCTTCTCTTCGGAGCTGATGGCTGAAGGACAGATGTCCAGTTGCAGTGAGAAATCCTGCCAGTCCTTCAAGGCCGACTCAGAGGACACCTCCTCCCGGAAGCCACCCTGATTCCTTCCCCTCCCTCCCACCTCCAGCCAGAAGTCCCTCCTTTGGACACGATTAGTTTCCTTGGGCTGTTGTGACAAAGTACCACAAACTGGGGTGCTTAAACAGCAGAACCTTTATCGTCTCGCGGCTCTGGAGGGTGGAAGTCTGAGATCAAAGTGTGGGCAGGGTTGATTTCTTCTGAGGCCTTTCTTCTGGGCTTGCGGAGGGCCGTCTTCTCCCCATGCATCTGCACACGGGCTTCCCTCTGTGCACGCCTGCTGCCACTTCCACATTTCCCCTTCATAAAAAGACTAGTCAGATCCGATTAGGCCTACCCTGAAAACCTCATTTAACTTAATTACCTGAGGATCTTCAAATAAGGTCACATTCTGCAGTACTAGGGGTTAGAACTCCAATCTTTTTTGAAGGAATGAGTGAGGGGGAAAAAGTGGGGCACAATTCCACCCAGAACAGATTCTTACTGCATTGCTATTATTATTATTATTTTTAGAGACAAGGTCTCACTGTGTCGCCCAGGCTGGAGTGCAGTGGTGCAATCACAGCTCACTGCAGTCTTGAACTCCTGGGCTCAGGCGATCCTCCCACCTCAGTCTCCCAAGTAGGTGGTACTACAGGTGCACCCACCATGACTGGCTAATTTTTAAATATTTTTATAGAGATGGAGTCTCACTATGTTGCCCAGGCTCGTCTCAAACTTCTGGGCTGAAGCAATCCTCTTGCCTCAGCTTCCCAGTGTGCTGGGATTACAGTGTGAGCCACCATGTCTGACCCTGCATCATTATTTATACTTCTTGGTGTATTATCATTATTTTCACCTCTCCTGGAATGCAGGCCCCTTGGGGCATCAGAGCCTTGATATAAGGCGTATTTGTGTTCTATTGACCCTTAAGCTAAGCACACACTCAATAAATATTTGAATGAACAAGTAGTAAATATAAGTATTCATGAATGAATGTGGACCACTGCAAATAATGAGGGGTCTGGAATGTGCAACATGATGCTAGAAATAGACTTCAGCAGATGCTGTGGCTGTTGTGATGACCGTATGTGAATCTGTGGAAAGACCCCATCCAACCAAAAAAAAAAATCTTCCCCATTGGGACCTCAAATGTTCTCACTGGCCAACGATGCTCCCTGCGAGCTCTTTGCAGTTCCTGATTTTAATAATGGAATGGCCTCCTTCAGGAAGGAAGCACGGAGGGTGGGCGTGGAGGAAGAAAGGAAGTCATAAGGAGAAGTAGGGTCCTGCTGCATCATCGTCTTTTAGGACGGGCTCTGACACTAACCAAGTCCTGCAATCCCAAATGCACTCTCCTGCCATTTGCTGTCTTCCACATGCAGAAACCACTACTCAAAATTAGGCTTGTTTTATTTTTCTCTGCTTCCATACGGGCTCTTGGTCAGTCGTTGCTCAATATTTCTTTCTTTCTTTCTTGTTTTTTTTTTGAGGCAGGGTCTCACTGTGTCGCCCAGGCTGGTGTGCAGTGGTGCAGTCACAGTTCACTGCGGCCTCAACCTCTTGGGCTCAGACAAGGTTCCCACCTCAGCCTCCCTAAAAGCTGGGACTACAGGGACATGCCACCACACCTGGCTAATTTTTTAATTTTTTGTAGAAACAGGGTCTCACTATGTTGCCCAGGCTGGTCTCAAACTCCTGGGCTCAATCCTTCCTCCCATGTCAGTCTCCCAAAGTGCTGGAATTACAGGCATGAGCTGCTGCGCCCAGCTAATATTTCTTTACCCTTATGGAGCTAACAAATCATGTTCCAGCCATTTCAGGATGAATGCTAAAACGGTGTTCAGATGGTACAGTTGGACTTGATTCAGTGAGATTTAATAATAGACAGTTTATGTCGATTTCCAAATAATACAAGTCAGTTCCAATATATCCCTTAAGAGACTTCCAGAACCCCATGGCGTCAGATGTGAAGAACAATCCCCACAGCTCTGCTGAGACTGTGAGGGCGCTGGGGCTGCGGCGTCCTCCGCGCTGCCTTCCTTTCTGTTAGCTTGCATTCACTTCTGCTCCTGCGGCTTCCTTTCCAATCCCAGCTGCACAACAAAAGCTCGGTAGAAGCCAGTTCAGTATTAGAAATGAGGGATGCTGGTCTGTTAATCTTTCTTCTCTATTAGTCCCCAAGGGTCAGTTTTAGACTGTGTGAAACCCGTGGGGCATTTCCATGCAGGCTCTACACTCTCATCGCATCCGTGGTACTGATGGTAGGAACAGAAGCCTCCGACGCTTTCCCCTGGCAGGTCCATCTTTCTGATCTAATCCTCGGGGTGCATCCATTGTCAGAGGTCTGAAGCAGCCCAGCATCCTTTCTCTGAGGAGAAGAGCAAATGCATGCGATGCAACGTATTTACTTTTCAAAAGGAGGAAGGCTTCTTTGGGCCAAATGCCGTACCAATATAGTTAATTCTCAGTTATTTGCGTTTGAATTACCTTGATATTTCTGAAAATAGAGCACTGTACTTTTTTTAAGAGACAGGGTCTTGGTCTGTTGCTCTGGCTGGAGTACAGTGGCAGGATCACAGCTCACTGCAGCCTCCACCTCCTGGGCCCAAGTGATTCTCCCGCCTCAGCCTCCTGAGTAGCTGAGACTAAAGGCATGCCCCTACCATGCGCAGCTAATTTTTAAATTTTTTGTAGAGACAGGGTCTCACTATATTGCCCAAACTGATCTTGAACTCCTGGCCTCAAGTGATTCTCCCTCCTCAACCTCTCAAAGCACTGGGATTCCAGGCATGAGCCGCTGCCCTGGACTTGCACCAGTACTCTTGATTGACTTCTTGGTAATGGCCCCCCGTTATTAGTGGCTACATTAGTTCAGAAAGGATTTGCACAGAGGCCTGTTTTGAAACATATGTGCTTTACTCTGGATCTGAGATGAAGAAAGTCCTGTGAAAATGAATGCCAAATTCTCTGTCTGGGCCATGGCTCGATCCTCCTGCTGTGGCCTCCTGAAGTGCTAGGACTACAGGAGTGAGCCACTGCGCCCAGCATCAGTGAGTTTTAATCCTTCATAGAGCTGTGCCACCATCACCACAATCCAGTTTTAAAACATTTCCATTGCCCCAAAAAGATCATTCATGCCATTTGCAGTCAACCTCCACTCCCATCTCCAACCCCAGCTACCACTCATCTTGCTGTGTGCACAGATTTGCCTTTTCAGGAAGTTTCAAATAAAAAGAATCAAACAATATGCGGCCTTTTGTATCTGACTTCTTTCATTTAATGCTTTTGAGGTGTATCCATGTCGTAGTGAGTATCACGTGTATATCATGTATACGCAGGAATATCTGTCTCTTTGCCATCGGGGAGGACGCCATCGCATGAAGGTCCTGCATTTTGTTTTTCTGTTTCTCAGTTGACGGTCACGTGGGTTGTTTACAGGTCTGGGCTAGTACAAATAATGTCACTATGAACATCTGTGTCCAGGTCTCTGTGTGGACACACACGGCTAATTTTATAATCAAAAAACAAAACCTAAGGGCCAAAATGAATTCTGGAACTGTTTCTGGAATACATTTCCTCTTACCAAAATGGGAATTCTAAGAGTGGGGCAGGAAACGTAAAGTAGGAGAGAAAGAAGCGGGCTCGCAGCAGCCTTTCCCCTCCTCGGATTCGGGAACGAAGGGGCACGATTGTCCCACTCTGGAAGTGGCTCATATTCGCACAGTTCATCCAAAGCTCCGGAACATGCTCAACATCCCGTCTGCCCCGCGGCACCTCTGACATCGATCTCAACCCAAACACCCACCCCTCTCATGAGTCCCTTCATTCAAGGGCAGCAAATGAAGGACATCCCACTTCCCTGCCCCTGCTGCATGTAGTGAGAGCAGGGGTTTGAGTTTGGAGGACTGTGGAGAAAAGCCCCAGGCACCAGTGTCAATTCAAGGGCTGAGACTTTAAGGTTTAGCAATTCGAATGTTTCAGCTTCCCAGTGCACAAAGGTCAAAGGTTGCAGTTATGGAAGGAAAAGGATCAGAAAAAAAACATGGAAAATAGAATCTGGTTCTATAAGCAGGAAAGAGATGCAGGAAACAATTCAGAGGAAAAGAGGCAAAAAGTAAACTGGCACTACAAGCTGGGGTGTCTTATTCAACAAGAGAAGCAAACGGACAGCACATTTTGGGGGACAATGTTTAATACAAGTAGATATTCATGATTTTTAAGGACTTTGGGAAAATCTGGTGTTAATGGATATTAATGAGGACACCTGTCTTGTTTATTGATTACAGCAGCTCTCCACTGGAAGTTCCTGTAGCAACTCGAGCTACGTCCTGGATATCTAAGGATCCAGGTGATTGCTGGAACCTGCTGCAGAGGTTGCAACCCTGCCTCTCTCTTTCGGACCCTCAGGTTGCCCTAGTGACTTTTCTCCACGCCTCTTTGCGTGCTATCTATGGGACATAGAGTTTGAACTTCTCTCTCTCCTTTTTCCTCTCCTTGCTTTGGTTTAATCCATCATTTCTAGGTGCATGACAACATTCCCTAACTTAACCCCCCTGCTTTCCTATTTCAGCTACTGTCACAATGATCTTAATACCATTAGGTATCTAGCACTTGGCAATTTTCAAAGAGCTTCCGCTAGATCCTCGCTTGGAATCTTGTGATGCAGGTGAGATAGCTAGGAGTGTCTCCTTTTTAAAGGAAATCATGGCAGAGAAGTTCAGTGACAGCCCAATATTACACAATCATAAAGTGGTGAGACCAGGAGCAGGTTACAGGTCCCTACCCTGGTGCAGTGAAAGGGTGGGGCACGTAAGTTCTGAAGTTTCAGGCAAGTGTGCTGTGATGGAATGTGTTAAACTTAGGCTAACAGAGAATAAGGAAGGGCTGTAACAACTCATAATAGGCCTACAGAATACCTTCAAACCCATGAATTTGTATTTTAAGAACATATATGCTTGTGAAGAGTTTTCTAACTCATTTTTAAGTTTTCTAGACGTCTTATCCACATACTTTTTTTTTTAAGGCACTGAGATCTTGAAATTGAAATGTAGATAGAGTTGTGGGGTAAAGAACTTCTGTTGAGGCCAGGCGCAGTGGCACAAGCCTGCAATCCCAGAACTTTGGGAGGCCAAGGAGGGTGGATCACTTGAGGTCAGGAGTTCGAGACCAGTCTGGCCAACGTGGTGAAACCCCGTCTCTACTAAAAATACAAAAAATTAGCCAAGCGTGGTGGTGGGCATCTGTAGTTCCAGCTACTCAGGAGACTGAGGCAGGAGAATTGCTTGAACTGAGGCAGAGGTTGCAACGAGCTGAGATGGTGCCATTGCACTCCAGTCTGGGCAACAAAAGTGTGATTCCATCTCAAAAAAAAAAAAAAAAGCAAAAGGAAAAGAACTTCTGTTGAATGATGATTTGCAAAAATATGTCTGCAATATAGTACTGAGTACTAATTTTATGGGGCAAATAGCTCTTTATTTAATCTTATGACCTTGTATAAAATCTTGCCCTAAACTAAATTCAAATGTATAGCCATTAATATTTAATGATACAATATTGGTGTTAGGTTAACATTTACCAAAAAAAAAAAAAAAAAAAAAAAAAAAAATTCCAGAAAGGAACATGCTTGGAATTTAGTATGAACGCATCAATTAATTGTTGTGTTTATTCTGATGCTATTATTTCCAAAAGCACAAGACAAAAGTCCTGTATCACAAAATAATGTGTACTGTTTACAAGAGGTATTAGAAATTGAGATGTTTTTATTTTGACTATTTGAGAGTAAAATTGTAGGTAATGTTCCAAACCATCATCAAAGACGCAGAGCAAACTGTTCTGTATAGAAACTGTACATCAAACAAGGCACTATACATTTTGGGGGAGATATTAAGGTAGAAAGGCTGATTCGCATAGATTCTCCAGAGTCCATGCCATTAAGTACAAATTCGTTGTTCATTTTAGCACCGGAAGCAGTACTCAGAACAAGTCATACCTAATGCTGCAGGAAACGTTTCCAAACGTGTATGAAGATACGTATTGGTGGCAGAGCTAATTCAACAGAAGCAACTCCATCTACCTTTTCATATTATTTTGACATTAAAAAAAATCTTGAAAGTGAACGAATACATATTGCTTTGTTTGACTTTTATGGTGTTTCTACAAATATACATATATTTTAGAATCCACAAACTATCAAAATAACACTTTATAAAGAGAACTGCTTCCAAAAAAAAGAAAAAAGAAAAAAGCATTGCTTAGTTGGAACAAGAAGGCAGTGCTATCTACAGCAGCTGCAGCTTAAGTGCACGTAACATACTTTTATTAATTCTGATAATCTGCTGAATGGTGGAAAGAAGTTCCCAAATAGTTCCCTTGAACGTTTACAAAATACACAACTCCCTGACAAGTAGTATCTTTAACAATGTTAGGTTCTGAAAACTCTGATTAAAAGATACTTTGTGGAAAACACCAGTCCAAAAATATATATCCATTTCTCTGGTGCGATGGTATTGGATGTGACTCCGAGGTTCCTCTGGCATCTCCCCACTCAGAACAGGCCTGCTGTTTTCTTCAGGTTCACCTGCTTCCAGGAGGGCAGGGCATTGTATTCTTTCCTTGTCATGTCTAGTGCAAACTGGAAACATTGGGAGAAGCGCCCCGCGGCTCAGTGAAATGAGCTGGGCATGTGTGTGTTGTTTTACTCCCATCCCCACCCCACCGGAAGAACTGCTTACCTCGAAGTCTTCATCGGTGAGATAGATCTCAAGCTTCAGAGTATCGACCCCCTCCGGGAGTGGCCTGGCCAGGAGGTCGGCCAGCAGATAAATGGTTTTACAGAGCTTGGCTAAGACGTCTTCCACGAGGGTGATCTGATTGGAAACTTCTGTGTCCTAGAGAAGAGGAGGGGGCAGAGAGGAGAGCTTGTGTCCTACATTTGAACTTGTTTCATTAAGTGCTTGCAAACACAGCCCTGTGCCATCTGCACACAGCCTGAGGATGCATGGCTCCACACCACTGAGGAGGAAATGGCTCTGAAAGATAAGGGATTGCCCAAAGCCCTGCAGTTGCCTTGAGTTTTAATTTTTTTAATTTTTAAATTTTAAATAAAAAAAATATTTTGGAGACAAGGTCTCTGTTATCCAGGCTGGAGTTCAGTGGCACTATCACAGCTCGCTGCAGCCTTGAACTCCTGCGCTTAAGCGGTTCTCCTGCCTTAGCCTCCCAAGTAGTAGGGACTACACATGTACATCACCATGTCCGGTTAATTCTTTCTTCTTTCTTCTTTCTTCTTTCTCCTTCCTTCCTTCCTTCCTTCCTTCCTTCCCTCCCCTCCCCTCCGCTCCCCTCCCCTCTCCTCCCCTCTTGTTCTGTTGCCCAGGCTGGTCTCAAACTCTTGGCCTCAAGTGATCCTCCCACCTCAGCCTGATAAGGCGCTGGGATTACAGGTGTGAACCACTGCATTTGGCCCCCTTTTATTATTATTATTTTTTAGAGACAGTATCTCGTTCTGTCACCAGGCTGGAGTGCAGTGGTGCAATCATAGTTCACCATAGCCTTGAACTCCTAGGCTCAAGTGATCCTCCCACCTCAGCCTCCTGAGTATCTGGGCCTGCAGATGCATGCCACCATGCTCGCCTAATACACTTTAAAAATATTTTGTAGAGATGGAATCTTGTTTCTCTGACTTTTAGATGTTTTCTCACCTTATCACAGAGTTTCAAACAAATCTTATCTCAGGACTGCCACTGGAAAAATGTTCACCATGGGTGAATTACAGACTAAGATTAGTAAATTTTAAGTCTAAACACCAGAGACCTCCAAATAATGGAATTTGTTTAAAAATATTTTTAAAATAATTAAACTGAAAAGAAATCACACCCTCCTCCGCTCCCCAGCCTCATTTTTTTTTTTCTTGTTTTTTCTTTGTTTTGAGACAGAGTCTTGCTCTGTCGCCAGGCTGGAGTGCAGTGGCGCGATCTCGGCAACCTCCGCCTCCCAGGTTCAAGTGATTCCCCTGTCTCAGCCCCCTTAGTAGCTGGGACTACAGGCGTGAACCGCCACGCCTGGCTAATTTTTTGTGTTTTAGTAGAGACAGGGTTTCACCATGTTGGCCAGGATGGTCTCGATCTCCTGACCTCATGATCCGCCCGCCTCAGCACCTTCTTAATCCACAATAGAAAAAGAAGGTCAGAAAGTGCATCCAGAATATTTTGGAGCAGAATCAAGTTTGCTTTTAAACCATTGTGTGAATTTAATCTGAACAAGCTATTCTGGGTAAATTCTCTTCCTCCATTAAACTTGGGACCCCAGATTGGCTTCTCTCTTTTTGGGTGGGTGGATGATGGGAATGCATGACTAATAGCTGTTGCCCAAATCACAAATATATGGGGGGACTAGTGGTCAACAGGCAGGTTTTGGGCTGGGCATGGTGGCTCATGCCTATAATCCCCGTACTTTGGGAGGCCAAGGCAGGAGATTGCTTGAGCCCAGGAGTTTGAGACCAGCCTGGGCAACATAGTGAGACCCCCCATCTCTACAAAAAATACAAAAATCAGCTGGGCATGGTGGTGCACACCTATAGTCCCAGCTACTCAGGGGGCTGAGGCAGGGGGATGGTTTTAACCCGGAAGTTCCAGGCTGCAATGAGCCATGATGGCATCAGTATACTCCAGCCTGGGTGACACAGCAAGCCCTTGTCTCAAAAAAAGCGAGATGAAGGCAGGTGTTTGAGTGATCCTGCCTGCATCTGAGTACTGACTTTTCTACTCGCTGAAAGTCACTTCACGTTTCTGTGCCTCTGCTCCCACGCCAGTAAAATGGGAATAAGAAGAAGATAGATCTTGATGAACTGTTGTGATAATTAAACGAGACAATCAGTGTAAAGTGCTTGGAGTTGTGCCTAGTGCAGAATCAGCACTTGGTGAGTGTTAATTATTTGTATAACTTGCTGGCATGGGAAGCCCGACTCTTTTCTGGCTGGAATCCCATGGGCCTGCACAACAGTAAACAGCCCCGTTGCCAACCCCCAGGATCTATAGTGAATACAGAGAGAGAATGGTGAGTTACCTCCTTCTGAAACTGGCTAAACTGTCCCACAGAACTGATGTTTATGGTTTCTTCGAATAAACATCAAAAATTTGACTATCCCAGTTTTGAAACTTGAGAAAGTTATATTTGTCTTATCTGAGTTACTTTCTCAGGAAATCAACCATCAGGCCTCTCTGAGAGGATCAGAAAGCCAACAGTGTAATCCTAGCACTTTGGAAAGCCAGCCTGTAATCCTAGTACGTTGGAAGGCTGAGGCCAACAAATGGCTTGAGCCCAGGAGTTCAAGACCAGCCTGAACAACATGGCAAAACCTCACTGAAAATACAAACTTAGCTGGGCATTGTGTGTGCTTGTAGTCCTAGCTACTTGGGAGGCTGATCTGGGAGCATTGATTGAGCCTGGAAGGCGGAGGCTGCAGTGAGCTGTGATTGTGGTACTGCACTCCAGCCTGGGCTGGAAAAGAAAAGAAAAAATGGAAGCTTACCAGGCCCCTCACCCTTCATGATGCCCAACTGACTCCCTGCTTCCTGTTGACCACTTCCTCTTCCTCAACCCTCCTTCATTCCTGTTTTCCCACACATGGTTACATTTCTTCCCTGCTGTAAAACAACCTAATTTTAGTCGGTCAGAGACACAAATTTGAGACAACAAAATACACTTGGGTCATTTCCCCAATCAAAGCAGCTCTCCTACATGGTTAAAAAAAAAATATATATATCAAAACGGAAAAACACCATCTCCCATCAAACCAAAACAAATCCTCGGAACTGCTATTCCTAGCAATGCTAATAGCTCATCAATAAGAAATTCAACATAGTTATAGGTAACTTCTTTTCTGTGTGGTTGGAAAACATTCTGGATAACAATATATTTCAGTAGATAGAAGTTATGATAAATGGCTCATGTGGAAATACCAGGTGGTCTCATAAAAGACAACATGAATGAGATGTTGAGCGATATCTTCTCATAAGTGAGTCACAGTACATCCATTCATTCAGTTATCTGAACACACTAATTCATCAGATTTTGTTTGTGTCTCCTCTACACAAGGTTAACGTCTGAAACATGAGGGTTTGGTTGCACATCACGTGGACACTGGAGACAAGCGATGCCAAGCAACAGGTTCTTGGCAAACAGAATGAAGAGTTCGCGGCTTTTATGTACATATATAGTCAGCATGTTTAAACTCACCTTTGCTTTTAAGTTTTTAAAATTTGGGTACACTGTGTAGAAAATTACTAAAATAGTTCAATTGATTTCCCGTTAGACTTCTCTTCTTCCTAAGCGAATTCTATGACATGTTATCATGTTGCAAAATAAAAAATATTTTCCCACTTTGACAGTGCAACTGGATGTTCTCCCCAAAGTAAAGTCAACCCACAATCCAAAAGGTGCAAGAGCCACCTTCACAGGGCAGGAAAGCGTGTTCACCATCTCTGTGACCTCAGCAATGTCCTCTCTGTGCTCCCAGTTGGGAAATATATTGGTGAATGTCAGGGGTTCCAGACCAGCATGGATAAGGTAAGACTTGGGGGGTGATTTCTTGAGATTTTTCTCTGTAGTTACACAGAACACAACGTCAGTAGACCCAAGGGAGACCCTGTCTTTCACTGATTTCCCTTGAAATCTTTTCTTCTTTGTCAGAACTCATGACTTCATGCTTAAAATGCAAGTTACGAGTAGTTCATAACCACACATGGATAATGTTTATATAAGATGTTAGTTTCATGCCTGTGACTACAATTGTGACCTATAATCAACCTGAGTCTATACTTCTTGAACCTAACAAAACGCTCTGTATTCCTGGAAGGGAGAGCTCCTCTGTCTGCAGCTTCTGGGTGGAGCATTTTCTTCCTCCTGAATTCACTGTAGCGGCTTCCCTCTGCCTTCCTACCACGGGATTAACTCCAATATGGCCGACAGCGAACGACAGCATCTTATACATCTACGTTTACTATAACATTGGGTGGAAGGTTTCATATGTTATTTATTGCTGAACAGTTCTTCAGGAAGAGAATCAATTGCACATACTCAGTGATGTTAAACTAATAGTATCAATGACACCATAAAAATGTGATATTAATTACTGGTATTTTCACTTTACATAAAGGACCAGAAATTTCATGTGGATGGTATATGAAAAACTGCAAACTTACTTTTAGGATGTAATACTAAAAATAATAATAAATAATAAAAAGGTTGGCAATGGCCATTCACCATTTGGGGGAGACTTCCATTCTCCAACAGCATGGTAGTGGTTGCAGATAATGTACATGGCAGAGGCCAACTTGTCTCTCAGCGTGATCAACCCGGAGTACAACAGGGTTTTAATCTGCCTGGGGCGTTCCACAATATAGCCTTTATCCTTGAGGGTAACATGTTAGATGGCCTCATAATACCAGAGAGAAAAACTAGTTGTTCTTCATGCTGGCAGCTGAGAATGCACTAATCTAAAAATTAATAAATCTCAAAAAAATTAAAGGGGGAAAAAATGGGTTTCATTACCACCTGCCAGGCTTTATAGACACCGGCTGACCCATGCAGAAGAGAAAGAGGGTCTAGGGCTCCGGGGAGCTGCTGGCGAGGTCTCTTCTTTGCAGTACTGGAGCACGGTCTCCGTCGTGCTCTTCCGGTCAGAGGCAGGGCAGATGCGGGCAGAACCAGTGATCTTGTTCTCGATGGGCCACCAGCCTTGCCAGAGGTACACCTCGTAGTGATTGTCAACAAGGAAAAGCACTGTGAGGGCAGGGACAGACCCCGACCGTCAGGAGCTCCTTCACGGACACTTCCAGCTCACTCCTCCCCAAACCTAGTGGATGCTGTTCCTCCCCGCTGCTGTGTCATGGGGGAAACCCCCTTGGCCGTCAAACCAGGGGCAAAGAGGCAAACAGAAACCCAGGACACCCCAGCCCTTTGAAAGGTCAACTGGGAGAAGCCTCTAGGCAGAGAAAGGTGGCGTCAAGGAGTTAGTCTCTTTCATTCCTCGTCCTCCAGGTCCTCCTCCCTTTGCCCCAGCTCAAGCTCGTGGCCCTTCTGGATACTGGCAGGACTGTGCTAAGAGTGGAAGGGATAATGCATGTGCCACTCAAGGGGCTGTTAGCACCACGTATCTCCAAAGAGCACAATCAACACTGGAGCACACATCTCACAGCAGACAGGTCAGAGGCGTTCCTGCCCTGGGCGCGACTGCTTAGCAGTGAGGTGAGCTCATGGTTCTCTTACAGAGAAATGGGCTTTAAACATCAAAACTGTGGCCAGGAGTGGTGGCTCATGCCGGTAATCCCAGTGCTTTGGGAGGCTGAGGAGGAAGGATTGCTTGAGCCCAGAGGTTGAAGACCAGCCTGGGCAACATGATGAGACCCTATCTCTACAAAAAGAAAAAAAAAAAATTAGCCAGGTATGGTGGTGCATGCATGTAGTCTCAGCTACTCAGGAAGCTAAGGAGGGAGGATCGCTTGAGCCCAGGAGTTGGAGGCTGCAGTGAGCCATGATTGCACCATTGCACTCCAGCCTGGATGACAGAGTGAGACCTTGCCTCTAAAAAATATAAAATGAAATAAAAATCAAAATTGTTCTACTGCCTTTTCCTCCTCACTTTTTCTCCTCCTCAAATTGTCAGCCTGACTCTTACTCCACGGGGCAAAACGCCTCTCACTGTTGCTGGTCGGCTCACCGTGTGTCCTTTCCCAGCATGCATTTCAGGATTCTGTGAAAGCCACACTTTAAAAGCCCAGTGGAGGTTGATAACCCACCCTGAGCCCCAGGATGAAGGGCGTGGGCACAGCCTCTCTTTCTGATGGCTAAGATTTTCCAAGCATGACATGTGCACTGGTCAAACTTCCAGTGGTGCCCTGGGCTCTCAGTGCAAGGTGAGGTCCCTGGCTGCAGCTCCAGGCTCTTGTAATGTGAGAAGCAACAAACACAAACTGAGAAGCAGCTGACCTTGGCTTCACTGGAGGGTGGGCGGGAGGGGCTGTCAAGCCCAGTCTCTTGTGACTTTCCCAACCAGAATGAGGACACAGAGGTTTCTGTCTTGAGGTGGTGGCCTGGTGGAAACAGCCCTGACCTTGGGATCAGAAACCTAGGCTGGAGTCTTGCCTCTGCTGTGGAGACTTGGTATGGCAGACCCTGTTCACCGGCTAATGTAGCTGATACCTCAACACCCTTCTCCCCCGCCATTTGCTTTCCCAGGCTCCCTTGCAGCTGGGGTTGGCCATGTGACAAGCTCTGGCCAATGGGATATAAGCAGAAGTCTGCTGGGGATTTCTGGGAAAACGTCTTTTTTATCTGATTAAAGAGAGAGATGTGGCTATTAAGTTCCCTTTTTTCTGCCACCCTTCTTTCTCTTTCTGTCTTGAATGCAAACATGATGGCTGGAGCAATGGCAGTCGACCAGTGACCATGCAGCAACAAGACTGAGAGCAAGGCTGGGAGAAGAGCAGAGACGCCAGGCCTGCTGCTGTGGTGCTCAACCTGTTCTTAGCTGACATCTTTGGGTGGGTTAAGTAACTGAGCCTCGTTTCTTATGCTATAATGTGTGGCTGATTTCACCCTCCTTCCTTTTGGTGTAGGGGTGAGGATAAGCATATGTTGTGGGTGTGCAGAAGCACATGGAAGGTGTGTCTTCTGCTGCTCAGCATAGCTGCCACCGGCAAGCAGTACCCGACTGGGGCACGCTGTACAGATCTTCCTGCAGGAAGGGCATGGAACTGACCACAGAGGGGGCTCGGGCAGGGTACACAAACTCCGTGGCCGCGAAATCCCCAGAGGAGCTGCTGAGGATGAACAGGCGGGGTGCGAAGTTAAAACTTCCAGGATCTTTGAAAGAAAAGAGAACAAAGCTAAAGATACCATATGAATTAAAGTAAATTCCAGATGAAGAATGAGTGTAAAATATGAAATAATTCAAAGCATTGTGGAAACAGGTAGAATTTATCTGAGCTTCGAGGTGTAGAAGACCTGTTAAATTGTAATAGTAAAAACTGGCCAGGTGCGGTGGCTCATGCCTGTAATCCCACCACTTTGGGAGGCCGAGGTGGGCTGATCATTTGAGGCCAGGAGTTTGAGACCAGCCTGGCCAACATGGTGAAACCCGTCTCTGCTAAAAATACAAAAATTAGCTGGGCATGGTGGCACATGCCTGTAATCCCAGCTATTCAAGAGGCTGAGAATCACTTGAACCCAGGAGGTGGAGGCTGCAATGAGCCAAGATCGGGCCACTGCACTCCAGCTTGGGCAACAGAGTGAGACTCCGTAACAAAACAAACAAACAAGCAAACAAACAAAAAAGACTGGAGTCTCTGTTTCTATATCACCTCAGTTTTTCCTAGCTTCAATCCCATTTCCAACATTACAACTGTATTGGGATGTGAAAGGAAGAAGAAAATTCATTTAAGTTCCTAAAAGTTCAGGGGTCATATTTATTTGATTTTTTCAGCCATTTCTTTGATAAAGTAGCTGTAACATAGGTTCCATAAATGATTCTAATAATTTCTTAAAGTATTTTCACTAAAAATGGCCTTTCCTACCATCCACTGTAGATCTGAACTGGCTAAGTTTGTATGTTTTCGAGAGGGCAAAATAAAATAGGAACCATCAATGACTACATTATAAATACCTAAAATTAATTTGGAAGCCACTCAACTGAAATTTCTGCTAACTTAGCAAAAAATTTTGCCTTTGATTAGCAATCTTATTCCTCAAAGTAGTGAAAATGTGTTGCACCAACTAGATTACTGGGGAAAGAAAGGCATGTTTCAAATAGAGCATAACAGTTTATAAAGACCTAGACATTTTTAGCACTCAAATACATTGTATAAATACACATTTACACTTAAATAACCAATATCATGTCCTAACATTCTAAATAGACTTGACCTTATATATCCAAAATACAATTGTATCTCTTTTTAAAAGTATTTTTATTTTAGAGACAGAGTTTTGCTCTGCTGCTCGGGCTGGAGTGTAGTGGTATAACCATAGCTCACTGTAGCCTTGAACTCCTGGGCTCAAGGGATCCTCCTGGCTCAGCCTCCCAAAGCCCTGGGACTACAGACAGATGCCACTGTACTGGGCTGATTTTTTTATTTTTTGTACAGATGAGGTTTTACTATGCTGCCCAGAGTAGTCTTGAACACCTGGCCTTAAGTGATCCTCCCACCTCAGCTTCCCAAAACTCAGTGGTTACAGGTGCAAGCCTAGACTTCTATTTCTTTAAAGATATTTTACAAAATGGGTATTTCACTAATTTTCGTTAAGAGTTTTTCTTCACGTATTGAAATGTAGTCCTATATACAAATTCATTTTTCATACGTGTATTCACTTTTAATTTTAGCAATGTAAAGATTCAATTTTTAGTGGGAAGAACTTATGGGACCATTCTTTTCCTTTTCTTTTTCTTTTTCTTTTTTTTTTTTTGTATTTTTAGTAGAGATGGGGTTTCACCGTGTTAGCCAGGATGGTCTCGATTTCCTGACCTCTTGATCCGGAGCCATTCTTTTCACAGCCTTGATCAGTTGCCTAATTTAAAGTGTAATACAAAAATTAACGGGGTGTGGTGGCAGGCACCTGTAATCCCAGCTACTCGGGAGGCCAAGGCAGGGAGAATTGCTTGAACCCAGGAGATAGAGGTTGCAGTGAGCCAAGGTTGCGCCACTGCACTCCAGCCTGGGCAACAGAGCGAGACTCTGTCTCAAAATAAATAAATAGGGCCTGGTGCGATGGCTCATGCCTGTAATCCCAGCACTTTGGGAGGCTGAGGCAGATGGATCACGAGGTCAGGAGATTGAGACCATCCTAGCTAACACGGTGAAACCCTGCTTCTCTAAAAAAACAAAAAATTAGCCGGGCATGGTGGCGGATGCTTATAGCCCCAGCTACTTGGGAGGCTGAGGCAGGAGAATGGTGTGAACCTGGCAGACGGAGCTTGCAGTGAACCGAGATCGCGCCACTGCACTCCAGCCTGGGTGACAGAGCGAGAGCAAGACTCTGTCTCTAAATAAGTAAATAAATAAATAAATAAATAAATAAATAGATAAATAGATAAATAGATAGATAAATAGATAAATAAAGTGTGGACATGTTACGCCATCAAAGCAGTTTCAAGAATAAGTTTGGTACCAGTAGTGCTATTTAGGAATAACAGAAAACAGAGGTGTGAAGACTGCTTATGGTTAAGTATCCTTACCCCAGAGCCACCTATTTATAGAAATTAAACCCCTATCGTGCCCTGGAGGAGCCTGGCTCAGCATCCCTGGGCACCTCGAGCAGCTGTCCCCTGACCCTGCTGGAATGCGAGCAACCCTACCCTGCAGGCGCTGGGCCAGGACACTGACCCCAGCAGGACGGCCAGCATCGGCCAAGCGGAGGCTGTACCACCTGTGCAGCTGCTGCTTTTTGCTGACCCTCTCCCAGCAGTGCTGCCTGAGTTCTGACTCGGTCCTGTGTGCAGGCGTGCTGACCCTCTCCCAGAAATGCTCCCTGAGCTCTGACTTGGTCCTGTGTGCAGGTGTGCTGACCCTCTCCCAGCAGTGCTGCCTGAGCTCTGACTCGGTCCTGTGTGCAGGTGTGCTGACCCTCTCCCAGCAGTGCTCCCTGAGCTCTGACTCGGTCCTGTTTGCAGGTGTGGCTCTTGTGGGCACAAGTGATAGAGGAGCTGGATGAGTGTCACCAAGGGGCCAGAGCTTCCGCGTTGGCTACAGAGTGACTGCAAGTGCCATTGGGCTGTGCTTCTGCTGCTGGAGGGATGGTCTGGAATCTGAACACTCTCTGCTCTATCCTAATTCTCCAAAGCTGGACTTTTCCAAAGTTGTAAGTCTGCTAGAAAGAAAGAAAGAAAGAAAGAAAGAAAGAAAGAAAGAAAGAAAGAAAGAAAAAAAGAAAGAGAGAGACGGGGGCAGGGAGGCAGGGAGGGAGGGAGGGAGGGAAGGAAGGAAGGGAAAGGAAAGAAAGAAAAAGAAAGAAGGAAGGAAAGAAAAAAGAAAGAAAGGAGAGAGAGAGGAGGGAGGGAGGGAGAAAGAGACAGAGGGAGAGAGGAAGGGAGGGAGAGAAGGAGGGAGGGAAGAAAGGAAGAAAAGAAGGAAACAAACGAAGAAAGAAAGTGCGTGCCTGGGCAACAGAGTGAGACCCTGTCAAGGAAGGGAAACGGAGGGGAGGGGAGTGGGAGGGAAGGGAGTCCCTCCCACTGGGGGTCCTTGTCTGACACCCCACTACTCCCTGGAAGGAGAAGCTGGAGCTGCTTGAGCCCTGGAAGATCCCATTCCTGCTGTTTAAGAAGCTCCTGAAGTTTGATGTGTTCAGCGGCCCAACTTCAAGCCACCTTGCCGCTGGTTCAACCCTGACCTGCTCCACAGTCTGGTGACTGGGCTCTTCGGCCCGTCCTTGTAACCAAACTCATGGCTCCCCACATCCTGTGCTGGAGCCCCACTCTGACTCCCTGCCTGCAGAGCGGGTTAACAGCACAGTTGGGTTTGAAAAGAGGCAGGCCTGGGTGTGAGTGTCCGGCTCTGCTCCCTGCTAGCTGTGTGGCTTCAGGCAGGTTCCCTGATCTTATGGTCCTGTTCCTCATCTGAGAAATTAGCATCACAACAGAACAAGTCTCAGGGAGCTCAGGAGGCACTCAGCTAGAGATAGGATAAAGCCCCCCGCATCGTGCCCTGAGGGGGCAGGGGGACCTCTGGGCCACAGCCGGCTCTACACAACACACAGCCCCACTGGCCGTGCTCAGTGAGACCCGCCTGCTGGCTGTTCCTGCACTTGCTTTACATCATGGATAACTGTCTTGGAGACAGGATCTGAAATAGTTACTTGGTCCCTACAAAAAGTGTCTCCCATAGAGTAGGTGCTCAGGAAATGGTGTCAGTTGATGAACAGATGCATTTTATATAAACCAGGAAAGAAATCACGTGGTTCTGAGCCTGCAGTTTTCTGAAGCAAACAGCTGCCTGTGCTTCCTGTGGCCCCGGGGGCAGGTGCACCTGCACAGCAAGGAGGCTGTAAAGAGGCGAAAAAACTCTCTTCTGAGTTGAAATCACAGACCTGTGACCTGCATGCTAAATGGGAAGGGGTGAGGAGTGCTGTGGGAAAGGCTCCTGCTTGGCAAGGAAAGGGGTGATTTCTCCAGAGCATCCAGGTCAGTGTTTTGCAATGCGGTATGTCACCATCAGGAACCGAGGAGAGTTTAGACTCTGCATTTACTACACCAGACCCACAAAGCACCATCCGTGCTCTCAGTCTCAGGAGAAACAGACTCTTTCACTTTTCAAATCAATCTTCCGTGCGTGTATTTACTATAATGTTACAGCCCATTTGGTTCCAGCTTTAAATCACGAAGATATGCTGTACTTAACGACTTTAATTGAAGCAGCGCACAGCCACATAGGAAATATCATTGAGAAGCCAATCATCTCTTTCCCAGAAAAGCTCTGGGGACAGGGGCAGGGGA